>NC_081846.1:10835051-11145148 GCF_963259705.1 Myotis daubentonii | reverse complement strand
ATGATGTCTGTTCTGTCCTTTAGTTATATCTCTGAAGTGGTTGTTCGAGGCAGCGATCTCCGGCGTTAACCTATGCCGCCATCTTGGTTTCTCCGATATGATTTTCTTAACAATTCCTATGTTGTTGGACATTTATATTGTTTCTGGTTTTCTACTTGCAGAAACAGCAGGGACAGAAATATTCAAGAAATATTTTTCTCTTGCTAGGTAATTTGAGCCCTCATTTATTAATCTTATCATGTGTCATCAAAATGCTTTCCTAGGGTTGTACCCTTACACTCTCCATTACTCCTGTAGGCTATTCCAACTCTACAGCATTCTCATTCTGCAGTGAATGCTGGAATTTCTTTATAAATTCACTGCTTTTTCCTCTCGTTTGTTTAAGAACTTCCATTATGGGAAATGTAGGGGGAAAGAGAGAGAAAAACCCCATGATTTATAATTTCATTGTTCCGAAATAGCCCTATTAAAATAAAGCACATATCCTTTTATCCTCACTAGAAATTAAGAGTGGCAAAACTTACCATCTTCATATTGTTTTTTCCGAGTTGTACTTTTATCAAGTGATCCATCTAGAAAGCCTTTCCCGATCTCAGACCAAACCTAAAAATAGAAAAACATACCTACTATCTAATATGTAGATTTTCTAAATAATAAAACAATCTAAGCTAATAATTGAAGAACTCCAGCCTCATGAACAGAACTTATAATTAAGCTCTCACTTTTAAATAAGCTACATAATCATTTACTCCATAGTCTATGAGAATAGGACAAATATATTTTAATAATTTCCATCAAGAAACTTTCAAATTAATTATAACTGAAAAGTCCAAAGTTCCTTTTCTGCCCTCGCCGGTGTGGCTCAGTTGGTTGAGCATTATGCCGTACACCCAAAGCTTGCCAGTTTGGTTCTATTCTGGATCAGGGCACATACCCAGGTTTCGGGTTCAATCCCGGTTGGGGTGTGTGTGGGAGGCAACTAATCGATGTTTCTCTCTATCTTTCTCTCTCGCTCTTTCTCTCTCTCTCTCTCTCTTTCTCTCTCTCTCACACGCGCTTCTTTCCTCCCTCCCTCTCTTTGTCTCTCCCACCCATCCACTCTCTCTAAAAATCGATGGTAACAATATCCTTCAGTAAGGATTAATAATAAAAAACAAAAAAGAAAGAAAGAAATATGAGCAAAAGACATGAAAAAGCATCCCACAAAAAAACAACACAAGTATTCAACAAAAATATTTAAAAATGTGTAACCTCACAAACAATAGAATAATTATATATTTTAATCATGAAATATCATTTCTGAACAATTAAGTAGGCAAATATTTAAAGGACCAATAATTCTAAATGTCAAAAGCACAAGGAAAGAGCACACTAATGTTGGGGAGAAAATAACTGGGACAATGTTTCTGGAGAAACACAGTCGTTGACTGAATGTGAGGTGTACATTTTTCACACTCAACATCTGTGCAATCGGTATGCACCTTACAACTGAGGCCGGCTCCCAACTGCTGTCAGCCACGAAGCGGTCATGATGAAGTTGTTATCACCTCTGCATTCACAACGTGGTTATTATTCCCGGCGACATGCACCCCTTGGTGTTTCAAACATTGGAAGATCATTTGAGGTAGGATTTCAAGTCATGTTTATGTGGTAGGCAGTTAGACAGACATGGCCAGAGCAGGGAGGATGGGCTAGGTATAGAAGGTCACCAGGGTGAAAAGTCTCGAATGCCTCGCAAAGGACAAATGTAGGGTGGGACCTCACCCTCAGGGTGACTCTTCCTCCACTAGCTTATCCCTGGTCATGCATGGGGTTTGGATACCCTGGCCTCTCCTCCCTAGAGATAACATCTAGGCCTCAGCTATATTTCAGCTCCAGGCCCAGAAAAGCAGCAAAGCCAGACAAGTGACACCAAGGCTGACCTCAGAACAAGCTGCATTGGATAATGACCCCCTGCCCTGGCACTGACCAATCAATCTGTGGAGACCTGGACCCTGAAAGGACACACCTGGAAAGCTGCTGAATATTCATTCTATTGAAACTTTCCCCTGGGATCTCCCCTGAATCTCTACCCTTAAAACCCTTAAGATGAGGATCCAGGGCACTCTCCTCCCAGAGCACCCCTTCACCTGCCCCCCCCATCTCCTCCCTTCCTCCCCCCAGGGGCGTCACCTTGACCTTCCTCACTTCTAGGCGCTAAGGGCCCCTCCTTTGCCTCTATAACTTGTTTCCTAATCCCATTTCTTCTATGAATTACTTCTACCTCTGTGATTTTTCCAAATAAATGTTCTCTTATAGTTTGAGTCTTGGCTCTGAATTCTTTCCTAGTTACACTCAAGTACTGAGATTGCTAAACCCAGGTCTGATCTGACACCACTGGTCTAACACACCTGGTGCCCTTCCTACTGCCTCCAACATTTATAGTCTGAAAATTTTTCTTTGACAACTTCTACTAATATTAAGAAATATACATTTCTGCCCAGTCAGTGTGGTTCAGTGGTTGAGTGTCAACCTATGAACCAGAAGATCACGGTTTGATTCCTGATCAGGGCACATGCCTAGTGGAGGGCAAGCAGGAGGCAGCCGATCAATGATTCTCTCTCATCATTGATGTTTCTATCTCTCTCTCTTCCTCTCTCTTCCTCTCTAAAACCAATAAAAATATATTTTTTTTAAAAAATAGAGAAAAATCAATTCCATATGTGAATCTAGAAAGGGCACTAGTAAATCAATTTTAAACTGAATTAGCCCTTCTTTAAATCATATTAATCCCATTAGCATTATTTTGCTCATTAACTTTAATTCCTTTCTACATAGGACATAGTCTAGTACTATTAAATATAGTTTTTTCTTTATTCTAGAATTCAGTATTATTTCATAATATACGTGGTATTAAAAGAAAATTTATTTAGTTATCTAATTTTTAAATTTCAAAAGTAATATTTAAATTTTTTAAAGAGACAACAATTATCTTCACTTACATTGTTGTTTTTAACCCCAAACAGTGAAATTCTATACTATAGGACCTTAAACATTATTCTTTTTTAAAAATATATTTTTATTGATTTCAGAGAGGAAGGGAGAGGGAGAGAAAGAGATAGAAACATCAATGATGAGAGAGAATCATTGATTGGCTGCTTCCTGCAAGCCCCCCACTAGGGATTGAGCCCATAACCTGAGCATGTGCCCTTGACCGGAATCGAACCTGGGACCTTTCAGTTCACAGGCTGACGCTCTATCCACTCAGCGAAACCGTCTAGGGCTAAACCTTATTCTTGAGAGGCAAAATCTACATTATTTAACTGTCTAATTTGATGAGAGAATAATTTTAAATTTGGTCCTGGACTTACTGTGCCATGATTCTTCTGGAAGCGAATGACTTCCTGGTCATCTTCAAATGTACTACCCATTACCATCTGTGTAACAGACTTCATAGCAAAACCAAGCATATGCTGGCAAAGGGGTATGTGCTGGGACTCTGGGTAGGAGAGCCATTTATTTAATAATTCTTCTGAGAGCTGAAAGAGAACAGAAGCCCACATGATTTATTGTTCTCTCCTGAATAAGCATTCAAGTGATTGGTTAATTTGTCAGGCTAACTGGCTCCACCTAAAGTTACATACTCAGTGGTTCAGATTCAGATTCTGTCAAAGGGTTGGTTTGCGAAACAAAACAGAACCAGGACCACCACCACCACAACAAAATATATATTTTAAAATTCAAAGGCTGGTAAAATCTTAAGGCTAATGGAAATTAAGAGGCTAAATTCTTAGTATCCAATTAAAAATAGCTATGACCATAAAAATCTTGTTACCAATATTGTCACTTGATCAGATAACTGAATTTTGACTTGCTCATGGTTTAATCCACTTGTTTTGCACCTTATTCTCTAAATCAATGCAAATACTACAAATGACTCATACAGGATTTTTCTCTAGGCAAACACGTCTAGATCTTCTGTTAGAGGATTATGTGAATCTTGACTAGTTTATATTAGGTGGGAATTCAATCTGTTGATGAGCTTCATTTGATAGTTAGATCCGTGTTATATATTAACTTATTATTGGTAGAAATGTCCAAATCTATGATAAATGCTTTCATTCATAATACACTTCTTTTTAAAATATCCTTTCTAATTTTGCCATATGTGATATATGTATATTTATATGAAAAACTACCATGTGGTTGAATAACAAGAATGTGTTTATGCTGGAATATTCTTTTACTAGCTATATTTATATGATAAATAAATTACATATATATGATACATAACTATACAGACCATAAAAATATATTCTATTAATTTTATCATTTATCCTGAATAAGGACACATGATACACAATAACTTACTTCTTCAGAATGTTCATGTTAAAATACCATATTAATTTCAAGTAACATAAAATTATATTAGAGAAAACAAGTCAGTCTACCTAGAAGCTGACTTACAATTCAAAAGATAAGATTTTAGAGTATATCTCAGTTTTCTAAAAGAATACAAACTTTCTTTTTGAAAAAAGTTTTTAGGTAATTAATCAGTAATTATTGCAAAAATATTAGAGTTTCAGAGAAAGCAAAGTCTTTTTAATTCCACCTTACATTAAGATATTACTGTGACTGCAATACTCAAAAAGGTTTTTAAAAAGAAGAAAAAAAAATCTCTAGCCAAGCAAAACTACATTCCAGGGTAGCAGAATCAAGCTATAGAGCAGCAATGTGCCAGACTGACTGGGATCAAATCCTAGTCCTACTATTTACTAGCTATATGTCCTTTGACAAGTAACTTAACCACTCTGTGCTTCAGTTTCTTCATCTAAAAAGAGAGAAATAACAATACATACCTATAAAGTTCTTATGAGGATTAAATGAGCTCATGAAGCTATTGAACCAATGAACTCAATAATTTTGGCTATTAATATTATCACTAAGCTGTCAATTAAAAGGATAGTCATAAATTCTAAAATCCAGAAGTACTTGTTAAATCAAAATTTAGACTCAAAGTCACAGCATAATATTAGATTAAAGCACACAGAAGAGAGAAGTTACACTCACAGAATTAAAGTGGAGGTTTACACTCAGCCTTGGAACAGAGACAGTCAAGACAGGAAGGAGTCAGAACACACGGGATGAGGTTTGTGAAGATGAGAGAAGAGTCAGAACAGAACTCAGATCTGGACCGTCCCCCTCCAAAAAAATAAAGGCAAAAGGTTTAGTAAGTCAATATGAAATATACAACTTAATTCGGGGTGATAACTCTAGGTAAGCAGCTATTCTCTTAAAGAAAACCACTGGTATAGACAGCAGTACTCTTCAGTCACATGAAAGGGGCTCTATTGTCTCAGCAAAGCAGGAGGCAAGGACATCCATAGCAAACAAAAAGGGTGGGTAGGACTAGCAATACTACTTTACGGGTGAAGGTCTGGAACAATCCTATGAGGACACAGAGAACTCACAGAAAGCACACAGGGTCCCTTTCAGACAAAAAGGAAATGGTATTAATAAGTATTATTTACACACTCTGTAAATCATTTGTGGAGTTCCTTAAAAATGTCAGATCCAAAAAAAAAAAAAAAAGTCAGATCCACCCCTCGCCCAAAACGTCAGATCCCTTCCCAGTGATTCAATTCATCCCAGTAGAATTCCAAGTAATCTACATATTTAACAAGAGAGAGTTTCAGGTAAACGTAGACCATGTTTTAGGAAACAGTGGTTAAAAGTCTGGCCTGAAAACAAAGGACAACTCTACTGATATAGAAAAAAATTTCAGGTTCTCTCCACTCCCATAATTTCCATTTACATAGGGAGTCTGGGTGTTAAGTTTTTTGTTTTGTTTTTGTTTGTTTTGTTTTAGAATTTCAGGACGATAAAGATCAGCTTAGACAGACAAGTAAGAAAAAAGTAGCAAGAAAACACACAACAGTTAAAAAATATGTTATCTGAATTGCAGAACTCTAGGCCAAACTACTTATCACCTTACCTTTAGCAGGAGAGCAAAATTACTCTGCAGAGAATCAGTCACACCATTTTCATACAATTTTTTTCTTGTGTAGTTTTCACTCACATTCCCACCACCAGATTGATACCTCAACAATGACTTTAGCATCGTTTCAAAAGGGTCCACTGAAACAGACAAATTAAACATTTCAAAGTCAAAGTAATCACTCAAACAACAACAACAACAAAACTTCCAGCAAAAGGACATAGAGATCAGGGAATTATGGGATTGTAACGGAAAGCATGGCAACTTTTTTCCCCCACAACTCCCTTAAGAGGCAATGAAAATTGTCAAGAATAAGTACAATATCCTGACTGGGAATTCCACCATAAACCATTAATACATGCATACACTTTCTACCTACATGACAACAATATCTTTGACTTCTAAAAAAAAGCCTCATGCCCTAGCTGGTGTTCTCAGGGGTAGAGCGTCAACCGGTGGACCAAAGGGTCTCAGGTTCAATTCCCAGTCAAGCAAGGGTACCTGGGTTGCAGGTTCTTTTCCCGGCCCAGGTCGGGGCATGTGTGGGAGGCAACCAATCAATGTCTGTCTGTCTGTCTGTCTGTCTGTCTGTCTGTCTCTCTCTCACTCTTTCACTCTCTCTCTCTCTCTCTCCCACCTCCCTCTCTCCCTTCCACTCCCTCTTTAAAAATCAATGGGAAAAATATCCTTGGGTGAAGATTACCAACAACAACAACAAAGCTCATGCCACTGATTTTAAAGCAAATTTGATGATTCTGTGTAATGGTCAAGTGTTTGAGTTAAAATTATTTAGCTGAGTTCAAAAAAATTTATTTCCTCCTTTATCCATTATTTGAAGTGTTTCTTTAATAACTTTGTTTTCACATACATACAAAAATACACTGTCATGGTAAACAATTAAAAAAGAAAGTAAAATACATCTAAATCTCACCACAGAGATACCCAGGTAAACATTTTAGAGATCTTTTTTAGAGCTATTACCATTTCTTAAGAGAGAGAACATTCTGTCAGACTTCACAAAGAATTACAGCCCCTTCTTTCAGAGCACGTGTCTCAGTTCATTAGTGTGATCATTTCCTCGCTGTTTACATGCTCCCCCGTCCCCAACACTAAACTATAATCTCCACAGGACAGAGACCACATCTGGTTTTACTCAGCAATGTATTTCCTGGCAGAGCCATCTTTCTATGATGTGGAAAGCTCAGTAATTAAGGCCATGAACTCAGGCCAGACAGCCTTACTTCAAGTCCCAGCTCCATCACTAATTAGTGGTGTGACCTTGGGCAAATAATTTAACTTCTCTTAACCTCAATTTTGTCTTCTGTTAAATACAAATAAGCATAATACCTATTTCATAAGGTTGTTCTGAGAATTAAATGATTTAACACTTATAAAAGGTTTAGAATAAATTACTGGCATATAGTAATTGCTATACAAGTATTTGGTAAACAAAATAAAATACATCTGTATCATCATATTAAGGCCTGAAAGTAATATTAAAAGTATTCTTTTATGTAGCCATTGGTAAGTATATGTTTGCTTCAAATTTTCATTATAAATAATGCTAATGTCTTTTCTCATTTATGTGATTAGCAATTCATGATAAATTCTTAAAGATTATAATTGCTAAGTCAAATGTTACTGCCAACCTTCTCTCCAGAAGGTCTGTAAACCATTTATACTCCATGTTTCTCCATTCCTTCATCAATAATGAGTTGGTCAATATTTTTCATCTCTTTAGTCAGAGAGGGAAAAATCTCATTTTTATTTGCATACTACTGATTATCAGTGAGGTTGAAATTTGCTTATTGGCCATTTATATTTCTTTCTTAATTACCTTGTTTTTACCCATTTTTCTACACTTGAATTTTATTTTTTTCTTATTAGGTTTTTTAAAAATTTTTATTTACTTTGACAATTTATTTTTAATCCTTGCCTGAGGATATGTTTATTGGTTTGAGAGAGGAATGGAGAAACATTGATGGTTGAGAGAGAAGCATCAATCGGTTGCCTCCATTATGTGTCCCTATAACCTAGGTATGTGCCCTGACCAGAACTGAACCCACAACCTTTTTAGAGTACAGATCAATGCTCCAACCAACTGAACCACCAACCCGGGCTTTCTTATTTGTTTTTATTTACTTTATAAATATATGGGTGGGAAATAGTTTTCCCATTTCTTTTAAACTTTTTCATTCTATAAAAATACTAGAGGCCCAGTGCACAAATTCGTGCATGGGTGGGGTCCGGCAGGCCCGCCTCGATGGGGGCAGAGAGGGCAGGGGACATGGGAGGTTGGCCGGCTGGCCCCGCCCCTGATTGGGGTGTGGGGGGCTGATCGGGGGCAGGGCTGGTCAGGGAGAGGGACCCCAGGCGGTTGGCAGGCGAGCCCTACCCCTGTTCAAACTCTGGTTAAGGGGACAATTTGCATATTACCCTTTTATTATATAGGATAGTCATTAACTAATACACACTATGTATAGTAATGAGTGGCCAGCATTTTTCCATTTCTCTCTTTTTCATAGTTTTTCAAGGTTTCTATTATAATAAAATTTTTCATTTTTATGTAGACAGATTTATCCAATTTGTGTTTGATGGGTCCTAGATCTCATGTCATGGTAAGAAAAGGATGTTTGTCAACACCACCCGCAAAATTTAATATTTAGCTATTTTTTTCTATTACTTTCATGACTCCATATTTTAATCATTTGGAATTTTCTTTGATAAAGAATAAAGCAGATTTTCCTCCCAAATAGCTAACCAGTTTCCCCAATATCATTTATTAGCTTTCCCTTTATCATAAAATGCTATTTTTATCATGTATACTTGGTTTGTCTACTGGACTAATTACTCTATTCCATTGGTCTGTCTAGTCCTATCACAGTACAAGATTCTTTAAATTAATCTAGCTATATGATACACTGTTCTGTCTGATGGTAGAGGTATTCCCCTCATTAATGTTCTTTTCTAGATATTTCTTGGCTGCTCATGTACATCCATTCTTCCAGATGTACCTTGGAACTATTTTTTCAGGTTCCCCCAAAAATTTACATTGGGATTTAATTATATATGTACTAGAGGCCCAGTGCATGAAATTTGTGCATTTGGAGGAGGGCGCTCTCGCAGTCTGGGAGCCCTCAGGGGATGTCCGACTGATGGCAGCAGTGGGACATCCTTAGCACTGCAGCGGAGGCAGGAGAGGCTCCCGCCAACATTGCAGCACTCACCAACCATGAGCCCAGCTTCTGGCTAAGCAGCGCTCCCCCTTGTGGGAGCGCACTGTCCACCAGGGGGCAGCTCCTGCACTGAGTCCCGGATTGCGAGAGGGTGCAGGCCAGGCCGAGAGACCTCACCAGTGCACAATCAGGGCCAGGGAGGGACGTGGGAGGTTGGCCAGCTGGGGGGGACCACAGGAGGGCACCAGGGCGTGTCCGGCCCGTCACCCTCAGTCCCGATCAGCCAGACCCCAGCAGCAAGCTAACCTACCAGTCGGAGCATCTGCCCCCTGGTGGTCAGTGCACATCATAGCAACTGGTCAACCAGTCAAATTACTGCCCCCTGGTGGTGAGTGCACATCATAGCGAGCGATTGAGCGGCCTTAGCATATTATGCTTTGATTGGTTGAATGGACGACCGGACACTTACCATATTAGGCTTTTATTATATAGGATTTATATAGAGAAACATATAATTAATATATATATGTGAAAAAATAATCATTTTAGAATATTGTGTCTTAAATCAGGTAATAAATATAAAAACTTCAGCACAATGCTTGGCCCATAGTATAAAGCATTCAACAAATGTTAGCTATTCCTATTCAAAAACAATGTATAGCTCTTTATTTAAAGACAGTTATTCTTAAAAGATATAGATCAGCTAATTAGAAAGAAAATTAAACTTACATGTCTTATTGGGGTTGATATGCTGCTTCAGCACATTGACAGTGCCCAAACTAACCACTGGGCGCCTGCCAAACCAGAAGGAGACCACAGGCCCATATCTCTCATGCAAATTTACCAGGAACTCATGCAAACTTCCACTGTTCACAATATCTGGAAGATTACCATCTCTGAGAAAAGAGCAACATTGAACAAAATAATCAAATTAACTTGGAAGAATCAGAAAAATAACTGTGTCAAGAGATGAAACCAAAGGTATAAGAAATTCAATTACTGCAAAACCCAAAACTCAATTATATTTGACTTCTTGCTTTCTAAAGATATATTTAGACATAGATTTGTCTGATATTTTTAGAGTTCATAATACTTCAAACCAAGTAAGAAACATCTGATTTTGAAACTGGAAAAAAATTTTTTTGCAGCACCTCATTCTGAGACAGCAATGAACATCATCAGAGACTGATGAAAAACATCAGACTAGCTATGGCAATTTTTCGTCATTCTATCTTAGTCCTGTCTTTCTATTGTCAACTTTCTCTAATTAAGGGAAAATGAAAGAAATTGAAGTTTTTTATTTATACAGCCCTCCTTTCTGTTCTTAATGAAATTTAGGTTGTATGCTAAGAGGTAAGTTAAAGGTAAATAAAGGAGCCCTGGCTGGTTTTCCCAGTGGTTAGAACATCAGCCTGCAGACCAAAGGGTCTCAGGTTCGATTCCAGGTCAAGGGCAATTATCTTGGTTGCAGGTTCGATCCCCAGCCTGTTGGGGCTCATGCATGAGGCAACCAATCAACATGCAGTGAATGATATACATTGATATTCCTCTTTCTCTCTCCCCCTTCTCCCTCTCTTCCACTCTCTCTACAAAAAAATCAATGCCAAAAAAAATATCCTTAGGTGAGGATTTAAAAAAAAAAGAGTAAATAAAGGAATTAAATGAGCTAGTATTCTAAAAATGTGACTTAGTCTCCATACCAAAAATTAAGAATTGACTCTACTTGATTCCAAAAAAGTAATTACTCACTTTTCATCCGTTGGAGTAATCCCTGGAATTCCTGCAGCTTGTCTGGAAGCCTTAAAGAAAAATTTTGCAATAGTTTATTTAGTATAATGAGTTATCATACATCCCGTAAGTCAGATGTGTTTTCCTAAGACATCTGCAGGACCTTAAATAATGGCTTTCCGGCCTGACCGGTTTGGCTGAGTGGATAGAGCGTCGGCCTGCGGACGAGAGGTCCCAGGTTCGATTCCGGTCAGGGCCATGTGCCTTGGTTGCGGACACATCCCCAGTGGGAGGTGTGCAGAAGGCAACTGATCGATGTCTCAATAAAACATCTCTTCCTCTCTGTAAAAAATCAATAAAATATATATATTAAAAAAATAATGGCTTTCCAATTTGGTTGAATCTCAGGAATTATTCCTATGTTAAATACAAAAACTGGGTTCTTTGTCATTTAAAAGGACATTTGTCTTCCTCTGTGCCAATTAATCTAAGGGGTTTGAAGATTTAACATCCCTTCTACATAAATGAATACATAAACAAGTACATTTTTCTTTGTTCAGTTTTTATATATGGTCCCAACTGGCTTGGCTTGAAAAATAAATCAATGTCATTGGGGAATTTTAATTGTCTTTAATTTTGAATCAGGTTTACGGTTGCTGTGCTTGGGGTCAGTGTTTTTTCTGATTTTACAACCAGCATATCACTTTTATGATAAGACCTTTATAAAATATTTTTTTAAACATATTTTATTGACTTTTTTTTACAGAGAGGAAGGGAGAGGAATAGAAACATCGATGAGAGAGAAACATCGATCAGCTGCCTCCTGCACAGCTCCTACTGGGTATGTGCCCGCAACCAAGGTACATGCCCTTGACCAGAATCGAACCCGGGACCTCTCAGTCCACAGGCCGACGCTCTATCCACTGAGCAAAACCGGTCAGGGCTAAAATAATTTTTAAATAAACTAAATGTTTATAAAAAAAAATAAACCTAAAATATTCAATTCCAGAATCAATTCTGAATGTTGTCAATGATTTTCAGTAGTACTAATCAGAATTTATCTACTTGGCATATTCTACTTAACATTATGTAAATAAAAGAATCTTGAATATTTATTTGAACATGTAAAGGAAAACTACATTCCATCATGGAGCCAGAATTGCTTAATCATTTTCCTACTCTACTGTCGTAAAATATATGGGCTCTTTTCTTTCTTTAGTTTTCTCATTATTACACATAGTGCTATGAAAATCTTTGTACAACTTTATTTTTCCTCCTTTGGGGTATGTATGCCAAAAGACAAATACTAGGTAGAAGGGGACTAACTAAAGAGTTTCATAGTTTCTACTAATTACTACAAGAATGCTATCTAGACCAGTGATGGCGAACCTATGACACGCGTGTCAGAGGTGACACACGAACTCATTTTTTTGGTTGATTTTTCTGTGTTAAATGGCATTTAAATATATAAAATAAATATCAAAAATCTAAGTCTTTGTTTTACTATGGTTGCAAATACCAAAAAATTTCTATATGTGACACGGCACCAGAGTTAAGTTAGGGTTTTTCAAAATGCTGACACGCCGAACTCAAAAGGTTCGCCATCACTGATCTAGACAATAGTGTGTGTACCTTGCATTTAACGGATAACAATGAAACCTACAATGTATAATTTTGTAATCGTCTCATCAATAATAAATATTTTTCAAAGTCATTATAAATGATGGGTAAAGGATGGAAGAAACCCTGTAACTTGAAAAAGATAGTCAGTGATATAAAAAGTCTTATTATTGTCCTGGACGGTGTGGCACAGATGGTTAGAGTGTCCTGGGTCCTGTGCTGGGAAGGGTCACAGGTTTGATTCCCAGTCAGGTCATATACCCACCCAAGTTGTAGATCCGATCCCCGGTCTAGGCATTTACCGGAGGTAATGATAGATGTTTTTTCGGTCTCTCTCTCTCCCTCATCCTTCCCTTCCCTCTAGCATCAATGGAAAACATATCCTCTGGTGAGAATATTTTTAAAATCCTATTTTTATTTTCTAGGCTGAAATTATTACTTTTTAAATATGTTTTTATTAATTTCAGAGAGGAAGAGAAGGATAGAAACATCAATGATGAGAGAGAATCATTGATTGGCTGCCTCCCTCATGCCCCCTACTGGGGACCGAGCCCGCAACCCGGCCATGTGCCCTTGACCAGAATCGAACCCAGGACCCTTCAGTCTGCAGGCCGAGGCTTTATCCACTGAGCCAAACCGGCTGGAGCGAGGCTGAAATTATTAATCACTGAAGCAAGTTTCCTGACTTCCCTTTAAACATTATAGATTGGTAGCATTCATCTATTCTTGCTTCTGAAATCCCATTAAAATGAAAGTGAAGAAATAAAAAGAGGAGAAAACAGGGTACAGAGGAGCCCGCAGCGTGGCTCAGTGTCCACTCTGAACCAGGAGGTCACGCTCCATTCCGGGTCAGGGCACCCACCGGTTCTGCTGGACCCGCAGGGGGGGGCAGCCAATCAGTGATTCTCTCTCATCACGGCTGTTTCTCTCTCTCCCTCCTCTCCCTTCCTCTCTGAAATCAATTTTTTAAAAATGTATTTTTAAAAAGATATACCGGAAATTCCAGCTTGTTCAGTTGCACTATTCCAGCCTATTTGCCAGATGGGAACTGTCTGCGGTGCCCCCATCCCCAGTGGTGTATCTGGGTGCTGAGCAGCTACTCCACACCGTTATCTTGTCTGCACAGCACGTTTCAGAGACGATTCCTCCTTGGCTTTGGGGGCCACCCTCCGAGGGTGACAGGGGCAAGTAGAGCAGTAAGACGGGCAGGAGACTCCGAGACAGAGGGCAGTGCCCAAGCCACGCTCAAACGCTTCAAAAGGCACCACAGACAGACAGACACACACACACACACACACACACACACACACACACACACACACACACACACACACACGGCGGAAGAATCCTCGGGAAAGGAAAGGAGGGAGGGGCGCGCCCCGGAGTTTCCTCCCAGACCCAACCAGAAAATGAAATTTGGGGTTGACAGAGTCCCTGCGAGGAGCCACCCAGAGAACCTGAGCCCCGCCCCGTCACAAGGACCCGAGGACCAGCCCCCAACACCCGCCGCCCCCGGCCCCGCGGCTTTCCCTCGGCTCCCCGGCGCCCCGGCCCGCGCTTCCCGGGGCCTGAGAACTGGCCGGGCCCGCGCCGCACTCCCCAGTCCCGCTGCGCGCGCCGCGCCCGCCCCCGGAGGCCACCGCGGGCAGAATAAAGTGGACGCGGGCACACTGCGCCGGGGGCGGCGGCCGGGGCCCTGGAGGCCGAGAAGCGGTTACCGGGTAGAGGTAGAGCACCGCTGCCACCAGCGCCAGCAAGAAGGTAACGGCGAAGATGGCGAAGTCCAACATGGTCTTCCGCCCGGAGCCACGTCTCGGGTCCCCAGCTCCCGCAGCCGCGCCTCGGCCAGGGCGGACCTGAGGAAGGAGCGAATGGGTAGCGGGGGCGGGGCCAGGGCCTGGCGGGGGCGTGGCTAATGCCTGGCGGGGGCGGGGCGGGAAGGGCAAGGCCCGGGCCTGGTGGGGCGTGGTTAAGGCCTGGCGGGGGCGAAAGGGGCGGGACCAGGGCCTGGCGGGGGCGTGGTCAAGGCCTGGCCCGGGCTGGCGGAAAGGACGGAGGATTGTGAAGGGGTGACGGCGGAGCTGAAGCGCAACCCCAGGCGGGGGTACCGCCAGGACTTCAGGACACGCCCACGATGCAGGGTCGGAGTTCCTGTGGAAAGCAGAGCCCAGGCTTCTGAAAACCATTAGCAGTTACCATCGCTCTGCCCTGACCAACACTTTTTCCAGTGGATTTAAGATTTAAAGCCTCTAGAATAGTGGTTCTCAACCTTCCTAATGCCGCTACCCTTTAATACAGTTCCTCATGTTGTGGTGACCCCCAACCATAAAATTATTTTCATTGCTACTTCATAACTAATTTTGCTACTGTTATGAATCGTAATGTAAATATCTGATATGCAGGATGTGTTTTCATTGTTACAAATTGAACATAAAGCATAGTGATTAATCACAAAAACAATATGTAATTATATATGTGTTTTCCGATGGTCTTAGGCGACCCCTGTGAAAGGGTCGTTGGACCCCCAAAGGGGTCGCGACCCACAGGTTGAGAACCACTGCTCTAGAACAACAAATGATTCTCACAGTGTGGTTCCCTGGACTAGCAGCAGCAGCATCGCTGGGGAACCTGCTAGAAGTGCTGATTCTCCATCCCACTCAACATCTACAGGATCAGACGTAGGGGGTAAGGGGTAGAGGGAAGGGCCTGGGGCACACAGCAATCCGTGTTTTAATAAAGCTGTAAAACGCAGTGAGAGCCACTGATGTAGGGTAACTGAACTCGGAGGTGTCCAGAGTGAAGTACCTTTAGATGTTCCTTGTTTCGAAAAGAATTGATGTTTGAAGTGGTAGGAGATGTGAATCCCTGACGCTCATGGTGAGCAAGATTTCCTGGCTCCGCTAGACTTTCGGTAAAATTTATTGAAATCCCTAAACTTACATCTCTGTGCAAAACCGTGGAAATAATACCACGCAGAATTGTCTATAGGGTTAAATCGGATATTCTATTTTGCACAAATAACCAGTATTCTATTTGGCACTGCTCCTCCTCTTTCACGTGAGTTTTGACAAGGATAATATAAGGCAAAGCCCGCTATTTGCGGGTACTCCATTTAGTGCAAGAGTCCTACGAGTATTTGTAGATTTTATAGCTTTAATAATACAAAGTGACCAAAGGGGAGGGGCAGCAACTCAGCAATAGAAATTGAATTTTAAATTGCATTTTAGAGCTTTTATAATAAACTAATTTTATGACTATGCATGAAACATAGCATTAAAAATGGCAAATCTTTTGGCATCTATAGCAAAGGTAAAACACTGCTATTTGAGATTTAATTAGGCAGAAATTATATTTTTAACTTTAGTTATCTGCCCAAAAGTTTATTTTTCAATCGATTCTTTGGAATTTTTTAAAAACTTTTTTTAAAATCATGAATGGATGATACATTATTTTATAGGAAGGGAGAGAGAGAGAAACATCGATGGTTGCCTCTTGCATGTGCCCCAAGCAAGGACTGAACCAGCAACCTGGTTCAATGCCCTGAGCAGGACTGAACTTGCCACCTTTTGGTGTACAAGATGACACTCCAACAAACTGAGCCACAGTGACCAGGACTCAATCTCTTCTTTGGATTTTGAAGACATTTCCCATCTAAAACACGTTCCAAATAGGTTTCCAAAAACAGTAAATACCAGGTTTTTAAATGCACAACATTGCTACATAACAGTAACCCTAGCCTGAGGCACCAATCCTCACAGATATCTGGATTCACTCCCCTGTTAGTCCTAAACTGACCCTTTTAGTCCTAAATTAGCCTGAGACTCTCTGAAATTTTGAGGGTTGGTGAAAAAGGGACAGAAATTACAGAAGTTGAACAAGGCACAGTAGTTTAGAGATTGAATCTCTAAAACTATACAGCATCTTTTTCTGGTCTTAAAATTTTTGCCTAAATGCTTCCTAAAAGCATTTTTTTTTTACAACCATAGATATGTATACACTTTCACATATTTTTGTATTGACATCTAAAATTTTTATCTTTAAAGGATTAAATTTCTTGGCTGGCATGGCTCAGTAGTTTCGTGTCGACCTATGAACCAGGAGGTCACAGTTCGATTCCCGCTCAGAGCACATGCCTGGATTGTGGGCTCGATCCTCAGTGTGGGGTATGAAGGAGGCAGCGATCAATGAATTCTCTCTCTCGTCATTGATGTTTCTATCTCTCTCTCCCTCTCCCTTCCTCTCTGAAATCAAATTTAAAATTTTTTTAAAGAATTGTTATATTCACATTTTGAAATTATCTCTATTAAATTGGAAAAAGGAGTTTAAATACCATAGTGATGTGATGAATGTCATCAAGCATTTTTAAATATATAAACTCTTCGTGCAAAGCTGGAATTCTTGTTCTGTCTTCTGTGCCCCTTTGGGGATTAGGGCCTGTAGTCATGAAGAACCAGAGTTTGTGGGAATGGGAAGCACAGAGTCTCCCAGTGGATCATTAGGAGTGAAAGTCAGAGGTAATATTCCTGTGTCCACTCCCAGACCTATGCATTATTCTAATTGAAGCCATAGGAACATGTAAAAGGCTTTGATTTACTGAGAATAGTAAATCCTTAAGGATAGCACCATATTCTTTTTTTTCTTTTTTAAAAATCTTCACCTGAGGATGTTTTTTCCATTGATTTTTAGAGTGGAAGAGAGAGGGAAAGACACAGAGAAATATCAATGTGAAAGAAACATCTGTTGGCTGTTAACTTATAACTAAAAGATGTTCATATTTCTTTCCCACTACCATATGCATCTATATACCTCTGTTCCAGACCTTTTCGTCCCTAACCTTAAAGTATTTTTTTCAGTTCATGCCTCTGACCAATTGGCCAGACCTTTCATCACTGCCCATAATTCCATATATAGTATCTCCTCATCTTTTTTCTTCCTAGGTGAATGACATGTTGCACCGCTAAAGATCTGCCCACTGAAATGGTCTTCCCTTGCCGCCATGTTTCAAGACTGCCCATAAATAAGGCTTCAATTCAGCTGCTACCCAAATGTAGCTTTACCCACATACTGAGCCATCCCATTTGTAGATCAAGCTTGGGGTTTTTTCTCCTCTTTCATCTGATCACATAGGATCACCCCCAAACGCCAATTTGTTAGCTGAGGGAAAAGCACTAGGTGATGCTATAGGGATCTGGGCTACTTCCTCCTGGTTGCCTCCACCCTGCGATCCTTAAGGCTTGGTGGTGTAACAAGACCTCGCCAATAATCGGCAGTATTGGGGAAATTGAGTTCTGGACATACCTTTTCAAGGATTTTGTACAGCAAACTTTGGAAGGTAGAGACAGTCTCACTCTGGAATAGAAGGCAAGTTTGCTTACTTATCAGTGTAACAGCTTCCTCCTGGGCCAAGGTCAAGCAGGTTTGGTTACATCCCATCATAAAAGATTCAACTTTCCTAGACTCAGATTCTTCGGCTATGACCTAAGATTGTGAAATACAGTCTTACAATTTCTTTTAGAAGTTTATAGTTATAGTCTATAATTCACTTCAAATTTGTAAGGTAAAGGTGAGATCATTTTTTTCCCCACATGGATAACAAGTTCTAGCACCATCTGTTGAAAACACTGTTCTTGCCCCGTTGAATTATTTTGGCACATTTGTAGACAATCAGTTCATTATGTATGTATAAATATATCTAGAGGGCTTCTATTTTTCCCCATCAAATTAGGTGTCTCTCCTTATGTCTGGATTACCATAGCTCTATAGTAAGTCTTGAAATCAATGAATGTAAGCCTTCCAACCCTGTTTTTCTTTTTCAAATTGTTTTGGCTAATCTGGATCCTTTGCATTTCCATATAAAATTTAGAATCAGCTTTTCAGTTTCTTCAAATGCCAGTTTTTCTTCAAAATTTCTCAACAATATTTTGTAGTCCTACAAATGTTTTATTACATTTACTTCTAAGTATTTCATACTTTTCAATTAAATTGTATTGTTTTGAATCTCAAGTTTTCATTACTAATCTGTAGAACTCTATCCTCTTTTTGTAAACCGACCATGAATCCTGTGACTATTCTAGGCTCATATATTAGTTCCAACAGTGTGTGTCTGTGTGTATCTTAGGCTTTTCTATGTCTGCATCATGCATAATTGCCAAAAAGTACAGTTTTATTTCTTTTCCAGTATGTATATTTTTATATTTTGCCTTATTGCACTAGTTAGGACCTACAGTATAATTTGAATAGTAGTGAGAATAGGTATTCTTGCCATGTTCCTGATCTTAGGAAGAAATAGTTCAGTCTTGCACCATTAAATATTGTTAGCTATAGGCTTTTCATAAATACCTTGTATTACATTAAGGAAGTTTGCTTCTATTTTTAGTTTGCTAAGAATTTTTTATCTTTTTGTTGTTGTTGTTAATCCTCACCCAAGGATATTTTTCCATTGATTTTTAGGGAAAGACAGAGAGAAACATCAATGTGAGAGAAACACATCGATTGGTTGCCTCCTGCACAAGCCCTTAACAGGAATCGAATCCAGGACCCTTTGGTCCACAGGCCGTCACTTTGCACTGAGTCAAACCGGCTAGAGCAAGAATTTTTTATCTTGAACAGATAACTTTTTGTCAATTGATTTTCCTGCATATATTAAGATGACTATATGGGTTTTCTCTCTGATAATATGAATTACATGCATTTATTTTTTAAAATATGGGAGAGGGATAGAGAGATACCAGGTAGAAACATCAATGATGAGAGAGAATCATTGCTTGGCTGCCTCCTGCACACCCCACACTGGGAATAAACCCTGCTAGCTGGGCATGTGCCCTGACCGGAAATCAAACTAGTGACTTCTTGGTTCCTGGGTAAATGCTCAAATGCTGAGCATGCTGGCCAGGCCATGCATTGATTTTTAAATGTTAACCCCATCTTAAATTAAAATCTTAACAGATGAACTACACTTGATCATCATGCATTATCCTTTCTACATATTGCAAGAATTGATCTGATATTCTCTTAAATATTTTTATTTTTGCTCATGATAATGGACTGTAGTTTTTTTGTATGTTGTTTTGCAGAGGTGAAGGTGAGGGTAGGATTATATGCCTTTCAATATTTTTTTCTATTGGCTGTAGAATCTTAAATTCTAGATTTCCCCAAGTCTTTTTTCCTCCTTCACCATCCAGTCTCCAAAGTGACTGCATTTTCATACTCTTCTCTAGCAGCAATGCCTGCTGAGATTGCCACATCAAATGCCGCACACTAAATCCATTTTTCTGTACACAGTACTCTGATCCACCCAAACTCTTTTTCAGTATTTTTGCATGAAGGATGGGCTTTTTCTTTCTGGGAGTCCTTTTTACTATTATTAGTTCAATCTTAGGTTCTCCATTCACCTACTCTTTCTCAATTTTCCTGGACTCTCCTTGCTCCTGCAAAGGCTTACTATAAAAACTTAGATACCTCTGCTGGAATTTGTTTTTTATATTTCTCAGAATTTGAAGTTTGTAGTGTTATCTGTCTTGTAGATATCTTAAAGAAATGGGATAGCTGTGAGGTTGTACTTATTCTTGTATATGTGTATGTGTGGAGGTTTTTTGGAGGACATGAAGATAAATTCAAATATAGTTAACTGTCATTACCTTAGGTACCCTATAAATCCAGATTCATCCATTTTGGATTTGCTTTACCATTCATCTATTAATTTTCCACCTTCCAAATTTGTATTGTTTATCTCCTATTTCCTTTATCCTTGTAGGTTTTTTTTGTCCTTGTAGGTTTAAGCAAAGCTTAAAGTGCTATGCTCTGAGGATGATGGCCATAAGCCAAGGAACACCACTGGAAGCTGAAAAGATAAGGAAATAGATTTTCCTTACAGAGCATCCAGAAGAAATTAACCCTGCTAACATTTGACATTAGCCCAGTGAAACTGATTTCAAAAAATTTCTGACCTCCAGAATTTTAAGAGGAAATTTATGGGTTATTAGCCACTAAATCTGTGGTAATGTACACCAGCAATAGGAACAACCTGGTCACTGTGTTAATCCTCACTTGAGGATATTTTTTCATTGCTTTTTAGAGAGAATGGAAGAGAAAAAGACAGAGAGGAATATCGATGTTGAGAGAAACACATCCATTGATTGCCTCCTGCATGAGCCCGTACCAGGGCCCAAGCCGGGGAGGAGCCTGCAA
Source organism: Myotis daubentonii (assembly GCF_963259705.1). Classification (NCBI taxonomy): domain Eukaryota; kingdom Metazoa; phylum Chordata; class Mammalia; order Chiroptera; family Vespertilionidae; genus Myotis; species Myotis daubentonii. The sequence goes on along the minus strand of NC_081846.1, from coordinate 11,124,460 downwards.
CTGAGGTGCCCTTGCCTGGAATTGAACCTGGGACCCTTTGGTCTGCAAGCCAAACATGCTCTATCCACTGAACCAAACTGGCCATGGCCAACATGGTCACATTTAAATGCAATGATGTACCTTAAAGGGAGACAAGGCAAGGTATCTAATGTTATAATCAATACCACCTACCAATTAAATACTTTATAACAGAGGTAATTAGATTTAGGATATAAGCTATTCACTTCAATTGCCTCTCTTATTAAAAGATTACCCCATTTCCAGGAAAGTATAGGTTTCACTTTTGTAAGAGATAATCTAACCACTGAGTTTTTTAAAAATATATATTTCTATTGATTTCAGGGAGGAAGGGAGAGGGAGAGAGAGATAGAAACATCAATGAAGAGAGAGAACCATTGATTGGCTGCCTCCTGCACACCCTCCACTGGGGATCCAGCCCACAACCAAGATACATGCCCTTGACCAGAATAGAACTTGGGACCCCTCAGTCCACAGGCTGACACTCCATCCACGGAGCCAAACCGGTCAGGGCTGTATTCAATTCCTTCCCTACTCAAATAACTTAACCAAGGTTAAGATCAGACTATGAATTGAGAATTACAAATCAATCAAAGAAAGTAACATCGTCTTTTAATTTGATTCAAATCCATTTTCACGTACAAAGCTAACTATATACAAAATAAATGTACATTCTTAAAAACTTTTAGAATACAAATTTCCAAAGGACTACAAAAAAGTGCAAAATTTTCAATTATCTTCAATCATGCTATACAGAAACAAATAAAACATTAGCTCATATACACACTGAAAAATTTTAAAACAGCATTGATATAACAAAACAAAACATACATCTTATATATTTAAATTTAAAAGGATGAGGAAGGGAAGAATGTATTGCACCAAATTAACAGTAACTTCATTATAATGAGACTATTAATCAAAATTATTTACACATCTTTATTATGTTTAAAACTTTCTCAACTTTAAAACCTTTTTTTGGCATACAAATATTCATTGAGTCACAGTTTGCACAGTCAATAATTAGATATAAATAAGGCTTAATATTCTTTTCCATGGTCCATTCCAGTAGAAAAAATGAGAAGGAACTTTTATGCTAACTATATAACTTTTTGAATTAAATATTTAAATAGCAGCACAAATTCCAAGTTTTTTTAAAATGTAATTTCAGATTTTCAGTTATCCTCCTCTGAAATGACGGTGTGCATGATGTATATACACACACATATTCAAGTCACTGTCACCATGTATGAAAACACTGAAATGCTTCCATTTAATCTGGGTCCCAAAAAACTGACATGAAAGACAAATAGTTTTCTGTCTTAATGGATGCACTTCTACAACAATTTTCCTCCAAGTCTTGAAAAGCAAACAGTTGGGGGAAGAAAAGCCACACCTGTTGGGAGTTCTGAAGAGAACAGACCAACCCTATAATTTACTAACAATTTTTCTTATGTAAAGCTAACTATAAAACAAACAGTAGCCACACAAAATTTTGGTTATGGTATATATGAATCACAGAAAGCAGTAATAAAGCAGAATAAGAAAAGAAGTCTAAAATAGAAAAGATTTTAAACAGTAAGATCTATAATATGCCAGAAATTTTTGGAAAAGTATAGAAACTATTATAATTAAATAATTTAAAAGTTATCCAAGAAAAGCAATCAAAATCCCAAAGGAAGAAATAGTGAATTCTCTGTAATCCCTAAATAAGAAACTAAGAGGTTAAAATTCTTTTCAGTTAAGTCTGAAACTGGTATTTCCTTACCAGAACCAGTTTCTAAAGTGTTCATTAATATAATTTTAACAATCTGAAGAGCAAAATAATGTCTATCTCAGATAAATTTTTCCCTTCAAAATGCAAAATATCTGTTGAATTTGTAGGTGAGCCCACTAAGTCTTCAAACACATTGCTAATAGAATATTGCAAAATATTTCCAAGAGAAGGAACATCAAAAATAGCATTTTAACAATAATTAATATACTGGCTACCAGAGAACCTCTAGTTTTAATACAAATTAAATTGAAATATGTTATTACCAAAATAAAATTTTAAAAGGTTCAATTTGATTAAGACTTTTTAAAAAAAGTTAGATTTTAATCAAAATATAATTTTATTTTCCAATTTCACCTAACTCCTAACCTCTTCTATTCTCAAATTACAACATGACATTGAAAAATATTACTAATAGTTAATCACTTTCTATACTCAAAAATAGTTATAAATAAAAATAATGCGACAGCTATATTTTAAGTGAAAATACACACACACACACACACACACACACACATAAAACTTCACTAACAGTCAAAGGTGAAAAATGAGAAATGGGTAATTCTTTCAGTGACAAATTTTTGGTTATTATCATAATGATAATATTTGCAAAATAAGTTTTCAAGGAAACATATTAAAACTATACCATGGAAAACAAATTAGTGACTTTCTACTTGTTCTATTCCTTTGTACTTTCAGTTCATAAGATTATAGACATTAAGACAAAAGTAAATACAGTTATATCTCTTTTTTCAATAAAACCATTAATTTCATAGATCAAAATCCTGCAATGTATTTAGAAATCACCCACATATGACAAATGTGAGATAATCCAAGATGTGTCTTGAAGAATTACTATAACGTACCAGAAAAATATTTGATAACGTAGCCACTTTTATACAAGGTTCTTTAATTGAAGAAAATAACTTAAATCCCATAATCAAGCATGGCTTTATATTATTAATGTAGAAAATTGAATCATTTCCACTATAGGTCAAAATATCTTAAATGTTAATGCTTTATTTTCTGTAATACTAGGACTTTTATATGAAAAATTAAAAATTACTTCCATATAGAAGCTATACTTGCCAAAGTCATCAGATGTGGAAGGACTTTATCAATGCTTTTTAATTAGGAAAATTCTATTGATTACTAGAGCTTCAAGGTTATAGAGGTCTAATTCTATTTTGTCACTCACGCTTTTTATTAAAACTTTGAAATGTTACCTAATTCAAATATGCAAGTATTCACTGACAGCCACTAGGAATACTTTTGAGGGCAACTATTAGTTACAAGCTTCAAATATGAAAGATATGAAGAGGGCTTATAATAATAATGCAACTAAAAAGGAAATTTAGTTGTTTCTATAGCACGCAATACAAAGAACCCATTCCAAGCAAATTCTAGATAAAATGTCTCATTTAAGGATAATGAGTAAAACTATTCTCAAATAAGCCTGTGAATATTAGATCTGATTTATAAAAATGAATTTCTATAGAATAAAGTATTTTAAGATTTAATATAATCCTGAGACATTATTTTATATCAAGATCAAGTAAAGTCATTCAGAAAGTCCAGAGTAGTGCCAAGATTTCTGTACATTTATAAAACCTCAATAAGTCTGATTTGCAATCTCAATTAAGAAACAGTGGCCTAATCAGGCCAGTGTGGCTAAGTGGTTGAGCGTTGACCCATGAACCAAGAGGTCACAGGCTGGACTCTGGGTCAGGGCACATGGCCAGGTTGTGGCTTGATCCCTAGTAGTGGGTGTGCAGAAGACAGCCAATCGATGTTTTTTTCTCTATCCCTTTTACTCCCTCTCTAAAAATCAATACAAACATATTTAAAAAAAAAAAAAAAAAAAAAAAAAAGCTTAGTTGATTGGAATGTCATCCTGTACACCAAAAGGTTGCAGGTTCTATTTCCAGTCAGGGCACATATCTAGGTTGTAAGTTTGATCCCCAGCTAAGGCATGTACAGGAAGCAACCGATCAATGTTTTTCTCTCTAAAAATCAATAAAAGTATATCCTTGGGTGAGAACTAAAGAAAAAGAGCCCTAACAGGTGTTTCTCAGTGGTTAGAGGATTGGCCCGTGCACCAGAGGGTCCCAGGTCTGGTTCCCAGGTATAATTTCCTGGGTTGCAGGTTTGATTCCCTTGCAGGAGGCAACCAATTGATGTGCCTCTCATCTCTCTCTCTCTCTCTCTCTCTCTCTCTCTCTCTCTCTCTCTTTCCACTCCCCTCCACTCTCTCTGAAAATCAATGGAAAAAATATCCTTGGTGAGGATTAACAAGAAAAAGAGAAAAGACACAGTGGCCTAGAAAATGCTAGATTCAAATTAAAGAAGAAGGTTGTGGCCAACATTTTAATCATTGAAATGATGACTGATAACAATAAACTGCCACTGCCTAATGTCATCAGAAAAAGTACCACCAGGACTCTGATGAAGGAAAACTCTCTAAAACACTGTTATACATGTGGTCAAGTTTAAAACAAATCAAATGTTGAATATATATGATAAATGAATTAGGCAAAAGAATAACGAGAATTGGTATTGGTTGAGAGAGTGATAAAAATGCTTAAGACTGGTCACTTACTTGGAATGAACAGTTTCAGTTGATGACAGAAAAAGTAATTAGGACAAGCTATGTGTCTGGCCGATAAAAGAAAACAGATTAGATTCAGAAGAGAAAAAGAATCTATTTCATTTCTTATGTCAAAAACTCTATCCTAAAGACAGGTTTAAGAACTTATTTATGGAAGACAAGTTTAATGATGTATTTGAAGAGATCAACCTTCACCCCATTCATACTATTACATAAGATAGTATTTAATTTTTATATAATATATCCCATAAACGTACATCTTTCCTTGGAAAGGTGATATAGATAATGCTACTCATTTTTAAAATATATAAAAGGAGTTTACCTCTTTAAATTCAATTAAAAGATTTCCATTAGTGATTTCTTCAGTGGTAACAATATAAAATATACTTAAGGGCAAATAAATAAAAATCTGGCATTCAAGTTAAAATTTTCTTTGCCTATCTTACTCAAGTAGTATCTAAAAAAAAATCTTAGGTTAAGATTCAACTTTCAATTCTAAATTCTAATTAAGTATGAGGACACACTTATTCCTGCAGAAGCATAAAACTGATTTTTAGTAACAGCTCTTTAAGAATATTTATATGCTTTACATAGGGGGGAAAAAACTTTACTAATGATCCTTCCTAATGACAAGTGAATGATTGGCATTTTATCTCTTAGAAAAGCATGTATCCTACAAAAAAGCACTGTGACCTCAAGAAAATTGAGCTTCAAATGCTTACAATATTTTTAATTATTTCTTAGAGAAGAGAGAGCGAGAGCGAGAGCGAGAGAGAGAGAGAGATAGATAGATAGAGAGAGAGAGAGAGAGAGAAATTTGGTGTTCCATTTATTTATGCACTCATTGGTTGATTCTCGTATGTGCCCTCATCAGGCATCAAACCCACAACCTTGGCATACCAGGACAACACTCTAACGAACTAAACAACCAGCCATGGTCCACACTTAAAATATTTTAAACCAACTGGCCAAGCTTCATTTTCATATACTTTCCTAATTTTCATGTAATGGTCTATTTTATCCTCTCTCCTCTAATTTTAACTAAGCAAATGACAAAATACTAACTGGGACTAGTTGAAAAGGGGCGTATTATTTTATCTTCTCACCTCCAATTTTAAGAAAATGACAGTACAAATTGAGGAGAATTGGAAAAAGGCTTATAAAGCTTTTTTATTCTCTAAGTGAGCACAGGTATTGTTTTATACCCAACTTCACTTTCTAAAAGTAAAATCATCATCTTACTATAAATCTCTCATCAATAGATGCTGAGAATTTTATTTCCATCATTACCATTGTCAAGTGTCAAGAAACAAAAGCAAATGAAAACTTCTGTAGACTTTATAACAGCCAAGTTAAAATATATTCATTAACTGAAATGTCCACCTGTTAGTCCATTCTAATGGTATTGTAAATATCTCCCACTATACAATATAGAAATAATTTATATAGATAGCATCTAAATACACCAGAATCTCCCAAAGTATGTCTTTCCAGTGATTATCTAGTGATTTTTATTTTTAAAATATATTTTTATTGATTTCAGAGAGGAAGGCAGAGGGAGAGATAAACATCAATGATGAGAATCATTGATTGGCCGCCTCCTGCAAGCCCCCTACTGGGGATTGAGCCCAAAACCTGGGCATGTGCCCTTGACCAGAATTGAACCTGGGACCCTTCAGTCCTCAGACCAATGCTCTATCCTCTGAGCCAAACCAGCTAGTGTTATCTAGTGATTTTTAATTCACTGGACTGAACTGTTTAAAGGAGAAATATATTATTCAACTAATGGTTCTACTATATTTGCTTATTTTAATAGATTCACTTTAAGTTCTGTTCCTCCAGACTGTTGCTAGTATTCTCAAAGATTTACTTCAAAATTCTACATTTTGGGTTTTTACTTTTTGGACAGAGTAATATAAAGTATAATTCCACTGCTCTGCACATTTGTCAGTGTAGATAGGATATCTATTTTACTGTGAACAAAGTTGCCTACTTGTGCTATAAAATGAGTACTCCTTGTTCAGTTCCTCCATCTAAAAAGCAGCAAAGTAAAAAAACATAAATTTAGGAATTTTCCCTTGGTAATCTAAATTAAACTTTTTGTAACTTATAAGCATCTAAAGTAATTTTCAAAACCACTTTCAAGACCTTAAAAGTAAAGAAGACATCCTTATACCAAAATATTTGGATAAGTAAGTAGAACAACAATTTTAAAGTGTTAATTTCGAAAGTTTTTTTACAGATCAGCATTTAAAGTACCAAAAAGCAATCACGTTAGTTCTGCTAACCTGAAAACGCATAAAAATGTAAGATAAAAATTAAAATAGATTCTAAGTATCAAAAAAAATCGTAATTCTCTATTGACTTATTTTGAGACATTTTCACCAAAATTCCTCAAAAAGGAAACCTTTACATTCATGTGTTCTATTTTACAGTTGCTGCACCAATTTATTTCAGTGTTATTTACCTAAAACAGAACTTTTTTTTACTGAATAAAACAGGAATTAAAATAGGAAGAAATTATCCGAGTACACAACCTTTTATTAGTCGAGACTAAGATCAAATCTATTCAAAAAGCTTCCCTACACAGAATCCTTTGCTTCTTACAAATTTTTACGCACTCAAAGAGTTATAAAGAAAAGGGTAGTAGATACTGTGGGCACCAGGAGAGAAGAATTGCTAAGGGAAAACTTTTTAAAGATTCAAATGAGATGACAATTGGATATAAGGAAATTATGATTTGTGGAATGAAAAAGAACATTCTTATTTTAAGAAGCTATTAGTGTAGAAATTATTTGTTTTTTCTCCTGACCACAGACCTCTTTAAGAGAGCATGCAACCATTCATTCCTGAAAAAAATACAATTAACACAAAAAATTTTCGTACAATCTCATTCATAAGTGCCCCCAAACCCATAGAATCTCAAATTAAGGACACTCAGAGTTGTAAAAGCTCTCTGATCTAACTCAAGAGATGACCTTATAAAAACACTAGGTTTAACATTCTTTTTGAATTCCAAAATAAATCTATCAACCGTTTACTATAAAATCTTAAATAAAGCATAATGTAACATTTAGCTATGCATAACAAAAATAATTGTAATTCTAAAAGTCACACACCACATGAAATAGAAATGTATATCTTGAAAAATTACTATTATCTAAATGACTAGTTTAAGTTATACATGTCTTTTTCATTCATTCATCTATCATGTGGAAGACCTACTGAGAAACGTAATATATTTGGTTATTGCTAACTCTTCTAATTATCAGAGGAAAAAGGAGTATTCACTTAGTAAAGAAAAAGTCAAGAAATTTTGAACTTTGAAGATATAAATTGTGCTGCAAATGTTTCTACAGTAAGGATCCAACTGTCAAAATCACGATCAGCATTTTGTATCTCTAGTTTCTCTTATTCCTACTCAACCTTTATTATTTAATAATAATAATAATAATATTATTTAAGAAGAATAATAAAATATTACTAGTAATGTGCTTAGTAGTAGTGGAATGAACCAATGTACCAGTTTCAATAGACCTATCTTCAACTTATCAGGAAAATCTGGAATTTATACTGAGTTTTGAAAATACAAGTATGAAACAAATACCTTTAAAATATTACTTCCAATCAGGAGATCCAAGTAAATTGACTTTTTAAAAAATATGGTGGACAGTAAATAGGAAAATTATTAAAGAATATATTAAAAGCCATTTCTTTCAACCGTCTTATTTGTACTTTTATTAGATATACCTTAAATATTGCTGTTTAGAATAAGCATATTAAATATAACTTCTTAACATTTTAGAAGTTTGTTTTTCCAAATGGACTAATGATCATTAGAATGGACCATTAAATATAATAAAGTAAATTTTCTAAAATCTACCATAGTGCAGGCCAAGAATGAAAAAGAATAATGTTAACCAGAAATTTTTAACGTGAATAATAATACAACAGACATCTTTATACACATACCATACCAAATTTTGGTAATCCCTAAGTGATTTTCAGGGTAAAACCCTGAAACATTTCCGATAGTTGGTAGATGTGGTTAAAGTGACAAAGCAGTATATCGAGTTCCAGTTACCCATGAGAGAAGATGGAAATAACAATCAGTTGGAATCTTGAGTATTATATTCAGTTTCTCCAGATGAAATCTGGCTGAGTCGCTTGCTAGATCCCCACAGTTTTCGAGAAAGCTGACCTGAACGCATCTGTTTAAAATAATCCAGAGAAATAAAGAATAACCATTATTAAGGAAGGAAAGACAGGGAATAAAATAACTTTCTTATTCATACAGAGTGACAGATAAAAATTGCCAAATGTGTGCTTCCAATCATATCATAATATAAGCAAAACTCGTGAATACTACTAATTTTAACCCCTTTTTTATTGCCCTTTGAAAAATCACATTTTTAAAATTTGTTTATCTATATATACTAGTATATATGTGTATGTGTGTGTGTGTGTGTGTGATTTGAGAGAGGAAGGGAAAAGGAGAGAGAGAGAGAGAGGAACATCAATAATGACAGAGAATCATTGATCAGCTGCCTCCTGCATGCCCCCAACTAAGAATCGAGCCCACAACTGAGCACGTGTCCTTGACCGAAATCGAACCTGGGACACTTCAGTCCGCCGGCTGACGTTCTATGCACTGAGCCAAACCAGTTAGGGCTATAACAGATATTTCTGATTCAGTTGGAATGAAGAACCACCAAAGAAATCCCCCACATTACAAAAAATGAAATTCTTGACTAGGTTTTACCTCAGCTGGCTTGCCAACACCCACTATAATCAATTTGCCATCTTCTAATCCTACCAGAATATGGCTGTATTCTTTGGTTACAGAAACACAATGGATAGGCATTCTCATGGATAATGGGGTGACACTCGGATTTAAACTAGAAGAGAAATAAAACACACACACATAATTACATGGAAATATAAATAGATCCTTAGAATTTTATTCCTAGAAGTTAACTTAATGATAATCTAGTTCTGTATTTTAATTTTACAGATGTGGGATTTAGGTTCAGAAAGTCTGAGTGCCTCACACAAGGGTCCACATTTATAGCATAACTTAAAATATTTAAGAAATCTTTTATTTTCAACATGTTTTTCTTCTAATCATATATATGAGCTCTTATTAAATGACGTTTTTCTTGCTGATTAACAAGTTAAAGTTGAATAAGAAGGGTAAAAAAAAAAAGCTCAAAAAATATATGTGGGGGGAGAAGGTCAATAAAATTGGTCTATTTACTTTATCTTAAAAGATATAATATGTAAAACATATACATATAGTATGATAAAATAATACATATGTAAAATTTCATATGAAACATAATACACCATTAGGAAAAATACCCACAACTTTTATAATTAGAGAATAAAGAACTTTATGATGTTATGAATATGTTCTATACTAATATGCTAAAATAGCCCATTGATTTTTCTAACTTGGGATTTTCTTAAAATGCCCTGAAAGTAAGGTTGTAAAACAAAATGTTGGAACAATATTATTGGAATGCTCTACCACGGAAGAAAAATAAAAATGAGAAGGGAAATACGAAAACAGAAAGAGATGTTGGTTATAGAAGTAATTCTGATTGAATGCAGTAAGATAGAACATCTTGGATCATGAAATAATTTAGATAAAAAGGTTTTTGGAAAGGCCAAAACAGTTTGAGGAATATAAATAAGCCACAATAAGCTGTTTTAACTAATAAGATTCTCCACCAATTTCATCCACACACACACTTAATCATAAAGACACATCAGCCTTTAAAATACTTTAGCTTTACCACAATTTAAAAAATATTTTTTAAAACCCTAATTTTAGTTTGCAAAAATTCAAACTGTAATTGGACAAATTTCTAAATCTATAATCCAGGGTTGGCACTTCCTGGCTATTAAAATCTTTTTTTAAAAAATTGTGGTAAAATTTTTACATTTAAAAAAATGCACATCTGTAATTTACTAATCCAGGAATAAATTAGCTTCCCCATTTTTTCATAGTTACTAAAAAAAAGACATGTTCATAATAAATTATAAACCAAAATATTAGAAACCTTAGAGTGATTTTCACTTCAATAATTCTTATTATTTACCTGTGGAGATCTCTTATGGACAGGAACCCTTGTAAACTACCCATGACGATGTGTTCTCCAATTATGCATATATCTGATACTTGTTCCTTCAGGACTTGAGACCCTAGACACTTTCCATTTACAGAAAACAGATGCAATGCATTCTTATCCTGCAAAGATTAGATGAAGAAAATCTAATTATCTCAATTTAAAACTGAGGGGTTTTTTTTGTTTTAAATATATTTTATTGATTTTTTACAGAGAGGAAGGGAGAGAGATAGAGAGTTAGAAACATCGATGAGAGAGAAACATCAATCAGCTGCCTCCTGCACATCTCCTACTGGGGATATGCTCGCAACCCAGGTACATGCCCTTGACCGGAATCGAACCTGGGACCTTTCAGTCCGCAGGCCGACGGTCTATCCACTGAGCCAAACCAGTTCCGGCTAAAACTGAGTTTTAATACTGTTAATTAAAACTATATAACAGAACGATTATTAGGTTTAAAATATTGGAATAAATACATGGTTATATTTAAAGAGAAAGTGTGTAAACAATATTATTCAAGTGATTTCAAATCAGACTGCCAAGTAAATAAATACTAAATAAGAACTCTTACTCCTTCAAAAGAATTAAAACCTCATCCAGTAAAAAACACACAAAAAAACCCCTCTACATTCTTAAAACAAAACAAATAGATTCTCTTAATTTTTTAAAAGCTTTATAATAGAAAGGAAAGTAAACATATAAAATTCATGGTTTGTATATTTATACCCTGCCTTGGCAAAAAGAAATTATTACATAAACAAATTATTTTTGAAATAATATATTATGTAGACCAATAGAAATCCCTAAAACAAAATACAAACATGAGGCCAAGATTGTGATAGGGTAAGGTAATTGTAAGGAATGAACAAACTGAATGATGAAAGGAAAACACATTCTTTTTAAAATATGTTTTCTTTCCTTCCTCAAAATGTTTTATATATACAATGTGGGAAGGAAAAAAAACAAGCCCTATTGCATGAAACTGGTAGATACCTTGAGGGTGGTCTTTTCTTCAGTGCTGGAGTAGATGACAATATGTCCTTCCCAAGATATGGCCAAATTGGGAATGGTCAGGAGCAGAGAACTCTCACAAGGTGGTCGTAAAGTCCTCAAGTACTGACCTTTCTGAATTGTATGTATAAGCACAGTGCCATCCTACACACAGAACATTTTAGAAAATGAAAAACAAAAAGAAAAAAGACACCAAAATTGAAAAAAGAAAAGAAAAAAGAAAGTGGACTGGATAAGGAAATAGGGAAAGGAACTGAGAAAGTGATTATTCCTCTACTTAGTACTTAATTGAGGGAAAATTCCAATCCTGAAATTTCAAATAGTCTTTTATTTCATAAAATGCCCTATTATTATTAAACAATAAGACCAGTAAATTCCCAAAATAAAATTGTCTCTTTAAGTTTGTCCTTTTTGCAGTTTTCTACTTTTGCAAAGTCCTACACATAATAAAAAAGTTCTATACTTTTATCAATTCCCCTACAAAAAATTTAAATATAAATATTGCTCTACCCCTGGACAGGCTGCTCAGTTGTTTGGAACATCATCCTGTATACCAAAAGGGTGAGGTTCAATTCCTGGACAGGGCACATACCCAGATAATAGGTTCAATCTCCTGTGAGGATGTATATGGGAGGCAACAGATCAATGTTTCTCTCTCACATCGACGACTCTCTCTCTCTCTCTCTCTCCCCCTTCCTCTCTAAAATCAATTAAAAAAACATATCCATGGACAAGAAGTAAACAAATATTATATACTAGAGGCCCGGTGCACAAAAATTTGTGCACTCGGGGAGGAGGGGGGGTCCCTCAGCCCGGCCTGTGCCCTCTCGCAGTCTGGGACCCCTCGGGAGATAACGACCTGCTGGCTTAGGCCTGCTCCCAGGTGGCAAGAGGGCAGGCCCAATCCCTAGGTGCAGCCCCTGGTCGGGCTCAGAGCAGGGCCAACTGGGGAGTTGGGGCGCCGCCCCTGTCATGCACAGAGCAGGGCGGATCGGGAGGTTGTGATGCCACCCTCAGTCACGCTCAGGGTAGGGCCAATTGGGGGGTTGGGGCACTGCCCCCTGTCACACTCAAGGCAGGGTCGATGGGGAGGTTGCGGCGCCACCCCCTGTCACGCACAGAGAAGGGCCCATCAGGGTGTTGGGGCGCCGCCCTCTATCACCCACAGAGCAGGGCTGATCAGGGGGTTGGGGCGCCGCCACTCTCACACTCAAGGCAGGGCCGATGGGGAGGTTATGGCTCTACCCTGTCACATACAGAGCAGGGCCCATGGGGGGGGGGGTTTGGGGTGCCGTACCCTGTCACACACAGAGCAGGTCCGATCAGGGGGTTGGGGCGCCTTCCCCTGTCACAAACAGAGCAGGGCAGATAGGGAGGTTGTGGCCCCGCCCCCTGTCACACACAGAGCCTCAGGGCGATCAGGGGGTTTGGGTGCTGCCCCCCGTCACACTGATCCCGGTGCCGGGAGACCTCTCAGCTCTGCTGATCCTGGTGCTGGGAGGCATATTACCCTTTTACTATATAGGATAGAGGCCTGGTGCACAGGTGGGGGCCGGCTGGTTTGACCTGAAGGGTGTCCTGGATCAGGGTGGGGGTCCCCAATGGGGTGCCTAGCCAGCCTGGGTGAGGGGATGATGGCTGTTTGCAGCTGGTCACACCCCCTTCAGGGTGGGGGTGCCCACTGGGGTGCCTGGCCAGTCTGGGTGAGGGGCTGAGGGCTGTTTTCAGGCTGGTGGGTGACTGAAGCTCCCAACTGCTCCTTTTTTTTTTTTTTTTTTTTTTATTCTGGGCCAGTTTTAGCTCTGAGGCTGCTGAAAGCAGGTATCTGGTTTGTTTGGGTTCTATAATCGAAACACTGTATCAACACCAGCTCTGAGATCCCGGCAGGCTGAAAGCAGGTTTCTGGGGTTTTGTTTAGCTTCTATATTTGTAACAATGTTTCAAACTGCAAGCTCAGAGGCCGGCAAGGCAGGCGGGGAACGTTGATTTCCTCCGTCACTGAAGCAAGCAAGCCTCATGTTAGCTTCAAGCTGCCTGGCTGCTGGCCGCCATCTTGGCTGGCAGTTAATTTGCATATCTCACTGATTAGCCAATGGGAAGGGTAGCGGATGTATGTGAATTATCATGTTTCTCTTTTATTAGATAGGATAGAAAAATTAGCATTTCTTAAAGGTGGAATCTTACCCTTGATCCTGACACTGCCATGTCAAGCTCAGTGCTGATGCCGACACTCAATACCTCATCAGTGTGTCCATAAAGAATCTGAAAGGGTTTAGATGCTAAACCCACAGGAACACCTCCCTAATATTAAAACAGAAAAGCAAAGGTAATTGCCTTGTAGACTATTTCCTATTAAAAGATTTTATGTTGTATTTAAATTGTCTAATTACAAACTAACATTGCAACTAGTTCTTACCACTGATTCTGTTCACAGTACTCATTCTTGTTTCTCCTTGGGTTCTAAAATTACTCTCAATATTTGGTAACTCAAAAATTGAAATCTGAATAGTTTCAAAGTTGATTATTTTGGATTAATTTCAACAGGTATATTGTTTTCCCTTTTCTATAAATTTATTCTCCCTTCACTTCAAAGAAATGTTTTCTATTATATTTCTCAACACTTTCTCTTTTTCATTTATTTGAGTACCTATTTCAGGAACATCAATTATCTTTACGTTGACTTCGCTGATTTCTATAGTAATCACACTTTATCTAATAGCTTTAATTATTTTGTTTTTTACATTAATTCTATCTTCCATGCTAATATTATTTTTAGTCACATCAAATCTGATCCTTACTATTTCTGCTTTGGATTTAATATATTTGTAATGGCACTGGCTTTGATCTCAGTTTGATTTTTCTGCAATTTCCCTTTTTATCTTAAAATGCTATTTTGTAATTTAATTTCTGAGGTTTCATTTTATTGAATCAATATTCTTTTTTTATTGTTGACACTATTACAGATGTCCCCCATTTTTCCCCCTTTGTGACCTCTACCCAGACCTCGCCCTACCCTCCCTCAGGTCCTCACCACATTGTGTGTGTGTCCATGGGCTATGCATATATGTTCTTTGGCTATTCTCTTCACATTCTTTCATCCAGTCTATCCCACCCACCCACCCTCTCACATCTGTCAGTCTGTACCATGTATCCATGTCTCTGGCTCTGTTTTGTTCATCAGTTTATTTTGTTCATTAGAATCCACATGTGACATCATATGGTATTTGTCTTTCTCTGAGTGACTTATTTTGCTTAATAATCTCCAGGCCAATCCATGCTGTTGCAAAAGGTTAAGAGTTCCTTCCTTTTGACAGCCATGTAGTATTCCATTGTATAAATGTACCACAGCTTTTTTATCCACTCATCTATTAATGGACACTTGGGCTGTTTCCAGATCTTGGCTATTGTGAATAATGCTGCTATGCACATAGAGGTGCATATATTCTTTCTCATTGGTATTTTGGAATTCTTAGGATATATTCCAAAAGTGGGATCACTGGGTCAAAAGGCAGTTCAATTTTTAATTTTTAAAGGAAACTCCATACTGTTTTCCCCCCAACAGTGCACTAGGGTTCCCTTTTCTCCATATCCTCGCCAGCACCTGTTTGTTGATTTATTAATGGTAGGTAGCCATTTTTGCAGGTGTTGAGGTTATGTCTCATTGTGGTTTTAGTTTGCATCTCTCTTATGATTAGTGACTCAGAGCATTTTTTCATATGTCTATTGGCCATCTGTATGTCCTCTTTGGGAGTATTTGGGAAATAATAGGGGATAACAGGTAAAGAATCAGACAATAAATCCAAGAGAAAATGTGGTGATTTAGGACAAGACAGAATGAGGGTAAAAGAATACAAAGGGGCTCAAATAATCCTTCAATGCCAGAGAACAATTCACTATTCTATTAGAACATTTCAACAGCATTCCCAGGGTGAATCTCTGACCTAAAGAGAGTATTCAAATGTGTAACTACCTGTTGTGTTATTTGCCATATCATACATGTAGTATCTCTGGAGCCAGAAATCAAATGTATTCCACAGTAATCTGTAGCTAAACAAGTCACAATATCTGCAAGAAAAAATAAAAATAAAAAAATTAAATTAAATTGCTTGGTTTTGCTGGAATGAAACAGGCAATTTTAGTTTATGCGCAAACTATTACTAAATAAGTTGTTCTAATGGAGAAATATAAAACTGGCATTGGAAAAGCATTGGGAAAGAGTGACACAGAAAGGCAGCAGTATGAAAAGCACATTCGAGAGCTTTCTTTGGGGCCACCCTTCTTTGAGGGTGAAGTGTAGACATAGGGCAGGGAAATGCCTGTCAGAATCAGGGCAGCAGTTCTGGTAGCTTGAAATGAAGCCCCAGTAAATTTTAATGTTTCTCTGCTCTCTCATTCCCACTAACCTTCTATTCTCATTTGGAACTGTAATCCTATACAATATGTGGCCTTAACCAACATAGTACATATTATACTATAGGTTCTCAATATAAAATACATTCTTTCCTAAATTGTAAAAATCTGAGCTCAGTGACATCTTAGAGGTCACTGGTACAGAATTATTAGCAGACTCTATTCCCCTTCCTATTAGGTTTATTAGGGAAAAATCTACTCATTTTATTCTTATATTGAACACTAAGACACTAAGAAGTACCAGGTTAAAGAACATTCAACAATTTTACCTCTTTCATGTTTTATTATTAACAAAGTAATAGGGCAGTTGATGTACTGTTCAACTATGACAGATTTTTTTCTTACCAAATTTATCTTAAACTTCTTATTTCTATCAACAAATTTTAAAGAAAAGACTTTAGCCTAACATATTTAAGATACTATAAAGCTGTATTTAATTTATATGGTGGTAATATATTTATACCCAAAATATATTAGACACTCTTAAAGCATACAATATTCATAACACTGCTCTATCAAAAAATACACTCAGCTTCAGAGGTAAAATGTAATGTTTTTTTCTAAGAAGTATGTACTACTTTATTTTTTTACTTTTATAGTTAGAAAAAAATAGAGACATTTCTGTGTTTGGGGGAGAAAAACGTTAATGCTTACCCATATGTCTGATATTGTGTGAAATAATTTTGCCTTTTGTAAGTGACATCACTTGAATGCTATTATCCCAGTGTCCAGCACTGAAAAGCAACTTCGCATCATGTGACACTATAAATAGCTTAGAAGTGATCTCCAGCCCCGGAGCAAAAGGACCATTCAGACTACGCTGAGTTCTGTAAACACAATTAAATATTAGACTTTTCCTTTAAAGATCACTTAGACTTAACTATTTTTTTAACATCTCTTAAAAAGAAATAAAAAAATGTCTGTTCAACCTTCAATTTGAAATGTCTATTAATAAATGATTAAGACTTTCAGAAAATACATTAATCTTACTTTATTTATACTTTTCATAAAATAAAATTTTATATAACAAATCCTCAAGGGTTAAGCATAAAGAAACTGAGATTGGTAAAGGTGTCAAAAAAGATTTAAATCTTGCTTTTCAAAGCCAATTAATAAGATGTCAGAATAGTAGCCTCAAAGTACAGGTTTGATAAAAGTAGGTTTACAGTTATAATACATAAATAATATAATAACTAAAAAATAATAATACAAGAATAAACGCTGCCTGTGTTTCATGTACTCACAACAGTAAACCTACTTTGTCCACCCCTGTATAAAGAATAAGATCAGGAAAGTCATAAATAAACTGAAACTAGGATCTACCAACACAGGGAGATAAATGTGTATCCAACAATACCCATGAAGATCATTTTCTATCCCAACCAAAGAAAGCATATAGTTTTTATCTGCTTCCCACTGAAATGCCTGTGCCCTTAGCCAATCTAAATTCTGCAGAAAGACACAAAAAAAGTGATTATATTTTATGTGTGTTATGGATAATGAGGGCCAATTCTGACCCTTCATTCAGCTCCAAACCTTTATTATTCAGTATTAATTTACTGAAGGTATACTTTGCACAAAGCAAAACAGTACTAAGTTCTAAGTGGGATAAGAAGGAAAAGACATTGACCCTAACAAACATATAGCTAAAACAACTCAAAAGTAAGGGAGAATTCAACTGAACTTAGAATGTAACCTTTGGATATTTTAAAAGACAACTAAGGTAAATAATAAAGTCTTATTACACAAAACATATTGAGATAAAATTGAACAATAAAAATAATTACAATTAAGCCTAAAAACTAATCCCAATAATTTGTGCTTCCATAATGGTATGATAGAAATTATTTTTTCTTTAAGCTGGTGTAAAGTCAGGGGAAGGGAAGAAGGAAAGATAGAAAGGAGGGAAGGAAGAGAGGAAGAAATAAATGGTAGAGGAGGGAAGGAGAGAGGAAAGAAAATCTGGATGTATACATTATTACTTTAAAAATAAAACCAATCAATCAATCTAGTTGTTTTTCTAGACAATAAGGTATTATATCTGATTTACTTTAAATGTTCATTTACTTACTTTGGATTTGTCACAGTTTGATCCTTGAAAAATGTAAAGTAATTAGAAATGTTCCTGTCATAAGGCAGCCATCCATGGGTTCCAATAACATAATTCATGCTCACTGTTATCTAGAAAAAGAACATATGAAGATGAAAATTAAATGAAAGATTAAAGAAAGCAATTAAGAATAACCAAATGCTCACATGATATAATCAGAAATAGAACTTATGATGAATTGTTAAGATCTCACAGTCAAAGTGAATATTTTCTTTTAAAAATGAAAAGCTTTTTTTGCCATAGCTGGTTTGGCTCAGTGGATAGAGCATCGGCCTGTGGACTGAAGAGTCCCAGGTTCGATTCCACTCAAGGGCACATGCCCGGGTTGCGGGCTCGGGCCCCAGTTGGGGGCGTGCAGGAGGCAGCCAATCAATGATTCTCTCTCATCATTGATGTTTCTCTCTCTCTCTCCCTCTCTGAAATCAATAACAATATATTTAAAAAAAAAGAAAAGTTTTCCCCCCCTATGATTATAAAAGTAGGAGATTGCCAAAAAGGAAAATCAAATACCTTTAAAAAAATACAGGTATTAAATCTGAAAAATCATAAGAATTCTACCACTCAAAAAGTACTATTATTATTTTTGTATCTTTTACAAACTTTTTTTTTCTGAGTAAATATATAATATGCATAATTAGAAAAACAGGTCTAATTTTGGAATCTCTACTATTCACTCTGCTGTACTCCATTTTTATAATTCCTAAGTGACAAAACTGGAGTAAGCCAGACCTAGATTTGGTTCACATGCCAGGGTCCCAGATCCCTTACTTGCTAACTCTGTGACTTTGAGCAAGTTACTTCTGAGTTTTAATTTCTCATCTGTAGAAGAAAAGTAATAATACTGCTCATCCTACAGGATATTTAGGTAGACTAGTTGACAAAATTCATTTAAAGCACTCACTAGCATGTGCTGCAAGTAAACTGTAATCAATTCTGTATTACTTCTCATTTTCATAATTACTGCTGAATGATAAATTTTAATACCTAAGATGCTATACCCTATTTTTCTTTTACAAAATTTTCTCATATTTTCACATATTTATTATTCCAGATAAACTTTAAAATTATAGAAACTACTTAAAATAAAAGCTATATAAAAAATGAAAAATACATTTTTATACTTGGTCAAATTCTATAAAAATTTTCTCTTATTTTTTTTAAAAGGCTTTAAAATTTTTTTATTTTCTCATTTTTTTGGTAAATTGTAATGGATATATATATATATGACAATGTGCAAAAGGTATATCAACTTACCAGTAACTCAGGACTGCCTTGAGACATAAAAGAACGAGACTGATTTTTGGGGACAATGGCCTTTATTAGTGGAATACCATCACTAATTCCCTAAAAAATATAGGAGAGAGGTTTAGTGGCTGATTCTGTTTATCTTTATTAGGCACAAACTATTGAAAACTGTTTCTGTAAATAAGAATGAACCCTGTGATACAGTATTTTACTCTATTAAAACATATTTAATTTAAAATGTAGGAAAGATATTATATACCATGTTTGAATGGCATACTTGTAACTTCTGAAAACTATCACCTTCTTGTATTCCACTACTCTGCTGTTCCTTTAAATGTAAATTTCAAAGAACATAGCCAGAGTCTATTATGTGGCCCTTTAAGAAAGTTTACCAACCTCTGCTGTACTGCATGAGAGTTACTGCTTTTCTATATACATGTCTTAAACGATTCTTACTAACTTTTTTGCCAAAAGAGTTACTATTATCTGTCCTATCCAAATTCATTTCATAACCATGTTCTGAATTATTCAAAGTAATTTAGTATGTATATTTAAACATTTAAATTTGAAGGAAATCTTTCAATTACATCATTAACTATCTTGTTTTACCCGACTACTCCTGATATTAGCAATTAAAAATCTGACTTATTAAGCCATATTTTATACATGAGCAGACATTATAATTAAGAGTTATTTTACACTCCCTCTATCATCATCTCAATTGTCAGAAAGAGCAATTTAAATAAAAGTATTTATTCTTCCTTGCCAGGAAAATGTGAACTAGAAGAAACAAGCCAAGAGGAACAGTTCAGACTACCATTCAGTAGCAAGCAAAGCTTTCAGTAAGATTGTTTTAAAATTCCAAGAACAGGTAATTCAGAATTATTTACTACTTTGGATTAAATATTATAATCCACTCCCTACATTGAAGAGTAAAAGGAACACTGAGGTGTATAGAATTCACAGAGAAAACTCTGACATTACCAAGTTGGATATTACCTCTATAAAAAATGACTTGAGTTCAGGAAGGTGCTGAAATAGGTTTAGGGTTGAAGTCTCGGTTTTGGTCTGCCTCTGCATTGCTTCTTCGGCTGATAATCTAGGAGGGTGTGGTTCCTTTAAAATAATTTTAAGGAAAAATAATTTTATAACTATATTAAAACATCTCTCACTGTATTCTTGCAGACAGACTGGGCTCAAGCTACAATAGATTTCATACCATGCACTATTGCCAATTCCAGGTCATTGCTCAGACTGCTCCCTCAGTAGAGTTCTTAACCATCTTCGTTTCTAAAAAACTCTGCTTCTACTTTAAAGTGTTTCTTATAGGTATCTTCCTAGATATCTAAGTCAGAATTAATGATTCTCATGCTATTTTCCTGAGCACAATACTTTATTTGGTATTTTATTTAGCACTTATTTCTATGTTGGATTACATATAATTGTTTTTGATCTCTGTCTTCCTAAATTTTGGTAAAATTAAATGCATTATTCAAAAATAAAAAATTATAATATGGGTGAATCTTTAATTCCTGAAATAAGATAAAAATGTCAATACTATCAGAATAAATTTATAGATATTACTGCATTTCTTTTCAAATAAAATATTCTTTCTTAAGGTTAATGTAAGAGACACAGAACAGTATCTTTATAAATAAAAGAAAATGACAAATCAAGTTAACATTCCAAAGACACAGTTAAAATGCAGAATAGAATTTTATCTGAAAGGGATTCTTCTATCTCCATCACAAAATATTAGGTCATAGGTAATAGATGTGACAGCTATAAGTACTTCAATACTTAACTCTCAATTATCCATGTAATTATTATTCACTTTATTTTTTTTTTAAAAAAAGGCTGATTTTTGTGTCATTTTTGTAAGGTAATAAAGACAAATTAGCACTACTCTTATTAGAAAAAAAATTAATGGTTCAATACATTAAAGAATCTATTTCAAATCCCAATGAAGTGTTCTGTTTTATTGTTACTTTTGCCTTCTGTTCCAATTAGCAGGTAAGGAATAAAGCACTGACTTTAAATGACTATTGTACAAAAATCAATGTTGGCAGCTTTAAATAACTGTTGTTAAGGAATAATAGCCATTATAAAATTTAGTCTGATAACTGAAAAAACAAAAGTACATCTATCAGCCAGAGTTTAGACTATTATTGCTGTAATAACTGGAGACTTCAATTCAATGAACATTTACTGCACACATACCATATACCAGAAAGATACAGAATAATGAAGAGAGGGTTGCTGCTTTTATATGTTTACAATATAGTGAGGCAAAATATATATATATACAACTAAGGCAGAAAGTGTCAAAATTAGGATATTAAAATAACAGCCCAAAGAACATAAAAACGTGATTTTGTTCAACAAGGGAGCTTCCAGCTATAAATTCAGGATATGCCATGGTAGAGTCACATTCTAGTTGTGTAAATTTGGAAAAACTAGTATCTGATTTCTCTAAGGTGTTGTAAGCTAGGTATTATTTTATCTGAGACTTGGCTTCACCGTCAGAAAAATGAGGATAATTAGATATTTATTGTGAAAGTTGGGTAAACCACATAGCACTGTGCTTGCATTAAAAAAAAGAAAAGACATAATCAATAGTATATTATTGTACCCTGGCCCGTGTGGCTCAGTTGGTTGGAGCATCGTCCTGTACACCAAAAGGTGGTAGGTTTGATTCCAGGTCAGGGCACATACCCAGGACTCAATTCCTGGTCAGGGTGCATATGGGAGGGAACGGATCAATGTTTCTCTTTCACATTAATGTTTCTCTCTCTCTCCCTCTTCCTCTAAAATTAAATTTAAAAAATTAAGTGTATTATTGTGTATTCCTCATTTCTAAATTCATATATTAACAAAGAACAAAACATCTTTGAAAACTAACACTGGATTAACTTCTATGAATCCAAAGCTGTATGCAACCAGAAAGACAATTTAACTTCAGATACTAGTATGGGGAAAGAGATATAGTAATATTTATAATGTAATTCTATATGTTTTATATTCTATAATTTGAGTTTCAGGACTGGGTTTGGGCTCGGGTTGGTAAGTGCCCCTTTTGGGCAGATGTCAGCTATTAAAAAATTCTTACACAGGGGACTCTTTCTCCCTCCCCACGTGGCAGTCTGTGCTGTGAAATTCTTTCCCTTTCCCCACATGGGAGTATGTACTTGTTCTTTAATAAATCTCCACCTTTGCTATACCAAAAAAAAAAAAGTCTTACACATAGAACGAGTCCCAATATAAGGACTGTTTTAATGACATAACCTAACTGGTATTCAATTAAAATAAAGGAGGGCCCTAGCTGATTTGGCTCAGTGGATAGAGTGTTGGTCTGCGGACTGAAGGGTCGCGGGTTTGATTCCAGTCAAGGGCATATGCCTGGGTTGCGGGCTTGATCCCCAGTAGGGGTTGTGTAGGAGGCAGCTGATCAATGATTCTCTCTCATCACTGATGTTTCTATTTCTTTCTCCTTCTCCCTTCCTCTCTGAAATCAATAAAAATATATTTTAAAAAAGTAAAATAAAATAAAGGAGAGAGTAATATCCCATCTGACAGGGAGCCTTCAACCTCATCATTTTCTTTCTCAGAAATAACAAAATAAAGTGATTGGCTTTCTGAATAAACATAAGCCCTCTGAAGATTTAAGAGTAATTGACTGTATATGTGGATTGACTTCAATATTTTGTTATTTCAAAATTGAAACAATCATTTAAATCTATTTTTTATTAAGGGACAGTATATTTTTCTCTAATTCTAAATAATTTTGATATAGGGTTTTAAATCATCAAAATCCTTGAAAATGCTGGTAGAAATACTCCTTAGCAACTAAATTCTAGACTTTTTATATAATCAATAACTTTTATGACTTACTTTTAACAGTTGACTAGGTGTTTGCCCAAAATTATTAATCATCCCTTCTAAGGCTTTTCTTTCCTTCTCATCTGTTAAGGCATCTAAATCCACAGCTCCTAAAACCAGGAAAAGTAATCAACTCTCTACTGAGTGAAAATAAATTGGTAAGCCACACAACTGAATAATATATCAGAGAATGATTAGCAAATTATCATCAAATATCAAAATTAAATATGTAAAAGAATACATTTTATCCACTGTTTAGAACTAAAATATTTTAAACAAATTTAAGATATCCATAAAAGTTTCTCTAAGAAAAATGCAAACTATACTCATAATATACCGAATTGTTTTCCTCATCATAGTCAAGATGAAACAAATGTAATAATCACACAAAAATATTGGTATAGCCCTATATGGCCTGCATTGCTCAGTGGTTAGAGCATCTGCCTGCGCACCGAAGGGTCTTGGGTTCGATTCCTGGTCAAAGGCATGCTGGGTTGCAAGCTTGACCCATGGCCTCAGTCAGAGTGCGTGTGGGAGGCAAACAATCGATGTGTTGCTCGCACTGATGTTTCTCTCTCTCCCTCCCTTCTACTCTCTAAAAAAAATGGGGGGAAAATAGCCTTGAGGGTTAACAAAAATGCTGCTATAAATTACTGCTTATCTAGTAAATGCTGGGGAAGGTGACATTATGGTTAACTGATTATTCCCAGCCATACCTAATATGAATTGTTAATGGCTAGTAATTGGCCAAACTAGGTCGGTCTGATTTCTATGCTCCTAACTATCATGCTATACTGCCTCCCTACAAATTTTTATAGAAGGAAAACATGCTTGTCTAGTTATAGGAAGTCATGTGGGCTCTGCTATAATTCATATAACTTCATACTATTCACAATCTTTAGAACTATTAGTTCTACTGAATGATTAGGAAAGGACTGCTTAGTATGCATACATACAAGTCCTTTGGTTGATCTCTTGATCCTGAGCTAATAAACATTAGAATGTCATCATTATCATTTAAAGAATTATTATTTATAATTCTAAAGGTCTTTTTTTTCAAAGTCTGCTAAAAACTTAATACTAAATATTTAATGTAAGACCTGACTAAATAGGAAATATCTGCCAGAGATCAAAAACTTTTATGCTGCAGAAACCAGTTTGGCTCAGTGGATAGAGCGTCGGCCTGTGGACTGAAAGGTCCCAGGTTTGATTCTGGTCAAGGGCATGTACCTGGGTTGCGGGCACATCCCCAGTAGGAGATGTGCAGGAGGCAGCTGATCGATGTTTCTCTCTCACCGATGTTTCTAACTCTCTATCTCTCTCCCTTCCTCTCTGTAAAAAATCAATAAAATATATTAAAAAAAAAAAAGAGAGAAAACCTTATTAAAAAAAAACACAAAAAAAACAAAAAACAAACAAACAAACAAAAATTTTATGCCACCAATAACTGACACATAATTTGATTTGCATATATACTTTTAATTACTATTTTTTACAAAAGAATATTTCTTATCTTTCAAATAGTTTTAAAATTATTTTTTAAAATGTAGTTTTATCATGTTAAATGGTTATGTCCAAAATATGTTATAAGCACATATTAAATTACACTTTCTAGCAATATAATACAAGAGAAAAAGTGCACAGGTTTTACCTTCATAACTACAGTAATAGAAAACATTGAGCGCCTCCACTGCAGCTGGCCCCCTCTGTTTATAGCCAAAAATCAGATCTATCCATTCATGAAGATGAGCAGAAACATATTCAGACTCCTAGGAAAAGAACAAAGAAGTAATTAATATAAAATACCTTCCAAGTACAATGTAAAGATGGGTCCTTTAAAAAAGTAAGAGTAAATTAAGCATTTCCACACAAAATCTTACCACTGTAAATAAAATTATCTCAAAATCAAGTTAAATAATTATTCATCATCTATTATATATATGGACTATATCCTGTACAACATAGACAATGTATTTATTACTATTTACTACATATGCATCTCTTAACTAATGGTGAAAAAATAATACATCTAATAGCCCAAATATTAATGACAAAAAATTAATGATGGCTCTGGAATGCATCTTTATTATAAAGTTTCCATTGAAATAGTTGTCTAAAATTCAATTCAAGGAAATAATAAAACTACAATGGGGAAGATGAAAGATTCTGCAAATCACTCCCTCCATCCCATTCCACTAAGAGGAGGACTGGGTGGCAGGCAGAGGCTTGAAGGATCTCCTGGAGCCTCCGAGATGGCTTAAAAGACAGTAAGGAAATTGTTATTGCAGACAGGAGAAAAAGGACTCAATGTTTTAGTTACATGAAAAACATAAAGGGTAAATAATCAACTCCTGGATCTGGATATGAAGATTTCCAGGCAGAATATTTAAAAAAAATTTTTTTTATATTTTATTGGTCTTTTACAGAGAGGAAGGGAGAGGGATAGAGTTAGAAACATTGATCAGCTGCCTCCTGCACACTCCCCACTGGGGATGTGCCCACAACCAAGGTACATGCCCTTGACTGGAATCGAACATGGGACCCTTCAGTCCGCAGGTCGACACTCTATCTACTGAGCCAAACCAGTTAGTGTTCCAGGCAGAATATTTTAAAGTGATGATTGGTTTCTTTTTAGCTGCCTGTGATAAAGTGTGGGAAGAATAAGATGACTTGGTGTTGGGAAAGGGGGGGGGGAGGGGAAGGACTGTTCAGGTTTTAGCATAATTTTAAAAATATATAAAGCCAGGTCTTGCTGGGTTCTCAGAATAAATTATTATATTATGTAAACATCATATATCCTAGATTACAAATTAATGTAGAAAAATAATAGTCAGATACACTTAATTCCATCCTCTGGAAAACACATACATCTTTATCTTATTAATCTCTCTAATAACTAAACACAAGAATCTTACCAGAGCTTTCCTATGTTTATAGATGAAATCTTCAGCTGACTTAGCCCATTTGGGGAGAATGACATCATTTACTAGTTCTTTGGAAACTTGTAGACGACCCAGGTTAAATTCTAAGACATATAAAATAAAAATGTATCAAGTCATTTTATATTTAAGTAAATCAAGTAGAACAAATATGAGGGAACATTTCTTAGCAAAACTGAAGGTTTTTTCCTTCTTTCATTAAAAGTAAAAGGTGAGAATCAAGTTCCCTTCTTAATCTAAATTTACGGAATAGGTAAAAATAATTCTTATCTATTAAAATGTGTTTATCAGTTAATTAAAAAGGTATATAAAAATAAAATCACTTCAAATTAGTTAATACAAGGTAAATCAGATTAATAATTGATTTTTAAAAATAATACATTTTATTGATTTTTTATAGAAAGGGAGAGGGATAGAGAGTTAGAAACATCGGTGAGAGAGAAACATCGATCAGCTGCCTCCTGCACACCCCCTACTGGGGATGTGCCTGCAACCAAGGTATATGCCCTTGACCGGAATCGAACCTGGGACCCTTCAGTCTACAGGCCGACGCTCTATCCACTGAGCCAAACCGGTTAAGGCAATTTTTTATTGAAGGAAACTTATAGCTATGAACAAAAACTTAATCTGAACAAAAATGCAAGATTAAGTGTTCTTAAATTTAAAAATAATATAGTCACTCTAATGGTTAATTTACAAAACATAACTCCTTAGAGCTTTTTTAACTCATACATTAAACTCACTTTAAGATTTATACTTGCCTTATGGAGGAAAAATATTTATATACCAATATTCTAAGTAGATACTGACATCATAAAGATTTGCTCATATAGTTAGAACCCAAAAATGAGATTTTCTCATTTATACAGTATGGGAAGGGAACAATGTTAACACAAAAGACTTTCATAAAAGAAGTTGCCTTAAAATATCAGTGTGTCTCAAAGTATAAGAGAGGTTTAATGTCATAGAATGACAGGACACACAGGGTCTATAGCTTTGTCAACCCAACCACTGTATAGCAGATAGTGTCGGCCACCTGACAGCCATTCCTCATTTTGTAGCAGAACCTGGATTTTATTCAAGTTGTCCATCCCTGTCCTATAATTCATGCCTGCTGCAGGTGACTGGTATAGGGGTTGGTATATGACCCAGCTCTGAAGAATGAGGGGAAGTTATAAGAGGGTTTCTCGCTCTTAAGAAATGACACAATTAACAATCTCACTTCTAAGACACCATTATGTCTGCCTATGATACCTATATCTGCTTTAGTCATTTGTAACCATGAGAGGAACTAGCCAAGGACAAAGCCAAAACACAGAATAGCAGAGTGAAATACAGAAAGAACTTTGCTTGGATGATATTGTTAAGCCACTTGAAACTACCATATCTAAGGGTTTTTATGAGGGAAAACACTAAAATGTTCTGAATCACACAATTATGAGTTGTTTTTTACCAATATTTGTTTTACTAATGTAATGCTAATATAAACTAATGGTTGTTGGCATTCTAACTAATATACTTTGCTTTCTCCCAACTAGCTCATTTCAAACAAAGAGGCAATGTATAGTTAGAAATGGCTCTGGTGAATGTTAGAAATTGTCAAACTAAGAAAACTTTAAATTCTGCATTCAGATTTAATCTGCTCATCCCACCTATCCCAGATACTCTGCTTTAGGAGACTCCAGTCCTATGACTGACTAAGAATTTATAGGATCAGACTCACTCAATAGATTCACTTGATTTTCTTAAAGTGACCAATTCTAATTGCTTTACTGAGAATCAGATGCCCTGCCTCCAAACACCTGTTGCAATGTGCATGACCAAGGACATGAGGCCCTGAGTATGTTCTCCCTGGCCTGACAGATAATTCCACTGTGCAAGCAAAGGGTCAAACATTAACATTGCATGCTAGGAAAAAGAAGTTGGTGATGGTTCTTTGACACTGTGAAATTTCCTGAAAGAACAACAGTAGTAACAATCTTGCTCATTTCCTTATTTGTGCTTAAACTAAATCTAAAACTACCTCATAGAATAAATATTTGGATATTTTAAACGACTGTATTTAGCCCCGTGATTCTCTCCTTCAAAAACATACTGATTTTTCAAATATTGTGACAACTAATGCCATCATTCTTTTCAGTTTGCCTCCTGTCTTCTGCTCTAAATCAGGAATCAGAAAACCTTTTAAATTAAGGGTCAAATAATAAATGTTTTTGGCTTTGTGATCCCTATGGCCTCTGTTGCAACTACTCAAATCTGCTCTTTTACTGTGAAAGCAGCCACAGTCTGTATATATAAATGAATTGGCTGGCTGTATTCCAACAAAATTTTATTTATAAACACATACATTTGCCCATGGATTTGGCCTATGGGCTATAGTTTGCTGATCCCTGGTCTAAATCCTCATTTTATCTAACTCAAACATGTTTAACCAAATTGCTGTATGGCTGAAATAGCATATGATCATTTTTGCTTCTCTAATAAACACTGTACTCTGACAAAAATCTCTTATTAATTCAAATTTTACTCATTTATCTTACTTTACTGTAGCCCTTCCCTGGAAGGTAAGCCAAGTACCCTGGCATCAGTAAGCCCTGTCACTGAATAATACACAGGCAGAATGCATCTTAACTAATCAATAGAACATCACAAAGATATTCTGAAAAATATTTTTCAGGATCCTCCATTGGGACCTAAAATATTATAGTCAAATTTTTAATCTCCTATTTCTTACGATTTTGATTTTCCAAGAACTCTGGGAAATAGAAGAATTCAGGAATCAGTTCCTTCACATCATTTGGATTGTCCATGAGAGCCTGCCAGGTAGCAGGGATGGAATGGAACTGTCGATCTGCACAATCAAACCTGCACGCGGAGAGTGAAAGAGAAAGGTCAATGCTGAATGAGAACAACAGGCATGAAACAAACCTTTAATCTCCCTTTAAACGTTTCCTAATGATTAGCTTCTCTTTTCTTAACATTTCTCCGTTAAGTCTAAAAACACAATTTGCTCTCCTTTTTATGACTGTCATACTCTGTTGTCAGGAACTAAATACTACCATAGTCATCACTAGTATCATCTTAGTTAAAACAGATGAAAACCCAATCACAATGGGAAATTTTTAAAATTAGATTAAATATAAACCTAAGACACCTTAAAAATGGCACTTTTTTAAAATTACAGTTTACATTCAATACAACTTTGTACCAGTTTCATGTATACAGCTTAGTGGTCAGACAATCATATATTGAAAATGCTCCCTGTTATCCCAGCACCTGGCTGGCACCATACATAGTCACCACAAGCATCACTGACTATATTTGCTGTGCTTCATGTCCCCATGTCTATTATATAACTACCCATTTGTACTTCTTAATCCCTTTGAAAAAGGCATAATTTTTGCTGAGTAAAACCTATTACAGAAAGTGAATAAATGTTATTTGGATATTTTTAAGTTACAGTTTAAATATCAAAGTATTATAGTATTAATATATGTGGTTAATAGATCTATCAGAATGCTGCTGACTTAGCCCTTGATACATAAATAGCTTTACAAGCTCTTCTACTAAAAACCAGAGGGTGAGTTAGGAAAACAGCTCTTATATATACTATTATCTAATATTAACATTATTTTTAAGTTCCATCATGGCTCTATGGTAGTTGAAAGAAACCCAAGTGGCCATGCTACTATTATGCTTTCTCTAATTACAAAAAGTGTAACCTCCTTCTGTTTCATCAACTTTAATATTGTTTTCCTGGATTTATTAAATAATGACTTAATAAGTGACACTGATGACTAATTTGACTCTTTTTATGCTTAACAATCTTGGATTGAGGCTAAGCTAAACTTAGCAGAACTCTGAATTTAATTACTGGATCATTAATAAGTCTAATGATGGTATATCCAAACTCAAGGAGAGGTACAGTTTTAATGGTAGAATCTTTTTGTTTGTGTGGGAGAGAACAGCTTTATTGAGATGTAATTAACATATAATGCACTCTTCTTAAGTAGAAAATTCAATGGTTTATGGTTTTTAGTATATTCACAGAGTTGTGCGTCCACCACCACAATCACTCCAAAAAGAAACCTGTATCTACTAGCAGTCACTCTTCAATCACTCTACATCTACCCACTAATCTACTCTCTGTCTCTATGAATTTGCCTATTTTAGACATCTCATATAAACCATACAAGATGTGCCTGTGTCTGGCTTATTTCATTTAGCATACTGTTTTCATGGTTCAACCATGTCATAGTACGCATCAAGCTTTCATTCCTTTTATTCACTCATGGCCAAATAATATTCCATTTATGGATATACCACATTTTATATATTCCTTTACCAGTTGATCGACATTTGGATGTTTCCATTTTGGGCTATTATAAGTAATGTTGCTATGTACATTTGTCTACAAGTTTTTGCATAAACATATGTTTTCAATTATCTTGAGATAATTAGGAGTAGAACTGCTAGGTCATATAGCAATTCTATGTTTAACCCTTTAAAGACCGTTTTCCACAGGTACCGCATAATTTTACATTCCCACCAGTAGTACATAAGAGTTCCAATTTCTCAGCATGCTAATTGACACTAGGTATTCTCTGTCTTGATTACAGCCATCCTTGTGATATCTCAATTTGGTTTTGATTTAAATTTCCCTGATGACTGATGATGTTTCATCATGATGATGTATCTTTTCATGTTTATTATTCATTTGCATATCTTCCTTGGAAAAATGTCTATTCAGATCATTTGTGTCCAGTAGTTAATTGGGTTGTCTTTTTATTATTGTGTTGTATGGGTTTTCTATACTAGTATATTCTAGTTACAAGTTCCTTATCAGATATACAGTTTGCAAATATTTTCTCCCACTAAATGGCCTATCTTTTCACTTTCTTAATGGTGTCCTTTGAAGCAAAAACAGAATCTATTTTCGAAGCTTTGTAAAAAATCATTTATTCATAAAATTAAAAGCTAAAAAAAAATAACAGTTTACTGGATGGGAAATTACTTGCTTATCATTATAAATGTAACATTTGGAGGTTTGTAGTGATCTTGAGAACAGAGTTCTCATCCTAAAAACTAAGGCTTAATGTACTAAAATTGGAAATAAGGGACTAGGGTTAATTTTGAGAAATAAAAGTTACATGTAAAGACAGTAGAATAGGCAATGGTTACATAGTTCTTAATTGGGTAGGAAAGGCCAACGGTAATGTTTAAGAATAGGCGACATGGAATCAGGAGAGATGTGAATCAGGAGAGAACTAACTGGGGGATACACTGAGGAACTGAAGACTCATGAAGAAGTTTGTTTCTTCAGGATCATTAGGAAAATGTGTAACATAGATACATTTTAAAACTAACGGGTAATATAAGACAATGGCATTCAGACCCGTTTGAGCTGCTACTGATAATGTAGGAGCGCTTTAGTCCTCCTTCTTTTTATTTCTCTTGATTAATTAATAATTTTAGGAGGACTATGTGGGCATTGGTTAGGTTTTAATCTCTGGTAGATGATTTGGATCTAGCTCTAAATCAGTTCTAACTCTAAATCTTTAGTAAATCTATGGTAAGAATCACAAAGGTGCCCTGGGTAATAGTAAAAAAAAAGAAATTCTCCTTAAAAGTCATTTGCGTAAGTCACCTGGAGCTACCCATTCTCAAACTACTTTGGCTATTTACCTAGAGCAGGTGTGGGCAAACTTTTTGACTCGAGGGCCACAATGGGTTCTTAAACTGGACCGGAGGGCCGGAACAAAAGCATGGATGGAGTGTTTGTGTGAACTAATATAAATTCAAAGTAAACATCATTACATAAAAGGGTACGGTCTTTTTTTTCAATAGTTTTATTCATTTCAAACGGGCCGAATCCGGCCCGCGGGCCGTAGTTTGTCCACGGCTGATCTAGAAGTTACATTAATCAAAACCTAATAGAGGAGAATGAAAAAGACATGGCCCTATTATACAGTACGTGACAGGAAGGCAAAGAGCTTTTAACAATAACGTGTAGTCTTAAGGAAATAGTGTATTTACCCAAAACATACCTTCCACTTTGAAGCTGGATGTGGAGGGTAGTGAATGGTTCTGTACGAATAAGATAGTGCATAACCCCGGCAGAATTTGAATAGTGAGTACCATAATGAAATTTATCAATAGTTCCCATAGGATCCTCAAAATTTTCATATCTAAAAAAAAAAGAAACTAAAGTTTTGTGGCCACAACAATAAAATTAAATTAGGACATAAGGTTGTATTGCATTGTTGAAAACAGTTTTTAAGAAATTCTTATTAATGTTTCATGATGTATGTACTCATATCATCACACCATTTAAGAAACAGAAAAAAAATTTATTCAGTAATACTTTCTTCTGAACAATGAAATATCACTAATACTGGATTCTGGAACAGTTCTGTATTATGCAATAATACATGTTCACTGTAGTTAAATGAGAAAACACAGAGATTAAAAAAAAAACCCCAAGCTTAAAGTCAGCTATTATATGAACATTTTTGTGAGTATCAGTCAATCCTTAATGTATAAGTTAATACACAACTATACATTAACATAAAAGTCCTATACATAATATATTGTTTATAACTTATCATTTAACAGTTTTCTATTAACATCTTTCCAAATGACTAAATAGTCTATCTTTCATAGGTACGTGGTATTTATAAGAGGTACATGTATAGATATATGATAATTTATAACTATTTCTTACTTTTAGATATTTAGGTTGTTTGTTTGTTTGTTTGCTATTGTAAGCAATGTGATAATTAGACATTCTATTGTGGCCAAGGTAATAGAAGAAACATATGGAAAATCAGTCAAGAATTATAAAAATGAATGCCTAAAAGTCTAAAAGAAAAAAATGAAGGAAATAGTGGATGGTAGGAAGGCCTCAACCAGATCATTATAGAAGGACATATAGTGATTCTGCAAGCACTATCACTGATACTTATAGGTGTAATTGTTTTTGAATAGTTTGAATGGTGATATCTGAATAGTGGATATAAAATTTAAATATGAGTGAACAGTTTTTTTTTGAAGCAACAGACACAAATTTTTCAACCAAAATACTAATAAGTTCCTCAAGCTGAAGCCAATTTCTTTTATATTGAAATCATTATTATTCAGGGGAATAAAAAAAAAAGTTTTCAGGTCAAAGTCATTTGTAACTATGCAAAAAAATATACTATTGAAATTTAAAATAACTTGTACCTTCAATTATCAATAAGTTATTTATATGCTAAGTATTTCCTGTGGCATAGTGTTAAAAATAAACCTTGTATTTTATTATTGTCAGAAAAAAATGTTTGACTAATAGCAGTAAATCAAATCAAATATTAAACACGACAAAAAGCCTTAAGATTTGCAAATAAAATGAATAAAGAAAGAAATCTGTACCCAAATAAATCTACAAGTAAGTTTGTTGGCATTAGAAGTCATAACTGACAAGTCATCCACAAGTTCACATGGAGAAAAAGGGAATGAAAATAATTACTTTTACTTGTCTGCAGGTGGCTTTGAAAAAAAAAACCTGACACATTTATAGGGTAGATCATCTACATAATCTATATAAACAAAAGCCTAAGCGACCGTACGGCAGAATGACTGGTTGCTCTGATATGCACTGACCACCAGGGGCAGATGCTCAATGCAGGAGCTTCCCCCTGGTGGTCAGTGCATCCCACAGGGGAGCAGCCGCTCAGCCAGAAGCTGGGCTCATGGCTGGCAAGCGCAGTGGCAGTGGCAGGAGCCTCTCCGCCGCAGCACTAAGGAGCAGTGAGCCGAGCGGTAAGGAGCGAGGGATCCCGGATTGCAAGCTGGCAGTTGGACATCTACTGAGCAGTCCCGGACTGCAAGAAAGCACAGCCCAGGCTGAGGGATTCCCACACCCCGCAACCCGAGTGCATGAATTTTGTGCACCACGTCTCTAGTCCTATCTAATAAAAGAGAAACATGGTAATTAGCGTACGACCGCTACCCTTCCCATTGGCTAATCAGGACAATATGCAAATTAACTGCCAGCCAAGATGGCAGCCAGCAGCCAGGCAGCTTGAAACTAACATGAGGCTTGCTTGCTTCAGTGACGGAGGACTCCAACGTTCCCCGCCTGCAGCTGCCGGCCTCTGAGCTGCAACTCTAAGCAACTATGTTACAAATATAGAAGCTAAACAAAACCCCAGAAACCTGCTTTAGTCCCCGGGCTTTAGCCAGCAGGATCGCAACATTGTTTCAAATACAGAAGGTAAACAAAGGCCAGAAACCTGCTTTCAACAGCGGAGGCCTAAGAGCTGGAGCCTCAGAGCTAAAGCTGGCCCAGAATAAAAAGAAAAAAGAAAAAAAGGAGCAGTTGGGAGCTTCAGTCACCCGCCAGCCTGAAAACAGCCCTCAGCCCCTCACCCAGACTGGCCAGGCACCCCAGTGGGCACCCCCACCCTGAAGGGGGTGTGACCAGCTGCAAACAGCCATCATCCCCTCATCCAGGCTGGCCAGGCACCCCAGTGGGGACCCCCACCCTGATCCAGGACACCCTTCAGGGCAAACCAGCTGGCCCCCACCCGTGCACCAGGCCTCTATCTGTGTAGTAAAAGGGTAATATGCCTCCCAGCACTGGGATCAGCGTGACAGGGGGCAGCGCCCAAACCCTCTATCACCCTGAGGCTCTGGTGTGGCAGGG
This sequence comes from Myotis daubentonii, assembly GCF_963259705.1. Lineage (NCBI taxonomy): Eukaryota > Metazoa > Chordata > Mammalia > Chiroptera > Vespertilionidae > Myotis > Myotis daubentonii. The sequence continues at coordinate 11,089,649 of NC_081846.1, read as the reverse complement.
GGCGGGGCCACAACCTCCCTATCCACCCTGCTCTGTTCGTGACAGGGGGCAGCACCCCAACCTCCTGATTGGCCCTGCTCTGTGCGTGACAGGGGGTGGCGCCGCAACCTGCCCATCAACCCTGCCTTAAGTGTGACAGGGGGCAGTGCCCCAACCTCCCAATCAGCCCTACCCTGAGCGTGACTGAGGGTGGCATCGCAACCTCCCAATCCACCCTGCTCTGTGCATGACAGGGGCGGCGCCCCAACTCCCCAATCAGCCCTGCTCTGAGCCCGACCAGGGGCTGCACCTAGGGATTGGGCCTGCCCTCTGCCACCCAGGAGCAGGCCTAAGCCAGCAGGTCGTTATCTCCCGAGGGGTCCCAGACTGCGAGAGGGCACAGGCCGGGCTGAGGGGCCCCACCCTCCCCCCGCCGAGTGCACAAATTTTTGTGCACCGGGCCTCTAGTAAATATATAAAATTATAAAATATTTTCTAACTAAAATGGCACTTTTAAAATGTCCACACATTTCACTGTTCTTCACTCACAATATTTGTGAATAACAGGTTAGCATTAATTTTATATCTACTAAAATATTACCTTAGATGGATATTTTGACATATTAGATTAGCAAGTTAAGTCTACAATACCTGGGAAGAAAAATTTCAAGCACTTATTACCCTTCTGTACATACTTATTACAAGGTGAAAAGAAATTACAAGTAATATTAATTTAAATCTGGCAAAGGGAAATAGCCTATAGTTAAGATACTTAAAGGACAATTGATACATTTTCAAGAAAACTTATTGAAGGAATTATCAGACTGACTAGCAAAAGTAGTTGTGCATTTAAATAGAGTAACACTTGGTTGGCCATAGAAATAAACACAAATTCAAACAACCCATGGGTATCTTTCAAAATGATAAAAGGCACTTACTTTTCTCGCATGACTTTGGCATTTTTATCATTAACAACCCCAATTGGTTTGGAAAGATCTCGAAATACAGATGGGTTATTAAAGTCCAACTCTTCTGAAGTATAATCTTGTAAAATCCAGGGGAACTAAGAAACACAATTTACAATTTAGACATCCCTTCCTAGAGAAGCTACTATCCCCATATCTAACATCAAATGCTTATCTAACAGCAAAAAAGAATAGTCTTTAAAAATACTTTACCTATTGCAAATGTTTATTCATCTTTATTTCAATAACCAGAAGTATTATTTCCTTTAAGTCCACTGGGATATTTTCAATGAAGCAAAAGAAAAAAAGGCCTCTATATTTCAATTATTTGTTACTAGAGGCCTGGTGCATGAAATTCGTGTGGAGCGGGGTGGGGGTGGGGGGGTGGTGTTCCTCAGCCCAGCCTGCACCTTCTCCAATCTGGTACATCCCTCTCACAATCCAGGACTGCTGGCTCCCAACCGCTCGCCTGCCTGCCTGCCTGCCTGCCTGCCTGATTGCCCCTAACCGCTCCCCTGCCAGCCTGATCAATGCCTAACTGCTCCCCTGCTGGCCTGATTGCCTCTAACTGCCCTCCTCTGCCAGCCCGGTCGTCCCTAACTGCCCTCCCCTGGAGGCCTGGTTACCCCTAAATGCCCTCCCCTGCAGGCCTTATTGCCCCCAACTGCCCTCCTTTTCAGGCCTGGTCCCTCCCAACTGCCCTCCCCTGCGGCCATCTTGTGGTGGCCATCTTGTGCTGGAGTGATGGTCAATTTGCATATTACCTCTTTAATAGATAGGATGGTTATGTAATTCTTAAAATAGTAGGTTAGAAAATTTACAGAAAGGCAAAACATTTTAATTTTTTTAAAAAATTGCCAGAGCTCCAGTGGCGCAATCGGTTAGCGCGCGGTACTTATAAAAAATAACAAATAACTGTCATACGCATGTATTTTGTATACTATAAAACTGAAAGGCAATTCTATATTTATATAAAACTTACCACGGGATACTGTGCAAGGTCATTATAGGTTCGCCCTGCCATTGTATTTATTTGAATGAGGTAGTCAAAATTTGATATCTCTCTATTCACCCATTTCTAGACAGCACAAAAAAAAGACAAAATTAATCCATGTGTCTTAGAAATTAGTAACTATTACTGATTACTAACAATCTTTTTTTTCTCATCTTTATCATATTTCTGATAACAGGAATGGGGCTTCAAAAAAGGCTAAATAGATACATAAAATCAGTATTTTTTTCTAAATTCACTTCCTTTTTAAAAGTGGCCTCTAGAAAAGGAACAGAAACTTTCACATAAATTTTATATTTCAATCTAAAAAGTCTTCATACAAATTCTGTATTTCAATTAAATATTTTATTGGTTATCTTTAAATTTTAAAATTTTGTTATAAATGAAATTTTCATATGTGCATATTTTTAAAAATTACCTTAATGTACTAGAATGATCTACAAATTTTATATGAGCACTACATTAACCTCAGAAAACTGTCTTTATAGAGCAATGGTAGAAGGATTTTGCTACACACTGGATACAAAATTTTCTGAAGAAAGACAATCATATTTTTTTTCTTTTACCACCTTATTGCACCTAGCCTGCTACAATTACTCTACACAGTGTGGGTATGCTAGAGAATTTTGCTGACAGACTAACATTCAAGGTAAATATGTAACTTATGGGAAAAGGTGAGAAATTAATCTATGTATACAGATTTTATTAAAAGCCCAACTATAATTGTTTTTAAGTGCCAATTTGAGAAATTAGTAATTCAATTAATAAAGTTTATTCCACAGAAAACAGAGACTGTCTTTTATTACATAAAGCTTATTCCATAAGCAACAAAAAAGAAATGGCTGAAGGCTTTTTGAACAACACTTAAGATTATGATTAAAGTACAATATAGAAAATATGGTCAATAATACTGTAAAAATTATATATGGTGTCAGGTGAGTACTAGAATTATTAGGGGGATCATTTCCTAAATTATATGTTTGTTTAACCACTATGCTGTACACCTGAACCCAATATAAAGTAATACTAAATACCAAATGTAATTGAAAAATAAAATAAACTATTAATGCACATGTGGATGAAGGAGAGAGCCAGGGTCAGAGACCCTAATTAGGAAACTACTAACAGTTTTGGACTGCAAAAAACAATGGCCTTTCCTTGGATTTTGGCAGTACAAATTAAAGAGGTGTTAGGATATAGGTGAGGGTAAAATACACAAAAGCATTAGCTTTGGCTGTCAAAAGAATGACGCTTTTTTTTTTAAACCTTTTTTCCATGATGCCTTTTATATTTCCCCATTTTTTACCTCATACATGGATTACTTTTATTATTAAGGAAAAAAACTTATTTTTTAAAAAGAGAAAATTAGTAAAAGAAAAAAAGAATTCGTAAGATATGCTTATAAACTGAGTAATATGAGAGCTGCAAGACAGGGCACTGTATGTGTGAGGGAAACAAAGATTCAAAGATAATTCAAAAGATCAACCTGAATGAAAGAACAGCAGTTATAATAATCAAAATAAAATAATCAGAAGAAGAAAGTTTTACTTTTATGCAAAACTCTGAGATGTAAAATGAACACCATTTCCTACCTGTGTCAATCCTGATGCTTTGAATAACTCCTGTGGTGATCTAGTTCCATAACTATTTGGAGAATGAAATGACAATAGTCTGCTATATACTTTGTTTCTGACCTATTAAAAAAACAGCATTTTATAGCTTAAAAATTGATCAAGACAAACCAGGATTATTAAAGCTTTTGTAACAGCTTTATTGAGATAATTCCTATACCATAAAATTCACCATTTAAGTATACTAGTCAGTGGGCTTATTTGTACATTGAGTTGTGCATCCATCAGCAGTATCAAACTTTGAAATATTTTCATCATCCCCAAAAGAAACTTTACTCACTAGCTATTGCTCCCCAAGACAGACTTGAACATGAAACAATTTTATTAGGAGAGACATCTGTGAGAGAGAATGGAGAGAGAGCTTAACAAGGTGGGGACAGATGTCAGAATGTGATGTCAAGTCTGACTCCAAGATAATGGCAGAGGGAAGAAAGGATGGGGCAAGTAATATGTCAAAGTTTACACAGCTAATGGTGGAGCAGATACTTAGACCCAGGGAACCTGGCTTCAGTGGTAATCTATTAATTATTTACACTGCTTAAGAATTTACTCTTCTCCAGACGAAATACATGCCCCATTATTGTTTAGTTTGAACCCAACCTAATTGCATAAATCCAATCATGTTATTTATATTCCATATTATTTCACAATTGGATACCATGAGTTACGTATTGGCTAACACTCAACATTCCACTACTTACCCATATATAAAACCTGAAAACAAGCACTCTATACGCTCAAACATAATCTCAACAAAAATTCACATACTACCTAGCCTCCAAAGTACAGGGTGGGGCAAAAGTAGGCTTACATATGTGAGTATGCAAAACATAGTGTTTATTCTTGTATTATTATTTATTATTTTCCACATGGACAACTGTAAACTTACTTTTGCCCAACCCTGTACATACTTTTTCATCTAACATTCTGACTTGATGAAAGAATAGATTCCAAAGTTTCAGTATAGCCCACTAATTGGAAAATTATTTCAAGCTAATACTTTGGGGCTCCCAAAAAGGTAGCATCTTACATACCTCTTTTTTGAAGTTAAGAAAGTAGTTGGATTGGTCAACATGAAAAATCTCAATGGCTGACCTCCTTAAGTTGTAACGCCGCAGGTGAATCTCTCGAACTTGAGAATGAGGCCACTTGAAATCAAAGCCTACTCCTTAAAACAGAAGGAATCTTGTGACTAAGTACCATAAAAAGTTACTCATGCTATGCAGAAAATACCTCCTAGTTCCCCAAAAAAGTAGCACTTAGGAAAAATAAATTCAATTTCTATATCAAAACACCATTTGTTAATTTATTGGATATTTAAATTGTTTCTCTTAAAACTATTTTAAAATGCTATAGCTATTGTACTTCCTTCCTATTAGAATACAAAATAATTCTGAATATTATATCTCAGAAACATTTTTTTCTCTTTATGTTGACATTTTAGATTTAAATATCCTTTTATTTTTAGATAAAGGATTAGGTGAGAAGCCTACAGGAATGAGTGGACATACAAATAAAATTAATACTGTATTTTATAACTTAAGTTTATAGCAATCCCCTCAACCAAACCTTTTGAGAACACTGATAAAACAAAAGCATTCCCTTCAATACATCATTGAATATAAATTTAATCCCATATGACTCTCCAATTCTCCTTTTCATGATAGATTATAATTCCAGTCCCATTTGATTGCTCTTTTCACGTTAATGATTGATAAACTGGATACTTAATATTGAACAACAGAAATTATTCCTCCAGAACTCCTCACCATCTTCTTTTTCAATGCTGCCATCATAGAAGTAAATGTGTTGAGTAGTGATTTCTAATCTGCCAGGAATTATGTCAATTATTGTAATGAGTTCACAGTCTACTGAGAAGACCAACTTTTCTTTTTGATCCTGTTCTTTATTCTCATCACTGTAAAAACAAAAATCAATCAAAACTCACTTCACTCTAAGTAAGATATGGAGATTAGCAGTACATAGTATTATCTTGTTTCTTGTCAGGTGATACTATGATAATGATGATGCTCTAAGTTTGATTTACTCATAGAAAGTCTCATTTCACAGTTTAAGAATCTATCATAATTAGCACTTCTAATAATAATTTATGAAACCACTAATGTTGTAATCCTTTATTCACAATATATTCTGTGGGCCAATTCATGTCTCCCAAATATAACTAAAATGACATGACCAGTGTTGCTGCATGTTTAAACTGACTTCTGCCAATAGTATTAAAGATTCACTGAATTTTGTTTTAATAGGTCATATACAATTAAAATGTAAAACATATTTTTTTGAAACTGGTAATGAGAATATTGGACAATATTTAAATAATTTAAATATGAAGCATATTTTTGTAGATAATTAAAAAACTATTGGATATTAATTTTATAAGACATAGATTTATATTTGAATATGATTTTTTATTTACACAAAATACATTAAGAATTTATGCATTTCATATAAGTTCACAAATTTATTTGTCATTAGTATTTCTTTTTAATAATTTTAATATCTGTAGTATTATCTCCTCTTTCATTGTTGATGCTGATAATTTATGTTGTTTTTCTTTCTTTCCTAACCAGTCTGGCTAGAGGTTTATTATTTCGTTATCTGTGTTTTAATAAAAAGCTTTAGCCCTAACTGATTTGGCTCAGTGGATAGAGCGTTGGCCCATGGACCGAAGGGTCTCAGGTTGGATTCTTATCAAGGGCATATACCTTGGTTGCACGCTGATGCCCGCCCCGGTTTGGGGTGCAATCCCTGGCTCAGGTTGGGGTGTGTGCAGGTGGCAACCAATCAGTAATATGTCTCTCACATTGATGTTTCTCTCTATTTTCCCCTCTTCCTTCCACTATCTCTAAAAATCAATGGAAAAATATGCTCAGGTGAGGATTAACAACAAACGATGATGACAACAACAAAAATAACCAACTTTGGTTTTCTTTTATCTTTTTGATTTTTCTTTTCCATGAATTTCTGCTTTTATCCTTTTTTAAAATATTTTTTTTATTGATTTCCAAGAGGAAGAGAGAGGGAGAGGGAGGAAAGGGGGAAGAGAGAGAGAGAGAGAGAGAGAGAGAGAGAGACATCATTCATGATGAGAGAGAATCATTGATCGCCTGCCTTCTGCACAGCCCACACTGGGGATCGAACCCACAACCTGGGCATATGCCCTGACCGGGAATCGAACTATGATCTTGTTCATAGGTCAATGCTCAACCACTGAGCCACGCCGGCTGGCATCTGCTTTTATCTTTATAATTTCTTCCTTTTGCTTAAGAGTTATATTTCATGCTGTACCCTTCCATCTAAACACAGCTTTAGCTATAAACCATAAATTGGATATTATATTTTCATTATCATTTGAATCAAATACTTTCTAATTTCAAGGTCCAGCTTCAAGTTATCCCAGTTCTAAGAAGCCTTCCTCAATAATCTCAGTTAACACTGACACACTCCTAACAGCTGATATAGCGTTAACTGTTGGACCCCGGAAATGTATAGTATTAAAATTTCAAGCAAGTTATCTTCCACATTTTTATAATCCCATTTCTCAGAACAAAACAATTTTAAATTATTTCAAATACATATACATACATATTTACTCTGGCTGTTATTTCCTCTTCAGAAAGATCTAACTTATCTTCCTCCATATCACTAACTTTTACTTGTTTCACTACTTCCAAAAGCAATGAATCACTGGAAGGCTGTGAGGGCTGGACACCTGTTTAAAAACAAAATATCTATTAAACACAATGTAAAAAAAATCATATTGTAGCTCTTTTGTAACTTCTGACTATTAATTATATGATAATGTGCATTACAAGTAAAGAAGGTACTTAGTTCTCTTGATTAATTTTATGGCATCAACTCTACTGACCAATATATTAAGGCAACTTTTAAAAAATTTAAAAATTGGTACTAATTTCATCTATAACTTAGTCATTGAACACAAAAGAACACAATGGACACAATGGAACACAGGTAGTTATGTATACACACAACTGGCCAATGACTCTTAATCTATATTTTGGAGTATTTCACAGACCTCTCTTCAAAAGGGAGAAATGCCACGTCAGAAGGTTAGAAAAGAATGGTTTCCTAAAGAATTATAGAACCTTTAAAGCAAGCATGTCAAACTTGCAGCCCGTGAGCCACGACTTTGACATGCTTGCTTTAAGTCTGCTTCAAATTACTGCAAGGCTATGAATTTTTAAGAAAAAGACATTGGCCCACCTAAGACTCTAAGTATCTAGAATTCTGTAATAATTCACGTTATAAAATAAAGGCCTAGCATTGCCAAGAATTCTAGATATATTTAACATTGGCATGTGTCTTGGTAAGCAAAACTAAGGAGAAAGGACTACTGTTTCAATGTACCACAATGGATATTAGAGATAACACATTTCACATGAATGACAGTATAATTTTATGGTTTTAAATTATGTTTTTGTTTGAAAAATTACAATCAATTTAAATAGAAAGTCGTGTTAGATTTAGGCCAACGGTAACAGAATTCAATATATATAACCACTTAAATGTCAATTCTAAAACATCATCCTTCTTTCATGAGTAAACAATTAATAAAAACAATAACAAACCCCATCAACACCCTTACTATCTTCAACAAATAAATAAATAACCACTGGAACTCACCTAGATTATCTCTCAAAGCACTAGCTTCATCGTGGGTTTTGAAATTATAATTTGGCACCAACTTAAGTCTCATACGGGAATAATTTTCTACATTAGCTAGTTTCCAGTGAATTGGATTTTGTTTCCTATGAATATTCGTAAGTAAATACATAAAGTTACAAAGACTGAAATAGAATAAGAAAGTATCAGGTACTTTACATGTGCTTAACACCATTTTATAAAAACATTCAAATTCATTAACTTATTTGATCCAAAAACAACCCTGAGAGAAAACCAATGCATGCGTAACTACAGTTTACATATGAGGTATCTAAGGCAAGCTAACTTTTTTGTGTGTGTGCCTAAAATGCCATGTGGTTTATAGGTAGCAGAAATAATATCTGAACATAAATCTTCATATGTATAACTTGATATGTTTTAATTCTTTCATGGTTATATGGAAGTTTTTAATTAGCTATACAAATTTATTCCAAATAAAGTTTTCAAAATAAAATAATTTTATTAAAAATAAAGTAATATAATTGCAAATGGATCAAAGATCTAAATATGAGTTAAAACTCTTAGAAAAAAAGATGGGATAAATCTTCATGACCTTAGAGTTGGAAATGGTTTCTTAGCTATGACATCAAAAACACAAGCAACAAAAGAAACAGACAAATTGGACTTCAAAATTCAAAACATTGTGCACTGAAGGCCACTATCAAGAAAGTGAAAAGATAGCCTACATATTTACAAATTATCCTATCTAATAGATAAACATGCTAATTGACTGTACCTTCGCTATACCTCCCATTGGCTAATTAGCATGATATGCAAATTAACCGCCAACAAAGATGGCGGCTAATTTGCATACTGCAGGCAGGGTGGGACAGCGCAGCCGCCAGTGCGAGAGCTGCCATCCAGGCCCCCGTGTGTGACCCCGGAAGCCGCTTGCCTGCCGCCCGTCGGGCCGCAGGCTGGCCCCAGAAGCCGCCCAGAAGCCGGTGATCTGAGAAAGATAGGGATCCCCTGGCCAGGCCTGACACCTCTGGCGGAGGCGTCAGGCCTGGGCAAGGGGCCGATCCGGTGATTGGAGGGTGATGGGGGTCAACGCCTCTAGGCAGTCTTTTCAATAAACAGTGTTGGGAAAACTGGCAGATACATGCAAAAAAATGAAATTGAACCACTTTCTTACACAATATATAAAAATAAATTAAAAGTGTATTAAAGGCTTAAATATAAGACCTAAACTCATAAAACTCCTAGAAAAAACATAGGCAGTAAACTCTTTGACCAATGCTCTTAGCACTACCTTTTTGGATAAGTCTCCTCGGCAAGGGAAACAAAGCAAAAATAAAAAATGGGACTATATCAAACTAAAGTTTTGTACAACTTAAGAAACCATCAACAAAACAGAACAACCACTTAATGAATGGCAGAAGAAAGTTGCAAATGATATACCCGATAAGTGATTAATATCCAAAATGTATAAGGAACTCAGATGCTTTTTTAACTTGGATTTTAAAATGCCTACACTTGTGCAGCTGTGACTTGTGACTGCAACCTCTGGCAGCAATTTGTTTCCTCCATTGTTTGTTTTCCAAAGGTCATCACTGGTAACAGCTGAGTGTGTTTCTTTCTGGTCTTAAACTGCATTTTACATATCTTGATGTTATCCCATATATTTTGAATCTTTATTTTTCCATTTAATGTCATTGAATTAACATTTTACAGGTCTTTAAACACTATAAGCCCAATTCCAATCATTCATCATATTCCAAAGAAAGGACGTATGATAACGTCACAATTAATAAAAAAATAAATAAACGCATACCCTGTTCTCCCATCTCTCACGTTCTTTTATAAATTGAACGTTTTTTTAATTGGATTGGAGAGGCTGTTGGCTTAAAAAGTTCTAGACCAGAGTTCTAAAGAAAAAGGTTATTGAATAGGTGGTATACATTCATACCTTTCAGCCCAAGGTCCCCTTTCACATGTAAGATAGATCTGTATTGTCTTCCAGCGTCTCAGAGTGGCTAACTGTTGAGTGTTAAGTTGTTTAAGCATATTATTATACCTCAAGTTCTCTTGGCGTGCTTTTCGATTAAATGGCTCCACAAAAAATTCCTGAAAGAGCAATAAGTAATACCACTGAATCATATATTTACAGGTATATTTGAAATTTTAATGCCATAGCTTTAAAAATTTGACCCAATAAAATCACATAGCAAAAGACAGGAGCTCGTAATCAACAGGATTTTCTTATTCTTTTGGAATAATTTACTTTAATGAAGCATGATATGATTCTAGCCATAATCCATTTTGGGTGTTTTTAAACTTGAGAAAATAACCAACAAGGAACCTATGTTATGAAATGAACATGTATTTTTATTTGGTCTTCTTTAATTTGTTTCATCTTCATTTTGTAGTTTTTAGCATATCGATTATGCATATTTTGTTAAACTGATACCTAAGTATTTCATTTTTTTTAGAGATACTCTAAATAGTATTTTTTTTATCCTCACCCAAGGAGTGAGGGCATTTTTCCCCACTGATTTTTAGAGAGTGGAAGGTAGAGGAGAGAGAGAGAGAGAGAAGAGAAACATTGCTGTGAAAAAGACAAATCATTTGGTTGCTTCCCACATGTGCCCTGACTGGGGATGGGATAGAACCTGCAACCCAGGTATGTACCCTTGACCAGAATATCGAACCTCAACCCTTCGGTACGTGGGCCAACGTTCCAACCACTGAGCAACGCTGGCCAGGGCTACAAGTATTTTTTTAAATTTCAGTTTTCAGTTGTTTATTGCTTAACATACAAAAATATGATTGAATTTGGTGTATTGATATTGTGTTCTGCAATCTTGCTGAAGTCATTAATTATAAGAAATTTTCAGTAGATTCCTTAGAATTTTCTACATAGAAAATCATGTTATCTGCAAATAGTTGTATTTCTTCTTTCCCAATGTAAATGTCTTTTATTTCTTTTTCTGTTCTTACTGCATTTGCTAGGATTATGAAGCAACAGTGATTAGGAACAGTGAAAGGAGACATTCCTGCCTAGTTCTCTATCTTCTTTATCCTACAGGAAAGCACTGTTAGTTGTTCACCCTTAAATACAAAATTAGCTATAGGATTTCTGTAGAAATTTAGTTACTTCCCTTCTGTTTCCAGCTTGCTGAAAGCTTTGATCACAAATGGATGTTAAATTTTGTCAAATACTTTTCCACATCTGTTATTTGATCATGTATTTTTTTCTTGATAAGTATGCTAGTGTGGTCCATTATATTGATTATCAAATGTTGAACCAGCCTTGCATTCCCAAGATAAACTCTACCTGGTTGTGATATATTATTTTTTCATACATTCCTGTATTTGGTTTGCACCAATGTTCCTGAGCGACAATGGTCTGTAGTTTTCTTGTACTATTTTGTATGATTTGAACAGAAGGGTAATATTGCCCTCGTATGAGTTGGGAATTGATCCCACTTTTAAAAAATATATATTTATTTTATTGATTTTTTACAGAGAGGAAGAGAGAGGATAGTTAGAAACATCAATCAGCTGCTTCCTGCACACCTCCTACTGAGGATGTGCCCACAACCAAGGTATATGCCCTTGACCGGAATCGAACCTGGGACGTTTCAGTTCGCAGGCCAACGCTCTATCCACTGAGCCAAACCGGTTAGAGCTGGTCCTACTTTTCTATTTTTGAAGCGACTGTGAGGAACTGGTGTAATTTCTCCATTATGTTTGGTAAAATTTGCCAGTGAAACAACCTACTTCTGAAGTTTGCCCTTTTGGAAGTTGTTTGTTTGTTTATTTGTTTTTACCAATAAATTCAATTATCTTTAACATGCGGAAGACTATCCAGGTTATCTACTTATTACTGTGTTAGCTTTGGAAATTTGTATTTATCAAGAAATTGATTCACTTCATTTGTCATGTCATTTATGTTCATAGACTGGTTTGTAGTAATCTTTTATCATCATATTGATATTTGTGAAGTCAGTGATAATACCTCCCCTTTTATTTGGGTATTGGCTATTTTTCATTTTTCTTTTTTTGCTTTGGAAATCTGGCTAGAAATTTATCAATTTTATTGATATTTTGAATAACTAGATTTTGGTTTCATTGATTTCCTCTACGTTTTCCTACTTCCAATTTCATTGACTTAGAGACTAATTTAATTAGATTACTTTTCTTTTTCTAGTTTAAGGTGGAAACTTAAATTATTAATTTAAGGCCCTTCTTCTTTTCTAATATAAATATTTCATGCTATAAATTCCCCTCTAAGCACTGATTTATATCCAGACTCCTTAGAGAAACCTACTATCAGCTTAATAGACTTTTTACATAATCACTACTAAATTTTTGTTACTGATCAATGTTTTCCTTCCGATTCTGGAATAACTGTAGACAATTAGACATACTATTTGTTTTCAAAGTTCAGGCTTGTTATTACTTGAAATCAACATTAAAAAAAAAACACTAGCTACTAAAACACTTAACAATTTTTACCTGAAACTTGAGCTTGCTTTCTCCTCCTTCCCGGTCTCTTTTATGCATATTCACCATTAAGGCTTCATAACAATCCTTCCAATAAAGCGCCATGTTCTCATGACCATCATAAAATGTATGGGTTTCATACTGCTTCATATAAGGTATAATCTTATAAAAATATATACAAAATTTAATATATACTTTCATAAAAATAATAATTTAGCAGAAAAATTTCACTCAAAAAAGGTAAAACTTACATATTTTTCAATGTAAACTTGCCATTCACTTGAACTGCAATATTCTTGAAAATCTTCAAAAAATGAGGAACTACCATTGGTGAAAGGTAAGGAAGGCAGGTGCAAGTTCATGAAGAGAAGCTCATAAATTTTGGAAACCAGGGTACGGACGAGGGGAATCAGAAATGAGTAGATTTCCGTTTGTTCCTTGATTGACTGACTTAGAACATGTTCTAGCTTCCCTAAAATATAGCATGCTTCATCCTGACTTTCAATCACTTTGGTCTGCAGAAGGGTGTTTAGCTTAGCTGATGCCACTGCACAAACCTAAAGAAAATAGGTAAGACAGAGTAGAAAAAAGCCAACATTTAGTGAGAGCAAAAGTTCTTTCACTCTTGAAGTTTTTTTTTTAAGAAATTATAAATGTATCTATCACATGTTTAATTTGGAATATGCAATAAAGTTGTGGTGGATAATTAATCCAACATCCATTCCACTCCTCTTATAGTCTGCAAGGATAGGGGAATGATTCCATCTCTAGTTCCAATAATAGGTCCTAAAGGTTAAAAGCCAAACTTCCAACCCCTTGCCACAGTGACTCGTTCAATCAACTCATGTCATTGTCTTTGTCACAGGGATTCATTCAGGAATTCATTCAGCCTTATCAGTGCAAGTTCAGAACTTTTTTACGTAACTGTTAAAAAATGTGAAGGGTCTCAGAATTTATCTCACCTTCAAGCTAATAAGTTAGTCTACCATAGTTTCATAGATACTGGCAGAAGACATTAGACTCCTGGGTCAGAAACAAAGATCTGTAGCATTAGCAAAAGCCTTCTTTTGCATGTTACTTGGTTCCCCCAACTGCAATTCCCTTGGTGAGGGATGAATAGGACTAGATGATGCCTGCACACACAATGGTTGCATTATAAGAGAGGAACCCCGAGCACAGGGAACCCAAATATTTTACGTGTGGTAGTAACTGTGCCTAAACTCTGCCTGGCAGGGAGACATTATCTTTATTATGCTGGACAGTAAACAAACCTGCCTTTTGCTCTGGAGGGAAGACATGCTCTCTGCCTTCCAAAGCTGTTCCCTATACATGCATCCTCAGAAAGACCATTCATAACAAAGGCATCCAGGGTCTCTACAAGATATGCAGAAACACAGAGACCCATGAAGAACTGTCTACCAACAATGACTGCAGGAAGAAGCAATCACTTTCTCTGAATATGAATAAGGAAGCACGTAGCCCCAGGAGCTGTTGGCAACCATTCTGCAACAGTAAGAGCAGCCAAACTTAGGACCAACGGACATGTGATGGAGAGCAGTGCTGCAAGAACAGCAAATAAATGGAACTGGAGCCTTGACTGAATCATGCCTTGAACTCATATGAACGATGGAATTTTCAATTACATGAGCCAATAAATCTTAAGAAGTCAGTTGGACTTGATGTTTCTGCTATTTGCAATCAAAAGCACTCTGATACATAAAGGACAGGTACACAAGGAGACCAAGTCCTTGATCAGAAATCTAAGTATCCTGCCCTGGCCAGGTAGAGCTCAGTTGATAAGAGCATTATCCTGATACACCAAGGTTGCTGGTACAATCCCTGGTCAGGGCACATACAAGAATCAACCAATGAATTAATAAGCGAAACAGCAAATTTATGTCTCTCTGTCTCTCTCTCTCAAAAATGCTAATACTTGGTAGATATTCAGTAGGTGTATGATGAATGAAAAAGTATTAAATAGAAAGTAAACTGGACTAGTGGATTAGTAGAGTACCAGAATATGATTTTGAAATGAACGACTTAAAAAAATAATTTGCCTAGCCCATTCGGTGTGGCTCAGTGGTTGAGCATCGACTTATGAACCAGGAAGTCATGGATTGATTCCTGGTCAGGGCACATGTCCAGGTTGTAAGTTCAGTCTGTTTCTAACTCTCTCTCCCTCTCCCTTCCTCTCTGAAATCAATAAAAAATATATTTTAAAAGTAAATAATTTGCCTAAACTGCACATATATAAATAGTCTATGCAAGCAGTATAGCTTCTAGCTTCATTAAATATAGATATGAGCAATGCCTTCTAATATAAGCTATATATATAGATAGATAGATAGATAGATAGATAGATAGATAGATAGATATATACACACTTTAAAGGGAAATTTTAAAAATATACTGAGTCATAAAAATCAGGAAAAAATAATTAGCTGACTCACAAAACTGAAACAAGAATTAAATCATAAATATTTTGGAACTAATTTAAAAAATTAAAACACTGGAAACATATCATCTAGTTATCACACTAATAATTCCTAAACTACTTGCAAATATAGAAAATGTGTAAAAGAATTGACAAACCTGCAAATTACCCCTTCCAATAAATCCTAGAAGCAACTGGATTTGAATTTGAGAGAGTTTTCCCCATAATGGACTTTCAGAATACCACACTGACAGACAGTCGAAGAGCAGCATCGTATCCTCTAAAAGCTATTGCAGAGGAAGAATTGAAAAAGAAAAACATTCAGTTCTTTAATCTACTGATGATGAGTTTTCCCCAACACTAATACCAATTATAAATATTTCAAAACTACTTCAATGTACAGTTAGTAAAGGCCAAAAGACTTATCCTAGTAACAAGCTAACAAAATCTGTGACTATCACATCTTATCCATGTTTATTGCATCTGATTAAATATTAATACTCTGAAAAGAGGGGATACAAAATTTGTTTAAATAAAGTCCTTAAAAAAGAGTCTTTCATTGCCAAAGAAATATTACTATACCTTCTCAGTCCACGTGTTTGAATTAACTAGTCCCTCTGACTGCAGAAAGTCCTGTATGATCAGCATGAGTCGGAAGGCATTTTCAGCAGTAACTGGATTAGTTTTTGCTTCTCTGTTTTCTGTGACTGCCCATTCTAACATCTTCTGCAGCAAACTAAGTGTAAAACAGCCCTCTTAAAACCATTTTAAACTTAGAAAAATAGTAGGATATTTTAAAAAACAGTTATTATTTACTAAGACTATACCTCCAAAGATACACTACCACTGGCAGGTATCACAGAACACTTGGATAGAATTTAATAATAATAAAGCAACTTTTTAATCTCTGGAGTATCTTTTCAAAAAAAATGATTTTAGAGAGAGAGGGAGGAGGAGAAAAACATCATTGGAAGCCTCCTGCACGTACCCCAACTGGGGATCAAACCCACAACTTGGGCACGTGCCCTGACTGAAAATCAAAACCACGACCCTTTGGTACACAGGTCGACACTCTAACCAACTGAGCTACACCAGCCAGGGCTGGAGAATCTATTTTTAACACACCTAATACTAAATGGCAAAGTAAAAGTTACCTGTTGACTATTAAAAAGCTATGAAGCCCTGACTGGTTTGGCTCAGTGGATAAAGCATCAGCCCGTGAACTCAAGGGTCCCAGGTTCGAATCCGGTCAAGGGCATGTACCTTGGTTGCGGGCACATCCCCAGTGGGGGGTGTGCAGGAGGCAGTTGATCGATGTTCCTCTCTCATCGATGTTTCTAACTCTCTATCCCTCTCCCTTCCTCTCTGTAAAAAATCGATAAAATATATTTTTTAAAAAAAGCTATGAAAATAATTGACATTCAAGTCTCCATGAAATATTTAAAAGTTTCTGTAAAGCTGAAATTGTTAGGTTAGAAAAGGAAGCCTTATTATGACTTATAGTGGGTCAAGCTCTGTGGAAAAAGAAAGAAGTAACTCTCTTCTAGTGTACTACTAGTGTTCTATCTATCATATATAGGGAACTCAATGCTTTAGAGAAGTAATTTTCATGAAAACACTACTGTTTTCCCTTAGCATGGAAACCTTCAAACATGGACAAGACCGTAGAACACAAGCACCCAGTGCTTTGTACTGCAGAAAACAATTTAAACAACAGGAAATATATAATGACTTAAAATCCAAATTAATTTAAGATTTAAATCTCTTCACACTGGAGCTAGTTTTGATTTCTCTTTAGATCCCAATAGAAGGGCAACAGCCAAAAAAGGGGCTGAAAACAAAGGTTCTCCTTTTTTCTACATCCACTGAATACTGGATAAATGTTCAATAAAATATTTTAGACTCTGGTCCACTTCAAGACGAGAGGGGAAGTCAAAAACGGAATGCTTACATTAGTTTTATTTCATCTGATGGTCGAAGTAGCTCACTGGATATTACTGATTTAGTTAGTGCCGAAAACACTTGTCCCCGTTCAATCCAAGTATCATCATCAGACTTTTCTAGTCCTTTACACATTACATAGATCAAAATATTTGTCAGTAATTGAAGAAGCTCTTCCTCACATCTCTATAAAAAATATAAAGTAATATTAGATTAAAGGTTAATAATAATCTAATATTAGTGTTAAAAGTACAGAAGAACCATCACATATACTGACTGTAATCCTTTAACATATTATTAAAGTGCCTGGATGAACCTGGAACCTTACTAGTAGGTCCTAGAAAGATACAAGGATAAGTAAGACACTGGCTTTGTTCTCAAGACAATTTAATGACTTACAGGCTTCTAATATCTGAGATCATGAAACTTAGAACCTGAATATAAAATGGAACTGTTAACAATTATACATTTCTAAGGATTAGAAGTATATAATAGACATATAAAAATAAAAACAGCATTTGGACAAATAAGGTATTTTACCTCTTGGCTTTCAAGTAAAGAGAAGTCATCACAAAAGCCCGTATCATTTGTGATGCTGCTTTCTTTGTCAGATTGCACAGAAAATGATTTAGTAGACTCTATTGGGGATGGCGTGCTAGGCAAGCTATCTGGCATTTGACTGCCACTATCACTCAGTTCACATGAGTCAATTCCACTAAGATCTAAACTCAAATGTGAAGGGTTACTGTGCCAGAATTCTTCCTGATTCTCTGATTTGAAAGACAATTCTCCCACAGAGCTATCTTCTTGAAATAATGGTGTGTTTGAATCTAAAGAGTGTCTATCATCCAAACTCCATTGATCAGAAGACACATTAGCTGAGGCAAAAGAGTTGATTTTTTCATCGTCTGTCTTTTCATCAAAGTTCCTCTTGATATCTTCAGCTGATATATTTTTATCATTGTCTTTCATTGAAACAGCCCTATTGTGCTTATGAAAAGTATTTCCATTTTCAAAATTTGCTTTAACAAAAAGCCTAACTAAAGTGTCTTGCCAACCGACTTGTTGAGAAATTTGATGTGCTGCATCTGGCTGGGACTGTAAAATCTGTAAAATCTGCAAAGAGATTAAGAACACAAAATTTGTCAAAAAGTATACAGTCCTTTACATCAAAAACAATTTCTTTTCAGTTATTTTAATGACAAAGTAACTTAATGAGAAATTTTCAAAAAATTATGTCTGTAACTGGGTTAGAAACTATTTGGAAGGCAGACATTATATTTGAAACTAATCCACATATTTCATTACAGAGTAAAGATGTACTCAAATATTTATTGAAAGATAAAGAAAGATAAACAATCCTCCACATGTCAACACACTCATGTTATTCATTTAATTTGGTCAGAGAGAAAATATAAAGGTATAATTAAAATTTAATAAAGTTATATCCTCCTAACTAAATACTTACCATGAGCCTATTACATTTGTTTAGCAAATACTGAACATCTACTATGTGGCAGACACAGTTCGGTACTAGGGTTAGGGGAGTAAATAGGACAAACAAGACACTTAGACAGAACCTAAGGGCCTCAAGAATAATGTTTTCCCATCTCAATTTTTTTTCCAGGCAAAGTTGATGGTTGTTTTGGCAAAAACATTTTTTTCATTCACTCTATATTGTGCAAACAAAACAAAACTAAATTTTAATTCCAGAAAAACTAATTCCAATAAAATGGAAGCTGCTGTTTAACTAGAATGAGAAATTGAAATTAAAGAGATGTGGCAATGTGTATGATTTCCACTTTCTAACTGATTTCACTTTTTGGGAAAATTAAAAACAAGTCTCAAACACTGTCAAACTCAGGTAAGATCCTTAAGACATTTTTAACACAAAGCCAATAAACTTCTATGTAGATGAAAGGAAATTTGGCTCCTAGTGTTTAGAGTATCTCTTTTATCAGAATTTCTAACTCTGACAGGTTTCACATCAGGAGATGAATAATTTTGATAGGAACTTCAATATTAATAGTTCTAATGTACATTGATGCTGATATAGAAAGCAGTAAGGCACAATGAAATGCGGAGTTTCTTTCTTCACTAATGCTATCAATCAGTGTGCTACCATTATTCTAAAGGTGCAGTATACCAATTCTTTTTTCTTCCAGATTAAGCTTTCCTTGGATAAAAACTAGATCACTCATTTATGGAATACAATGAACAACATAAAGCGATGAACAAAAACAGATCCAGAGACAGAGAAGCATCGATTAGACTTTGAAACCTCAGAGGGAAGGTAGGGGAGGGTGGGGGTAAGGGGAGAGATTAACCAAAGGACTTGTATGCATGCATATAAGCCTAACCAATGGACACAGATACCAGGGGGGTGAGGGCATGAGTGGGGGGGGGAGGCTAGGGGGGAAATGGGGGGACAAGGACACATATATAATACCTTAATAAAGAAAAAAAAATAAAACTACTACTAAAAAATCTCACACACACACACACACACACACAAACTAGATTGCATGGACAGCTGTTTCTAATCGCTCACTAAAAGGATAGGGTCCATTTACAAGACCTGTTTCAAGAACAATATGGCAAAATCCATCAAAATGTAAACTATAAATATCCTATGACACAGCAATTCCATTTCATGGATTATGTACTGCAGATATATCACCACAAATAAAGATATGCAAAAAATGTTCTTTCTAGAAGTTTATTAACACGGAAAAAAAGAGGAATCAACCTAAATGCCCATCAACAAAGAACCAAGTAATACTTAATAGAACAGCGAAAACTGAAAAACTAAGTAGCCATTCAAGAGAAAGATATATATTTTGATTTACTGTGACCTAATCAGGAAAAGAAAAGCAAGGATGCAAATTAAATGCTAGACAGGTCAGTGGTTCCCAGTGGAGTAGAGAGGAGGAATCGTAAAGAATCTCAAGGGATAACTAATTGTTGACTTAGTTAAAGGTTAAATGGGTGCACTGAAGGCAAATCATTGTTGGAATAGTCATGAACAGATTATAGAAAATTCTTTCCACAAAGTTCTAAGTTTCAGAAACTCAAAAATATAGTAAACGTATTAGAAATGGTCATAATCATTCAAAGTCCTTAATAAAGAAACTACTCTTTGGCTGTAAATTTTTGACTCTGAAAGGGCATATTTCCAGGAGCCCATGTAATAAGCTCAAAAGAACAAATTCATATGCTAAATGCTTGTACATGAAGTTAACTCACATCAAAAAAGGAAACCATAAAATGTCATTTATAAAATAACAGATATTAAAACTTACATCTGGTGCATAACACTCAATCTAAAAGTTATTCAAATGACACTGCTATTTTTAAAGTCTATCTTAAAGTTTACTAACCTTTCTGCAGATGACCACCCTGACATTTATGTATGTTCTGTGAGATATATATACCACAGATAACAGATCTTTGAAATTAATAGCAGGATCTGTGGTGGGAAAAAAAGAAAAAGTTAAAATTAAATTCCAGAGATAACCAAAGAAAGAACTGTAGGTGTTATATAAATGTTGAATTAATTGCTTCATTTTCATTTTATTTTTTGCTGTCAACAACAAATGCCTTTTTATTTTTTTTCCAACTTTATTAAGATATCATTGACATAACATAGTATAAATTTAAGGTATATAATGATTTGATGATATGTGTATATATTGTAAAATGATTATCACAATAAGGTTAACATATTCATCAACTCAGTTACCTTTTTTCCTGTGTATGGTGAAAATATTCAAGATCTGCTCTTAGTAACTTTCAAGTACACAATATTAACTATAGTTACCATGCTGTACATTAGATGCCCAGGACTTACTCATCTTGTAACTAAAAGTTTATACACTTTGACCACTTTCACCCATATCTCCCCCCTACACCTCCCTCAGCCCTGGTAACCGCCATCTACTCTGTTTCTATGATCTAATTTTTTTGGATTTCACACATGAGATCAGACAGTATTTGTCCCCTGATTTATTTTACTTAGCAGAATACTCTCCAGATTCTTCCTTCCTTTTCATGGCTAATATTTACTGTGTATATTTATATATAACATGTCTTCTCTACCAATTCATCTGTCAATGAACACTTAAGATATTTCCATGTCTTGGCTATTATGAATAATGATGCAATTAACATGGGGGTAAAGATTTCTTAGAGATAGTAATTTCATGTCTTTTTGATATATACCCAGAAGTGGGATTGCTAGGTCATAGAGTAGTTCTATTTTTAATTTTCTGAAGAACCTACATACCATTTACTACAATAGCTGTACCAATTTACATTAGCACCAATAGGTCACAAGGTTCTCTTTTCTCCACATCTTCACCAGCACTCCTCTTTTGTCTTTTTGATAATTGCTATCTTAACAAGTGTGAAGTGGTATCTGTGGCCTGATTTGCATTTCCCTGATATTTAAGGATGTTGAGCACCTTTTCATGTTCCTGTTGGCCATTTGTACATCTTCTTTGGAAAAATAGCTATTCAGGTCCTTATGTTAATTTTTTAATTGGACTTTTTTGCTGTTGAGTTGTACAGTTTCCTTATATATTTTGAATATTAACCCTTCATCAGATTTTAACTTGCAAATATTTTCTCCCCCTCTGTGGGTTACCTTTTAATTTTGATGGTTTCTTTTGCTGTGCAGAAGCCTGTGTTGTAGTCTCACTTGTTTTGACATTTTTTGCTGGAGCTTTTGGTATCATACTCAAAATACCACTGTCAAGACCTATGATAAGAAGCTTTTCTGTATGTTTTCTTTTAGCAGTTTTATGGCTCAGGTCTTACACTGAAATATTTAATCCACTTGGGCTAAATTTTGTGAATGGTATAAGATGAGGGTCCATTTTCATTCTTTTGCATGTGGATATTCAGTTTTGCTGACAACATTTATTGATGAAACTACCTTTTCCCCACTGAGTATTATTAGACACCTTGTCAAATATTAGTTGATCATATATACATAGGTTTATTGATTATGTTCTTTGGTCTATGTGTCTGTTTTTATACCTGTAACATACGGTTTTGACTATTACAGATATGTTTAAATTTTACAAAGACAAGAGGTTTAGAATGTTTGACATCTTCCCGAGTAAACTGTAAATAATAATTATTTTCTTTTGTTTGCCTGAACATACTGTCCATACTACTTGGGTCTTATACTATTACTTATATTTTTAAGTACATGTTTTGTCTTATCAGCAAGATGGTAAACCACTCAAGACAAAGACCTTATCTTACCTTTTGAACCCCCAGTATCTGATAATTTTATAGTTTTTAGTATGTACTAAAAAAAAAAAATAGTTTATAAAAAAGGATTATCTGACGTTTTAATTTTGCCTTTAACAATTTAAGCTCCCAAAAGAAAAAAGATAAAGTATTTTGTATATATTTTCTCTAGTGTCCATTTCTTATTATAGAGACTCAATTATTTACTAATCAATCAACATTAAGTAAAGGCCTACCAAGTAAGGCACTGTGTTAGACCAAGGAAGAAAATAAGAAACAAAGGCACATAAGAAACAGTACCCAAGGAAAGCCTTGCTGAATCAAATAACAGGTCATTTAAGCCCAGCCAGTATGGCTCAGTGGTTGAACGTCGACCTATGAACTGTAACGTCATGGATCAATTCCTGGTCAGGGCACATGCCTGGGTTGTGGGCTCGATACCTCCCAGTAAGGGGTGTGCAGGAGGCAGCCAATCGATTATCTCATTGATGCTTCTATCTCTCTCTCCCTTACCCCCGCCACTCTGAAATCAATAATAACATATTAAAAAACAACAACAGGTAATTTAAAAAGCTGAGGAAGGAGGGAGAAAAACCTCGAGGGGGGCAGGGATGAGAACCATCAAATAGAATTATGCTACTATGAAGAACATTCCTTAAAAATAATCAGGATTGCCCTAGCTGGGTGGCTCAGTTGGTTGGAGCATTGTCTTGTACACCAAAAGGTTTTGGGTTTGATCTTGGTCAGAGTACGTACAGAAGGCAACCAACCCCTTCCTCTCTCTTTCAAAAAATCAATGAAAACATATCCGCTGATGAGGATTAAAAAATATATATTTAAAAAATATCATCAGTACCATTACCCTTAGTCATACCTGTATTTATGATTTGATTGATGAGGTTTTTAATGAGAGAAGTACTAACAGGTGTTTCATTTAGAAGGAGTCCCAATCCTGAATAGCCAACTTCTCTGAGTCGAATACGTTGTTTACTTCGTTCATATACATTTGTACATTTCAACATTTGTTCCATAACCTGGTCACAATTTTAATAGAGTCTTCTTAATATAGAGAACTAAGAACAGTGTGTCATAGGTTAATATTGAATAAAATATTGGTGTAATATGTTTTTTGAAACATAATCGTATTTCTTAAGTATACCCCCCCAAAAAAAAAAACCCAGCACTAATAGGGAGGAGTGCTCTATATCTTATTATCATTCAAAAATAATTGAAAAATAAATTGGACTAAGACACATCTGTGTTAGAATAATTAATATGTTTAAAATTCTAGTTTACATGTACTTCTTAGCAGATGAAAGGAATAATATACATTTTCTTTTAATGGCTAAGGCATATATGGAAACAAACCCTGTAGCTTATAAGAGGAATAATAGTGTGTTCTCAAAGAGAACAAAGATCTTCTAGATTAGTCTAGTAATCCATTTATGTAGCAGTTATCAAAATAATTTTTAATAACAAAGAAATAGCTTGCAAAGCAACCTATCAATATGCTAAAATAGGTACTAAATCAGGAACCCCATACTTCTTAGAGTGAGATCAACATTTTTCAAAAAGAGAAACTGAAACCATATATGGAAAGGGTAATCTTGAAAATAATATCATGAAGAATCCTTCCTAAGCCATTTTTTAAAGAAATAACATTTAATCTCATCTCCACAAAGGAACACTTGTATGGGCAGATGCCTTAAAGAGTGACTTCACGGGTCACCACAACCAAAACGCAAGAGACCACTTCTTAGTGTACCTTTGTTTTCTAAAGTTTAGGGATTTCAACATAGGCAATCCAAATATGACCCATAAGTAGACTTTATAATGTAACGCTAATGCTCTAAGAGGAAACAACTGTTGTAAGGCAATTAAACATAATGAACAGGAGAATAAATCATGAAAAAAACAAAAGGATGTATTCAGCAACAGAAATATGACTGCCTCGGCTTTTAGTTAATAAAAAAGGTGTAGTGGGTGGCTTCAGCCAAAGTTCAGAGTTTGGAATAGTCTAGAGTGTTTAATAAAAATAGGTTCTATATTCTTTGACAAGACAAATTACAATTTTTTCTGCCTGAGTTTCTTCATCTGAAATGTGGGGATGAAAATAATACACACTTCATGAAGTTGTTGCAAGTGCCTGACAAATAGTGCTTATATAAGGTTAATTATGATCTGCCATGTAGACCCACCACAAGTGAAAATAGAGATGAGAGATTTTATATTGAGGATGGTATAACAAAGTACATTTTCCACTGAAATTGTTGATAAGATTACAATATAGTTTTTTTAATATGCAAACAAAAACAAGGAAAATATATATCAAAACAAATGTGACATTTATAATTAGAAGTAGATATAAAAAAGATTTACATTCATAAAATGTATATATTCCAAGTAAATTCATATACCATTACTGTCCCAAAATATAAAGACATCTGAAAAATGTACCTTAAAAATGATTTCTCTTAGTCTGTCAGAGTACTTCTGATTTAAGAGCAAGGCATAAAGTATGTCAGCATTTCCTGGTTCAAACAGCAGTAAGAAAAGCTGACCTCTAGTTGGGCTGGTACGCAGGAGACTAAAGAGTATATCCAAAATTCCAAAGAGCTTTTAAAATCAAACAACACAAATCAAATGACCACACTCAGATATGGAAGCCAAACAAAACCATAAACCACAAACAGTAATTTAACTAAATCCTACATACCCTAATATTCTAGCTTAACTAAACTGTCTGATGTCTTCTGAACCCTGCCTTTCACTCCATTATGCTTTTTGATTTATTCCACTTCCTTTTGTATATCTTCTCACTACCACATTTACCTGCTGAACTATACCTATTCCGCTTTATCCATATGAAAGCAATCTCTTCCATAAAGCCTTTCCTGGTCTCCTCACTATGTAATACTCTCGTATGAAAACCTCATAGGACTTTGTTTCTCTCTTATAGATGTTATCATGCTCTTTTTTTGTTTGTTTCATAATTATTTATAAACTTTTCTTACCCCTGCCTCCATTAGGCTAAAAGTAAAAATGATAATTGGTTTGTCAGTATAAACCTAGAATGGCTGGTATTGTTCTATACAGAGTTAAGTTTTCAAAAAATAATTCTTTGAATTGGCCAAGAAAATGTCATTGGCAATGAATCATAGCAGGTGACAATAGAGCTAACATTTAATAAGATGGCTATTCATTATTCTAAATGATAAGAAGCATTTGAAGTAGTCCGACCTTATAGGGAAACTGCCAAAGTTCACTTATCTATATAATACCAATTGTAACGGCATATGACCATTGGGTAAACAATGAGTATTTCATGATACAGGGAAAAATATTTAAGTCAACATAAATTAAAGCGCCTCAAATTTGATGTTGAGAGTGGGATATAGAAAGAGCACAGAAACAGCAGTAAAGACACTTGGTTCTTCTAGTCCCAGGTATATCAGCAGTGTGACAAATTTTTAAGTCTCCAAATCTTTCTGAACATATATTTTCAAATGTACAAGTGGGAAGAGGAATTCCTGATCTGTATATTTTATACAAGTGGTTCTCAGATTCTACCATGTACCACAATCACCTGGAGAGTTTGATTCAGTAGTATCTTTTAATTTATAAAAAGTTCCCAGGTAAAGCTAACTAAACATTGAGAACCACTGTATTAAAAAGTAGTTCTGAGCTATAAATAAATAATGTATATAAAGACAGAAATACATTTACAATTTACTTTATGCAAAATTTTTATGAATCTATGTTAAAATTCATGTTAAAAATCTGCCCAGTAACTCTGATGATAGGTAAATGTACATTATGTGACCTATGAAAATAGGCTCAGAATTGCCAGACAAAGCAACTATTTTCACATCCTACTTTCTAGTTCATTAAAATATTTTAGTACACTGACATCTAGTTTATTAAACTTTCAGTTAGGAGATAAATTTTACTTATTTAACTGTATAATATTATATGTGACACTATAAACATTTTACTGTTAGAATGTTTATTATCTACACTAATAAAAGAGAAAGATGCAAACTGACTATACTTTCACGATGCCCACCAGCCAATCAGGAGTGAGTATGCAAATTAACTCAACAAAGATGTTAGGTTAATTTGAATACGCAGGCGCTGAACAGCTGGGCAGGACACTTGCATCCCACAGGCATTCCGCACGCCCCAGCCACTCCTGGCTTCTGGGCAGCGTGGGAAGGCAGAAAGGCAGCTCTGGACCAGAGCGAAGGCAGTGTCCGCAGCTAGGGGAAGGAAGGCCCATTCTTGCAAGAATCTTCGTGCATCGGGCCTCTAGTACATATATAAGTTTAAAAGATGATGATACAGAAACTTAAATGTTAAAAGGAAAAATCAGATCATCTTGGGCACAATACCTGTTCTTCTTCATTAATAGCAGCTATGTAACCCATAATACTTTGTATCTCTTCATGAGTCCCACCTTTGCACAGAAAATATTTAATTAGTCCATACAAAGAAGTCCTTATTGCCCGAATATCATCTAGAGACAGCTCACTATATTTACAATCACTTCTGAAAGAGAAAGTAAAAGTGCAAGAATTGAAATTTAAAATTCTTATATTTGTGTATCCTATATAATAAAAGGCTAATATACAAATCTACCGAATGGAGGAATGACTGGTCGCTATAATGCGCACTGACCATCAAGAGGAAGATGCTCAATCCAGGAGCTGCCCCCTGGTGGTCAGTGCACTCCCACAGGGGGAGCACCACTCAGCCAGAAGCTGGGCTCACAGCTGGCAAGCACAGCGGAGGTGGCAGGAGCCTCTCCCACCTCCACAGCAGTTGGACATCCCCCGAGGGCTCCCGGACTGTGAGAGGGCACAGGCCAGGCTGAGAGACCCCCCCCGACCCCCAAATACTAACTGAGCGCACAAATTTTGTGCACTGGGCCTCTAGTTTTTACATAAAAAATTAATTTAAAAAAGATGTTTCCATGTTATGATTAGTACTCATAACATAATGTTATTAACCAATGTTACTCCAATAAATTTAATTTTTAAAAAAGGAATCTACAGTATCTTTGGCTTCTTTTTCTAAACAGGAAACCTTCTGAAGTTAAGAGTTTCAATGACAAAGACATTAATGTATATATTATGCAACACTCACTATGTAGCAGACACAATTCCAAGTGCTTCATACATTATTAATTCATTTAATTTAATCCTCAAAACAACCATAAGATATCTCAGTTTTATTATATCCTTTTCACAGAACAGAAAACTTAAGCACAAAAAAGTTGAGTAATTTGCCTGCGGTTAGTCAATTGAGGAAACACAAGATTCAAACCCAAAGTATATGATTCATTGTTTTTCATCTTGACCTCCACACTATCCTGCCTCTCTGAAGTTAAAGGATATTAGAATTGCTGGAAAATAAACAATCTAGATATTCCAATCAAGTAGCAGGCAGAAAATATTAAACTGAGATGGCATAAGGACATCATACCCATAATAAATCCTGAGGGTATCTAGGAGAAACTGCACACCATACTTCTTTCTGAAAACTCTCCTGCTGTCTTTGATGATGGTGGAAAGGTACTGTATATGACCTAAAACAGAAAGTTCACTCTTAAATGATATACCTATCATTAAGTCATATATGTAGTTATAGATTTCCAAAACAACTATAAAACTATATCTAACAGCCTGCTCTCACCGATTCTAAAGGGAAAATCTCCACGGTTCCAAATATGAAAGTCGAAAAGTAAATACTGATACATTTGTTGCAAGAGCTGCATATTTTTCTCTAATGATACTTGTTCAATTAGTAATTGAATTGCCATCAATACATTAACATCCATCAAGATGCTTGGCATCTGAAATCCAAACAGAAAAGGTTTCTGTAAAGTTCAGTTTAAATAATCATTATTATTAAGCTATAATTTCAAATAATTTATTCAGAACATCTACTAAATATAAAAATGTTGGTTAGAAAAACATAAACAACTTAAGACAATTTTTCTGAAGTACTGCTAGAACATATTTTCCTACTGTTATGAATTAATCAAATATCCCAAATAACAAAGCTAACAAACAAGGTCCTAGTATGTAAGATAAGTAATTCTTGTATAAGGTGATTTAATGATTCTTAAAATCTACTTGTGAAATAAATTATATGCACTAACATAACAAGCTGTAATAGTGTAATTTAAAAAAAAATATTTACTTATTAGGAAGAAAAACCTCCAACACTAACTGCTATTTACAATCATCAGCCACATCTACATAATGTTAGACTAGCTCACCTTCTGAAGTAAGGCACCAAGAGTGGCAACTCCATGGGAGTGAATAAGATTGTCCTGGTTAATAGGATGTCTTTGAATCAAGTGTTTCACAATCAAGATAAATGTTGCAACTAAACTTCTCTCTAGTCTTGACTCTGGAATTGTGAACATGTCATTAATTATCATAATTACTCTAATCACTTTATATCATATTTTCTATATCATAATGACTATTGTAACATAGAAAAATCCATTTAAGAAATTTGCCTTCTACGGTCACTTATAGAACACAAATATCAGAGAAAGAAGCAATTGCATATGCACATGTCAATATTTTCTCTACCATAAATTTAACAATGTTGTCATATTTCCACTAAAAGTACAAACTTGGGATAAGAGTAAAACCAACATCTTAAGTCTTCTGACTAAAGTATTATAAACTTTCTGAACATTAGTAAAATTAGGGATGGGTTGCCTCAGCTACAAATGGTTAAGTTTCTTCCTAACAGACATCTTAATCTATTTTCAATTAATTCTCCAATTTTTCAATGACTATTTTGTATTAATTTCATCTTAATACCTGATGTCTTTGGGGAGGTCGGTATCACCCAATCTCCTTCTACAGGTGTTATCAATTCAGAAACTGTTATTTCATTTATTCCTTCAGGAATCTGTTCTTCACTGAAGTGGCTAATTTGTTCCAACAGAGGAAAGAGTACATTTAATCCACCTATGCAGTTTACGATGTCCTGAAAAAAAAAATTATAGTATTTTAATCTTTAAAACAAGGGCAATTTTGTCATTTGATAACTAGACAGTATGTATGAGGTTATAATTTACTAAATCTTTAGGCAATGTATGGAACAGTCTAAGCTACAGGAACCCTTGTATGGGCATATGCTTTAAAGAGCAGCCTTAGAAGTCACCATAATCAATACTCAACAGAGACTAAGCTAGGTCATTTTTACTGCACCTTCATTTTCCAAAGTTCAGGAATTCCAAACAGGCAATCTAAACATGACATGAGTTGACTTTATAATCTAACACTAAGGATGTAAGAGGAAACTGTCTAAAGGCAATCAGGCATAATGAACAGGGGACTAAATCATGGGGGGAAAAAAGAATATATTTGACAGGAGAAATATGACTGACTCCTCTATTTTTACTTAATAAAAAAGGTGGAGTAGGTGGCTTCAACCAAAGTTCAAAGTGACTATTTTGAATAGCTTAACAAAATATATTCAAAATCTTCTGACATGTTACTAATTTCTCTGCCTCAGTTTCGTTGTCTCTAAAATTAGGATGATATTAATTCCAACTTTGTAAAGTTGTTACAGGGATTAAGTAAGCTCGGTGCCTCACATATAGTGAGTCTACATAACATTAGCTGTTATGAACGGCTAAAATGTTCTAAACTGCCATGCAGACCCAGCTAAACTTTGTATACAACCTCTCCATATTTACAAGCCTTGTAAAACCAATCTTATAAGTGACAGCCAAAGTTAACTTACAAATTGGTAAGTGTATCATAAATCTTACTATGCTGATATCTGTTCTTAAAATCAAAGAGAAAAAAGATTTATAGCCCAGTTGGTGTGGCTCAGTGGTTGAGTGTTGACCTATGAACCAGGAGGTCATGGTTTGATTCCTGGTCAGGGCACACGCCCGGGTTGCGGGTTTGATCCCCAGTAGGGTAGTGGAGGCAGCCAATCAATGGTACTCTCATCACTGATGTTTTTATCTCTCTCTCCTTCTCCCTTCCTCTCTGAAATAAATAAATAAATAAACACATAAATAAATATTTATTTATTTATACCACAGAAATAACATGAGGATTAATACTAACTGATAGATTTATTTTTAGACAGGAGAAATTATCCTAATGATTTGTTCCACTGCAAGAATAAGCATATTCAATTGGTGTTGAAGTGACCAGAAGGGTTGAAATCTGCCACATAGTTTTAGGTATTAAATACCTTAACAAGTGGAGCAATTAATTAATAAGATAGTATATTTTTATCATGAAAATTGTTAAGCTGACAGCATAGTTTAAAACCTAAATTTCAAGCAAATCAGTCATTCAACTACTTATTTGTTCATCCTGTAAACATTTTAACGGTGACTTATTATTCAAATAAATCTGGTGGTGCTTAAAACATAAACCCTTCTAAAGAATCAGTAAACTTACAAAAAAGTTGCCTACAATTTATCATTAACTTACCTTAATGTCCCAGTTTACTACTTTGTTTCCTGTTAACCTTCCATGCAAACAATTAGTAGATAAATCAAGACAGATTGAATTTTTGCAGGCCTAAGAATGAATAAATAAATAAATAAATAAATAAATAAATAAATAAATAAATAAATAACATGGCAAACAGCTAAGCACAATGAAGACAAAACATAACTTTAACTATAGATGGAACATTTCACCATAACTTTAAAAGGTATATAGCATAGTCCTAAGATGCCTACAATATTAAGTTTAGTATTATTAGTCTCTGATTGTTTCTTAAAAGAATCAGGGACTAGATTCTAAAGTACTCATCAAATGCAGGTCACTGCTGCTGGTCATCTGACAGATGAGCTAAGGCTAGAACTTACCACTCACCAACCACATAGTTTTACATTTCTTTCTCTTTTAAACCAATATATGCAAGAAGACTTTTTTGCCTTTTTAAAAACATTGATAATTGGGAAATTTAGGTGAAGAGTATATAAGACTTCACCTTACAAATTCTCTCAAATTCTTTCAAATTCTCTCTAGGTTTGAAATTAATCAAAATAAAAAGTTAGGGGGAAATTCCAACTGATAAGTAAATTTTATTAGGCTAGATATAACAAATGAGTATTCAAAGTAATAAATTATGGTCAGAAGACTAAACTAAACTAGAAGACTAAACTAGGAAAAAGTTCTATAATGTATAATCTCACACAGCAAAAGCATTTTCTTGGTCAATGTAACATTGAATATAATGAGGGCAACTGATTGTTTTTGCAACTTCTCCCTTTTCTTTCTCCCAGCTCTACCTTTGATCTCTTTCACTTGGTCCTTGCTGACCTTTTGTCCAAGGGAAAAATGACTAAGAATGGTATGCTTATAGGAGGTTGCTTTTTTTCTCCATGCTAAATAAACATTCCTTTTTTGTTTTTGTTTTCTAACATCATATTTTAAAAATTAACAAAGCAAATGCTGAGCAATTCTGTTTTCTTGCTCCTTCCAAAAAAGTAGGGGGGAAAAAAATTTAAACAGTTTCATTTACTGAAGTTGATTCATTTGTACAAATTCCCATTATAGCTATTCCTATTCATATTACTGGGATGACTAATGATCACATTTAAACTGTAGATGAGAGGTGCACCTTTATTTTTAATGCTGCTCATCTTCCTTTGAAAATTAATAATTTTTAATGGCAATTCAAGCCCCTTCTCAATTACCCACTGAAATGACAAAAGAAATACAAAAAGAAATTCTAGTTCATAGATAGCATAGTTAGTTACAACTAGATAAACAATCCATGAATTTACTCTGACCTTTGCAGTATAATGAAGGAGGACATTACCAGGCAGGTCCGCCATGTCAGACTCTTGAAATTTCCAAGGGCTTAAACAGTTTGGACCTAAAAATTATTTATACACACAAACACACACACATATCATTGAATAGATTTGGCCTCTTCAGTTCTGTGTAATCAGAACAAAATTTTAAATTGAGCTGTTTCTAGCTACTCATATAACACAGTTAAAACACACTAGCCAAAATGTACTTTATTTTTATATCACTTTTAATACATCTGAATAGATATCATAGAAAAGGAGTAACAAATGAGCAGGACAAAACTCTTTACTAATAAAAAATCAAATCAAAGAAATACAATTAAAACTGGTTCCATTTTACATTAAAAAATGGAGGAAACAGTATTGAGGCTGTGATGAATTTGGTATACTCATGCATTACTGGTAAGGACTGCATATCCCTTTTGGAAGCTGATTGGGTGATATGCATTGAGAGCCATAATAATATGCACACTCTGAACATTTATCCTGCAATTTTATAAGTATATGTCAAAATAAGAAAAAACAGTAAGTACAACAGTTCATCATCTACACTAATGATAGCCTAGGGCTGTCACGACCTAACGACCAGAGGGATGACCGGTCACCAGGAAGTGCGTGGAGCACCTCTCCGTCCCTCCCCTGAGGCCCACAGGCTGGTGGCGGGGCGGGAGGGGCGGCAGTGGGGAGGGGGGGCGAGGCAGGCACGGCAAGGTCGTTAGTCTCTGGCCTGGTGCTGGTCCGGAGGCCTAAGGACCTCACCGCTGCAGCAGCGGCTATGGATCAGGCCCAGAGAGAGAGAGGCAGGACCTGATTAGCAGCTGCTGTGGAGGCTTCGGATCAGGCCCCAAGATTAACCCAGAGAGACAGCTGTCACAAGGGCCATTCTGGATTTCCCAGAAGAGCCAATGGCTGCCTAGGAGGCGGAGCTTTTGATGCTGACTGGCATAGAAACTGACCAATCAGAATCAAATTTGGGTGAACTGTGAGGAGCCAATGGCTGCCTAGGAGGCAGAGCTTTTGATACTGATTGGCATAGAAACTGACCAATCAGAACCTAATCTGGGTGAACTGCAAAGGCAGAACCTAAGGTGAGGGCTGAGGAGGGGTTTTAAGGGCAATAGCTGTTTGGTGTAAGGTATAAGAAAGTGGCTCAATTTTTTAATAACCGGTTTGGCGGTATAATGCATATGGCTGGCTATCAGTCCAGATATAGGGATTATGTATTTCTGTCTGCAAAGAGCATCTCCTCCTGCTGAAAAAGACTTTCCCCCCTCATTTAAGCAATCCTATCCTATATAATCTATACTAAAAAAAGGGTGATATGCTAATTAGACTGGGTCAACCGGCCATCTTCCAGACAAAGCCATTGTGGTGGGGGCCAAGGCAGAGGTAGTTAGGGGTGATCAGGCCGGCAGGGGAGGGCAGTTGGGGGCGAGATCAGGCCGGCAGGGGAGAGCAGCTGGGGGTGATCAGGCCAGCAGGAGAGCAGTTAGGGGTGATCAGGCAGGCAGGCAGAGGTGGTTAGGGGAGATCAGAGAGGCAGGCAGAGGGGTTAGGGGCAATCAGGCAGGCAGGCAGAATGGTTAGGGGTGATCAGGCATGCAGGCAGGTGAGCTGTTAGGAGCCAGCGGTCCCAGAGAGGGTGTAGGCTGGGCTGAGGGAACCCCGCCCCCCCATGCACAAATTTCATGCACCAGGCCTATAATATTGAAGATTTACGTTTATATCAATATTAAAAATTATAAACAGCCTAAGTAAATCATGCATTATGAATCCAATATAATATGCAACAATTAAGAACAATCATTATGAACACTATATTACAAATAATTATTATTTACAAGAGCAGAATTATAAGTAGGAAAAATTGTAAGAATAAAATCAAAACTATAGAGCTGTGATAATTGTACTAAATGACTTATTATTAATTTGGAATTTATATGGATTATAATGTTCAACTTCAAATACTTTGGTGAGTTTTAAAGTAATAAAAACTTTGAAAGTTTGGACATTTTCATTCATCTCAAATCTCCCACGTAATCTATAAAAGAAATTTTGACACTAATAAGTTATTCTGCAGAGTTAATATACATGGCTACTTAAGGCTTAACTCCTGAACAATCTACTAAAATACAGTTATAATTTTGAAAATAACTATAATGCAATTATTAAAATAAGAATGCTATGTAATATACTTGAAAGTTAAGAAAGATCTTAAATGTTATTATTATTATTAAATACATTTCTTTATTGATTTCAGAGAGGAAGGGAGAAGGAGAGATAGAAACATCAATGATGAGAGAAAATCATTGATTGGCTGTCTCCTGCACACATCCCCTATCGGGGATCGAGCCTGCAACCCAGGCATGTGCCCTTGGCCGGAATCAAACCTGGGACCCTTCAGTCTGCAGGCTGATGCTCTATCCACTGAGCCAAGCCAGATAGGGCTTAAATATTATTAACACATATGAAAAATTATAATTCTGAGAGTGGATGGAGGTGTTAACTACCACAGCAATCATTGTACAATATATATGTGTATTAACTCATCACATTGTATACCTTAAATGTACGTATGTTATATGTCAATAACATCTCAATAATGCCAAGGGGGGGGGGGGAGTATGGTGTGTGGGAGGTTTTTTTTCCCCTTCCCTTTAAGCTTTAATTAAAACAAATATACCTTTCAGATTTAGGCAACAGAAAAAAACTAAGTTTAATTAAACCAGTGGTTCTCAACCTTCCTAATGCTGCGACCCTTTAATACAGTTCCTCATGGTGACTGTATGGTGACCCCCAACCATAAAATTATTTTTGTTGCTACTTCATAACTGTAATTTTGCTACTGTTATGAATCGTAATGTAAATATCTGATATGCAGGATGTATTTTCATTGTTACAAATTGAACATAATTAAAGCATAGTGATTAATCACAAAAAAATATGTAATTATATGTGTTTTCCGATGGTCTTAGGCGACCCCTGTGAAAGGGTCGTTCGATCACCAAAGGGGTCGCGACCCACAGGTTGAGAGCCGCTAATTAAACAGTATGAATGTTAATATACGCACCTGCTAAATATAATGCCTTCACCTGAGGAGGCTGTATTGCTTCATAGAAGATGATAACAGATCCTAGCTGACCCTCCAGAGATGTGGGACATCCCCATTCACTGTCCTGGGTTCCCGCAGATATCAATTTGGTCATCAATTTTGACTTTTCAATTGTTCCTCCCCAGGAGGCTGATGACAGAATTCCACCAAATGATGTCCGATGAGGGGTAATGGGAGAAGAAAAAGGTGGATCTGGGATTTGGGATGGTGGAGGAGTAGTGGTTCTTTGCCCAGCTGAACCAATGCAGCAAGAAATAAAAGGCTAAAAATTAGGAAACAAAACAAATTACACTCTTTTAATTAAATTTCTATCCTCATATTTAAAATGAAACAGTACATAAAATTAAGCAAATAAATACATCTGCCGGATCATGAATGTGTACGCATGTGTACACATAAGAAAACATTACAGATGTTACCTTAGACCTATTTGATTTGGATGCATTACTTTTATAATCTCACTTAATATCCTTTTGCAAATTTTTAATTTTTAATGAGTGTATACGGGACAAAATTTTTAACAACTTTACTATATTATGAAATACAGAAAACTCCTTTTCCCCCTTCAAATTTATAAACAGAGAATTATACATCAGTAAAATAATGCCAATTACAGGTTACCCTGAAATGGTCATTGAGATAAACAGCAACAAGAAATTACTAGAATCCTAGGACTCGGGAAGCAATCTAATCCATACCATTACCTTCAGAAAAGGCCCTTTCAAAATTATCCAAATACTTTCAAAGAACTTTTGCACTAATGTTCTTTAAGAGTCACCCTAGAAAATAAATTCCAACTATAATGTGAAGATGTAAAGTTTCTTCATTATTGTTTCAAATTCACAGGAAAATGAAACAAGTTCATCATAACAGTTTGTATTTCGTATAGTTGGAGAGCTTTATTAAAGGATCCTTTGCTCTGCTCTCTTCATTTTCTTTGGTTTTCCTTTGGCTGTTGTGTGTTGTTTTTGTTTTTCTAAGTTTTTAATGACATTTATTTCTTCCTTGAATTGTTTTTATTACATGTTGTCTGACTTCATCTAATGATGACAGGCTAACTGAATTAAATATTAACCTACTATATCTTGGTATACAGGAAACATTAAAATTCATGGGCACATATTTAGAATAAAGAGAACCTTCCACATTAAACTGAAAATTTTCAAGAATTTTCAATCAATTGATCCTATAAAGAGTAGGTGAGATGTGCTTACTTCATTCATAGCAGGAAATCTGAGAGGGGCAGAGACCTTCTGCTGGCCATTATCGTAGATATAGACAAGGCTCTGACCAAAGGGCCTTTTTCCAGGCATGTGAACAATGGTTATGTTGTGCTGGTAAAGTAAAACATATATTTAAAGGTGAAAATCACATTAAGTTTTTCGAATGACAATGTTTTCAGAGTATTTAGTACTCTCTAACTAGTTTGTGTGAAGAGCAGAACATTAATTTTAAGCATGACTAAATGCTGATTAAAATGATGATCTTGCCCGGCTGTTGTGGCTCAGTGGTTGAGCTTCGATCTATGAACCAGGAGGTCAGTTTGATTCCCTGTCAAGGCACATGCCCAGGTTGTGGGCTTGATCCCCAGTAGTGGGTATGCAAGAGGCAGCTGGTCAATGATTCTCTCTCATCACTGAGGTTTCTATCTCTCTCTCCCTCTCTCTTCCTCTCTAAAATCAATAAAAATGTTTTTTAAAAAATGATCTTAACTTTCCTGAAGTACTATGAAAGCACTTACATCTATTCTAGAAAATCTATACACAACTGTTACATAGTATCTTTTCTGCATTTTCCAAGTCTATGAGTATTCTTTAGAATCAATTTTTTCTAATGAGAAGCATTTTATATTTTAAGAGCAGCAACAGAAATGTAGTTTTTAACAATTTATGTTGTCATTTTAAATTGGAATTCAAAAATCAAATTTAGGTCTAGAACACGTCAAAGAAGTGACATTGCATTTTATTTTTTTAGCAGAAAAATGATTACTGCTAAATTTACAATAATAATAAAGAGTATTAACTTCTTATAGATGAACTTCACCATGAATAGAAAGTGAAAATTAACCGATTCTCAAAAAGGAGATGACACCTTAGTTGATGTCGCTCAGTGGTTAGAGCAATGGCCCGCACATCAAAGGATCTTGTCCGGTCAAGGGCATGTACCTGGGTTGCAGGTTCAATCCCTGGCCCCGGTTAGGACACATGCAGGAGGCAAATGATCAATGTGTCTCTCTCACATCATCAATGTTTCTCTCTCTCTCTCTCGCTCTCTCCCTTCCACCCTCCCTTCAGAAAATCAATAGAAAAAATGTCATTGGGAGAGGATTAACAAAAAAAAGCAGATGACAACACCTGATGTACATGCACCAAATGTGTGCTTTTTAAAAGAAAAAAAATCAAGAAGTGAAATGTATGGGGACAACTAGAAGGGGTCAATGGGGGAAAAGGGGAACATATGTAATACTTTCAACAATAAAGATTTAAAAAAAAAAAAGTTAAATGTGATGCCCTAAAGCCTTACCCAGAGAGAATCACAGAAACTGTGATCAGGAAGCATAACGGTCGCATATTCTCTTTTTGTGCACACAGCCACAACCAACATACCTGAATGGGTAATAAAGGCTTCAAAACCCATGCCACTTCCTGTAAAAAAGCTAACAAAAACATATATTATCAGAACTTTTAAAATCAGTTTCCAGTTTTATCATCACTGAGGCACAAAACACCACATCATCATGATGAATATCTTTATCACACAAGTCATGGCTTATATTCTATTATCACATGTCAGTTCAACCTTGCTTCAACAATGTTTTTTAAGTCTTTTGGGGGGCATAAGAGTTGAGTAAATTATAAAAGGTAGTCTTATAGGAGGAATCCCATGAGTAAACAATAGTAAAGCTGTAAGCTTTCAAATCTTAAAAATTTTCCCAAATAAGATCCAGAAAGCATAAATAAGGTCTTAAAAATCAAAGGCATATAAAAATTATTGCTGAAGTAACTAATTTTGGATGTACATAATAGTACATAAAGGTTTCCTGGTCCTTCATATAATTACATAGCACCTTCAATGGGACAGAGAGATTACCATTCAATTCCAAACTTATTACTCCTTTTTTCTCCATTTTTTACAATATTTTTAAGATGGAACTTGTTTCCAAACTAACCTCAGAACTTAACTAGAAAAATATTTAAGATATACAATTAATATTATGAAAGCAACAAAGCACCTATAATTAAACTGTATACACCCTAAGGATGAAGAAGCTTCAGGTAACTTGTATATTTAAAACTAGATGCTTGAGCTGCATTTCTGCTTTTGAGCTCCAACACACACACACAAACACACACACACACACACACACACACACACACACACACACACACACACACACACCCCTGCTGTGGGGGAAAGGACTGACATTTTCATTCAAGTTACCTGAGAAATAACATTTTATAAAAATTAAAAATATATTAAAAATTGGTGCTTGAAAAAGCTTTTTAAGAATCACAGCATGTATCCTATGAC
The DNA here is from genome assembly GCF_963259705.1 of Myotis daubentonii. NCBI lineage: Eukaryota > Metazoa > Chordata > Mammalia > Chiroptera > Vespertilionidae > Myotis > Myotis daubentonii. The sequence continues at coordinate 11,050,812 of NC_081846.1, read as the reverse complement.
AGCATTCACTTATATTCCATAACTTGTACCAGTACCTGTACAACTGTTTCCTTTTTCCTCCTTTGTTAGCATTGCCAAGAGTCAACTGATCCTGATCTAAGCAAAACCAAGCATTGAAAGAAAAGGCAGACCCTGGCCATTTCTGTATGGAAGGCACAGAAATTCCTGCCATACTATGTGACAAATTGAAATACTGCAGTGCACTCTCTAGACTTTGTTTTCGGGCCATTGTCAGGATTGCTCGAGTCACAGGAATAGTATAAGGGTGTATATACTCAGATTCATCCACTCTCAGCAATCTTAGTAGTCGACGGATTTCTTCTGAGCTCACTGACTGACTCCCCAAGGAACCATGGAGAGCAATCAGGTTCTCAGCACAAGTTCGATGAAGGGAAGAATGGGAATCAAGGGTTTCAATGATTCTAATTCCCATGTTTGAATTGACACAAGTAGTTCGACTCTGCCTATTAATACAACAAATTCTTTTCAGCCAGTCAGAGATGAAGATCTGCAGGTCTTGGGATTCTAGCTCAGGAAGCCACTGGATAAGAAGCAAGAGAGGCTGGACATTACTAATGCCCAAAATCCCAACTGAAGTGTGGTCACCCTCTACAGCCTGTAAATCAACAGAAGAGATAAAAGGTTAGTTACTGTCTTTGATATGGAAATAACAGAATTTTTTTAAATAGAGCTAAAAACTCACCATATTCATAAGTTCTTTAAGTAGTTCCAGTGATGGCTGACCCAGGGACTTTAATACTTCAAACATATGTGCATAACCAATTCTTTCTTTAAATACTTCCTAGGGGAGAGAAAATAAATACATCAAAGCATATTTTCAAAGGTCAAATTTGCTGGAGTATTTTTTAAAATGTTGAATAATATCCATTTAAGCTAACAAATTTAATATTTAAAAAATTATGAGTTTAACATTTCTGTTTTCTCAAATCACATGTCTTCATCTTAAAATAAACTCCATATACCTTCTGGAATACAATGTTACAATAATCTACCAAAATGTAAAATAAATAAAATTAGCAAATAGTTGTGTATCATAAAATGATTGTATTTTACAAGTTAGGTTACATGACACTTTACTTTCTTCACTTGATTTATAATTACGGCAGTATTACATTAAGTCAAAACGAAAATGGAGAAAAAAATGAGAATTTGGTAGTAACAGGAGTCACATAGCAGCCTCAAAGGACAAAAGAGTCCTGACAATTTTGAGTAGTGGACAAAACAAAACAAAACAAAAAACTGGGTAGTTTTCTTTTGACACTTTGTTAACTAAAGCATGGGTGGAGAACGTCTGGCCTGCGGGCCATATAAGGCCCACGGAATCATTTGGTCTGGCTCTGTTAAGGCATTAGGGATAAGTTAATTAAATGTCTGACCATATATAGCAGGCTAATTTTTAAGTTGATACTTTTGTAAGGTCCTGGAATGATGTTTTAAATATCCAAATAGCCCTTGGCAGAAAAAAGGTTCCCCACCCCTGATCTAAAGGGTCTGAATTAAGTGGAACATTGAGTTCATTCTAGTAAGGTCTAAACCACATTTATGAACTAGTGAGACACAAAAAAACCTAGCAACACTAAACTGGTCCAGTAAAGTAGGCAGAAATATATATACTCATTATAATATCAAAAGATTTAAACTAAATGAGTAAAACTGGGGAGGAGAATCAAGGGTAGAAAATATTCCCAAAGGTATTTTTTAAATACAAGCAATCCATTATACTCATACAACAAAATACTTAGAACTTGAAATGATCTTTTTCCTCACATAAACTGTCATAAATGAAGATTAGATTCCCAAGCCAGCCTGTAACAGTTGTAAAAGCATATTCAGCAGAAATCTAACCAAGATTCATATATAGCAAGAATATAGGGCAAAAGTTAGTCACCTAACAAAAAACAACAAAGAGTGGAATATAACTGAAGGCATGGCTCAGGGAAAAAGGAGTAATTCATTCCTTTCTGGTATTAGAAAGGTAATTGAGGCATAAAGCATATTAGAACTGATGGATAAAAAAGTAAATCCTATATAATATCCTATATAATAAAAGGGAAAATATGCAAATTGACCCTAACGGTGGAACAACTGGGAATGACTGGTTGCTATGATGCGCACTGACCACCACGGGATAGATGCTCAATTCAGCAGCTGCCCCATGGTGGTCAGTGCACATCCATCGGGAGAACGCCGCTCAGCCTGAAGCCGGCTCATGGCTGGCCAGGGCAGCAGCGATGGCGGGAGCCTCTCCTGCCTCCATGGCAGCACAAAGGATATCCAACTAATGGCTTAGGCCCGCTCCCCACAGGTGGACATCCCCCAAGGGCTCCCGGGCTGCCAGGGGAATGTCTGACTGCCAGCTTAGGCCCAATCCTCCAGGAAGCGGGCCTAAACCGTCAGTCAAACATCCCCCGAGGGGTCCCGGACTGCGAGAGGGCGCAGGCCAGGTTGAGGGACCCCCCTGAGTGCATGAATTTTCGTGCACCGGGCCTCTAGTGGTAATAACAACTTACCATGTGCCTAACACTATGCTTACCCCTTTATATAGATGATCTCACTATCTTTAAAACTACTCAATGAGGAAACTACTAGCACAAAATGAGTATAGACGGACAGCAGGACAGATTCAATGGTAGGGAAACAAATGAGAAGAAGAAGAAAATACTAAGTGACCACAACCAAAAAGCAAAGTTTTCATTGCCATGTGGAAAAACAAGTCCAGAATTGATAGGGATATTGACGTGTGAAAAATGTCCATGTTCTCATCAGTCAGAAATGACCAAATAGTGAAAGTGTGATTATTTTATTAATTAAAAAAAACTATAAGATTTAATTCTTTAAATGCACTACATAAAATCACTTAAAAAAATCATTTCACAATTTCAAAACCAGTGCTCTCTACCCATGTGTTGACTGACACTGTAAATCCTTACTAGCTTGCAGTTTAGTCATCAATGTCTTAATCCCAAAGCAGTGATCACAGGCATCTGTCTTGAAAATTATCAGAAAAAAAAACTCCTACACTAAGATGAGATATTTTGTGAACTATTTCATTTCAGGCATGAAACTTTATGCATTACACTTTCCTATGTGACTTTGGGGATTATATATTGAAAACTCATAAATCTAAGATAACATTTTGCAGCTTAGGGATATGTTTTACCTTAGCAGCTGGAGATTTGCTCATTACTGCTGTCAAAGCCTGAATGGTTGATACAGCCAAACAATCCAACTGTCCCTGAAATGCCTACCAGAGGGGGAAAAAGCAAGAAATTAATAAATGTAGTCAAGATTTATATTCAGTTAGGAAACCTTTGTTCTGAAAACCTGAAAAAAATAATTACTTAACATGCAATACATTCCTCTTTCAATAAAATTGATTTCTGAAACAACATAGAACCTGCAAGAAAAATTACCTACTTGAGAGAAAATAAGCCACGTGTCAAGGATAGGGTTACATTCACTCATTACATTAAAATGTGTTTTTTGGGGGGGAGGGGATCAACAACACAAAACACCAAGCTTAATACATGCTTTTTATTTAAAAATGGACAATCTCAAGAGGAAGGGAGGGAGGTCTATCATTAGAAATTCTATTATGTTTTAATCTTCCCAAAAAATACACATGAACTTCCTACACTTAAATTTCATTAGCTTGTATAATGAGATGTCTGAAATAGTCTTGTCTACTTAGTTTCCAAATCCTGAAATGATATGTGCAAGCACCAATCAATCATACGTGCAAACAATAAAGTGTATCTATTTTTACATAAAATACAGAATTTGAAGCAGAACAGAAAATGAAGTATATATCTATAAGCATCGTCATGTTTTGAGAAGGTAACCTTTAATGCAAAAGTTGTTTTGCCTATTTCGGTTTAAACTTCATCATAAAAAAGAGATGTGTTAAATTTCAGATCAGTGGATTTATAGTAAAAAAAACACCACCACCACCAAAAACAAATATAAATTCAACAATATTTTTTTAAAAACCTGAACATTAATCATTCACCACAAAAGCATAATGTAAGGACTAGAAAGCTGTAAAATCTAAGAGTCCTCAAAATTTGTTTTTGGGAATATATTATTATGACTTGAAGCTAGTCACTCCACAAAGAGAATTTTCCTCTCCCTCCCACTAAAAAAAGATTTAAGTACAAGGGGACTGATTGATCTTTGTTGTTTAAAGCCAAGCTCTAACACTTTCAGGAAAGTTATTTAAGCTATCTTGATGTTCTTTGTTTATTAAACATTATATATTTAACAAACATAATATGCATTAAACATTCTGCATACAGAATTTCATACAAAAAAGATCTTTCCTAGACTTTGTCTAAGAGGACTAGGCATCACAGTACCTAAAATTAGAAATACTAGAATTAATACTATTTTATTAATCTATAAGATGGCCTTAAGAGGGACTAATTCAGAGAAATCTAAAACAATACTCTGTAATTGATATTGCACATCCAGAACAGAAAATGAGAGATTATCATGTCCTTCTCTATATCACAGCTCTATAAACCTGAACATTAAGATAATGACATCATGTAAGCTCATTCACAAACATTTTTGGGCAAAAGAAAATGACAAAGCAACTTTGTAGGTGGTCTAACCAAACTAAATTACCTAATGTATTATAAAAGCAACGTAGCTATTATATTTCCACCTTATACAGAGTTGAATATTTAGAAAAGAAAAAAGTTAAGCCTTATTCTAAATTTAGACTCAAAGAGTTCGGCATCTTCTTCCCTTCCTCCAAGATTCAGGCTGTCCATTGAATTATAATAATTATTTGTCAACAAGAAGCAAAGAATCAAGATATTAAAACTGATCATACATTTTCACAAACAAAGCCCTAAAGTCCCAATACACCACCATGTTTAGAAAAGGAAGCCCCCAAAATAAGAAGTCACCACCAGGTGGACAGCATTGATAGTGGGATTCCATTCCTGTACTCTGTATCTCCTCATACTAAAAAGAACACACACATACACAGGTGGAATGATATTGATCATTTATATCAACTACCAAGATGTTAATAGACTTATCTTTCGATTAAAAAATTAGAAATAAAAATTACTTTAAAGAATTTTCAAAAATAATTTAGATTAGAATTAGATAATGTTTGTGTATTTTAAGACAAAAGAAAGAAAAGTACAGGAATAGTTGCTCCCATTGATTGATTTTGGACTTCAGTTGAAACAAGATGCAGGCTTTGTAGATACCTGGTCCTCATTTATTTCTGTCAGTAATTTGTTGGCCAGGTCTTTCTCGTTCTTGTCTGCCACCTTATTGTTAGCATTTAAAAACAGCTGTTAAAAACAGAGACAAGAATAATGGAGAAAGAACATTGGATTGTTAACCCATAAGCAGAAATGAAGCTTAAATGGATTTCCACGTATCTTGAAAATAAATCCAAGAATCCACTTGTGAAGTATACCACTTTTAAAATGACAATCAACTATTCATTTTTGATAACAACCATTAGTTCACATACTATAATTATTATTTATCTCTCTTTTGGAACGCAAAGTTACTAAAATAAGAAATAGCAATAATTAAATTAGTTAATATCCCTAAATTCTTAAAGAATCAGCAGAGAATGTCTCACAGAAAAGACATGTGCTATTGAGACAGACTAAATTCCACTTCTGGATATATACCCAAAAGAATTAAAAGCACGGTCTCAAAGAGATATCTGTATACTCATACTCATAGCAATATTATCCATGACAGCCAAAAGGTAAAATCAAAGCAATGAATGAAAAATACAAAATATGGAGTACCACACACACACACACACAAATATATTTGGCCTTAAAAAGGAAGATATCATACAACATGGATGACTCTTGAGAACATTATACTATATGAAATAAGCAAGTCAAAACAAACAAATAAACAACAACAACAAAAAAACCACTGTATGATTCCTGTTACATGAGGTACTTAAGGGTAGTCAAAATCAGAGACAGAAAGTAGAGTGGTGGTTACTGAGTGGAAGGGAAAATGTGAAGTTGTTTAACAGGTATAAACTTTCATTTTTACCAGATGAAAAGAAACATGGGGAATGGATGGTAGTGATTGTTGCACAGCTATGTGAGTGTGAATGTACTTAATGATGTGAACTGTACACTTAAAAACGGTTAAAATTACATTTTCATGTGTATTTTACTACAATAAATAAATGGAAATGATATGCGCAAATTTGAATCAAAACATAAAATGACTTCTTAAAAATCAAGAATAGTAATAATAGAAAAATACCTTGCAATTCTGTAGCAGTCGTATGAGATGTTCAAAGCAGTTACTGTTAAGAAAAATGGCTTGAAGAACAGGCCTATCTGTGCAATCTAACATGGCTGTAATGGTATCTAGGGGAATAAAAACAAAATCATCCATTTATGAAGTAGAAAATTTGGGATCATAAAACATTTAATCTAGCCATACTTTAAATTTAGGCTTTTCAGATGACAAACAGAGGTAAATTAATTAGGAAATGATAGGAATGGGTATAATAAACTCTTTGTGATACTTACTCAACATTTTTATCTGTAGAGCTATAAACCGGCTTTCCCACTCTCTGGACCTCCTTTGATTAGGTAAAGCTGAATGATCTGAATTCAGCAATTTGAAATAGTTCTCCAAAAGAGTGCTGGTTTCCACTTGACGCTGGTCAGAGCTGCTCGTGAGAAGGATATGCACCACTTCTGTAAGGCACTTCAGAGTCAGTTCTACCTTCCTACCCACCTCTTCAGGATTTCCGTCCTCCCAAGAATCACAATCTGCCAAAACTCTCATAAGAACTTCCATGGTGGCTGGAGAAATTGCTTGCAAAGCATTCTTCTGAAACATGAGAGACAACAAAAATGAAACCCAAAAGACTAAATTTCTGTGTTTGCAAAAAAAAGGAATTTAACAGGTCTTCAGACAACTTTTTATTTTAGTATATCAAATATAAAACATTTTTAATCAGATACTTTGACAGACACTACCAGTGATTTACATGTCTTCATTTCCTAACAGAATTCTTACTCAGATAGCAATCTCCCCACATAGAAAACTCACCACCTTCCCTTGTAGTTTGGAACAGCCACGTGACACAGTTTTGGTCAATGATATGTCAGTAGACTATATCACTTTACAAATAAAAAGAAAGGACCCTTTGCTCTTGGAATAAAGATTACATTTCCTAAACTCCCCTGCTGCTAAGGAAGCCAGTTTTATCAAATTTTTTATCTGAATGTATTTGCCCTCTTTGCAGTTATCTGATGGAGTTTAGCAAATGAGATTAAAATAAACAACATCGTGTCAGCTTTTCAGAATCGCATTTAAGAAAAGCTGGCACATGCCATTTGTCTTCATCCCCCTCCTTCCAGACCAGCGGTTCTCAACCTGTGGGTCGCGACCCCTTTGGTGGTCGACCGACCCTTTCACAGGAGTCGCCTAAGACCATCCTGCATATCAGATATTTACATTACGATTCATAACAGCAGCAACATTACAGTTATGAAGTAGCAACGAAAATAATTTAATGGTTGGGTCACAACATGAGGAACTGTATTTAAAGGGCCAGAGGTTGAGAACCACTGTTCTAGAGCTATCTTGTAGCGTAAGAAATAGTAAGAAAAAATAAACTGACTTTCAGAAGGAACCTGAGTACCTGAAGATCCTAGAGCCACCAGATTAACTCTGGACTGCTTACTGCTGTTTTATTTGTTTTAATGAAAGAAAAGGTAAACTTCTAACTTAAGCTGTTAGAATTTAGTATCTGGCTCCAAAGCCCTTGCTCTTAATATAACACAGAATAGAACAAATATACCAATAGTAAGGCATAATGCTTGGGAAGGGAGAAGAGTCATCAGAATTCAATATTTCTGTTCTTTATGACAAGGCCATTCTTATGCCTTTAGATATTCGATTCATCTAAATACCCTTATACTGATGCTATAGTCAATAAATAACCTTCTGGCTTCAATATAGCAGTTATTACAGCTATAATCTGATTATAACGATTTTGAGTATTTTCAGAATATAAAATAATAAATTGGCCTTTTAGTATCTACTTGATTTCCATGTTAGTTTTAATACTGGAGGTTTCTCGGGGCTTGGTTACCCCCTGGACACTAACAATAAGTCTCTGTGTTCAAAAAGGAAATGGGATCAAACCAGCTTCTTCCATTAGTCAAAAACAATGTCAATTCCACTTTTATTCACATATACTTATTAATTCTTCTTAGTAGTGGAGATACTAAAGCAAAAAAAATGATATCAGCTAACAAAGGTAGGTGATAAAGAAAACAAATTGAAAAACACAATTTTGATCACCATTCTTCTCATTACAAAGAGACTCCCCCTCTTCTACTAGAGTGAAGAGAAGGCAAAGTAGTCCACTAGGAAACCCTAGTAATATTATTAGTAATACTTGTGATTTTGTCACCAACAGAAATCTAACACATTTTCATATATCATAGTTGTTGCAGTGTTTTAAAAACATCACTTATCCTCATCTCTTCTCTGAAATTACATTAATTATACTAGACTTGCTGGTATATCTTTTTATTTAATGTGTTATAAAGCACGTATTACTATGTTACAAATTTGTTTTATTAACATTTTAGTAACTGTATTTCAGTAGAATGAGTTTCCTTTGTGATCTTATGTATTTTATTATAGGCATTTGAAAACATTCTGATAAAGGGCTTTACCAGAATGCCAAAGGGGTCCGTGATACAAAAAGTGTTAGAAACCTCTCATCTAAACTGTGTGGTTAAAGAAAACATGTGGAATGTTCTTTCTGAACTATAATCCTGTCTTCAACTGGTAATCATACTCAAAAGTTTACCAGACAGCTTTGAAGATGTTCAACTTAAAAACAAAGAAATTAACATTACAAAATAAACCTTCTTTTTTCTTAAGGCTTTGTTTAAACTTTCTTTATATGCATTTACTAATTATAAGACAACAGAAGAGTGACTAAATTCACGTCTTAGAAAATCAAATTGCTAGAGCTTGATTTCATCAAGTGGACTAATAGGGCTGCCTATCCTCCATACTCTAAAGAAAGAACTAGCAGCTGAAAAGTCACCACAAGTAAGAACTTATAATACCAAAAACTGTTAAATCTGGTTATGCATTAATTTAATTCTAGTGATAATATTATTACTTAGGTTTCTGAGAAGTTAACAAAAGAAGCAGATTAGTTTTTAAAAAGATATAAACTTAGAAAAATATTTGTAAGGTTCATGAAATTATAATAAGACAAAGAATACATTAAATAATCCATGGAAAGCTTTTTGCACTGTTAACCACTGTTTCATATGTTAACATTCAACACTTTCCTCACCTGCCCACCAGCTATAATGGCTCCAAAGAGATGCAATAAGCAACACTTAAGGCTTTCCTTGAGATGTTCACTTTCTTGAAAACACTCTGTGAATATAATACACAAACAAATAAGATTTTTCTTTTATAATATGACTTATGTCTTGGGAATGTCTGACAATGAAACATCAAGAACTATTTGTGAAAGGCTAATATCTATAAAATGCAAGGTTGATATGCATTTTTTCACAGGAAAGGAAAAGAGAAACAATCTTTCAGGTAGTATGTTAGATACTTTTTGCCATCTTATTTAATTCTCATAATATTCCATATGAGGATGATATTATGCCCCCATTTACGAATGAGCAAATGGAAAGTCAGAATTTAATATCTTCCCTAAAGTCACAGGGCTACTAACACCAAATCAAAGTAAGAGAAATTAGAGCAGTTACTTACGGTAAAAGAAGGGGACGAACTCCACAGTGAGAGAAGCTGGCTTATATTTCTGTCTGCTCTTTTCCACTGTACTAAGGATTCGTCTATCATTAAAAAGAAGTTAATACCAAATTATATCATGGACAAGTAGAGATGGCACGATTACAAAAATAGCTATAAAATAAATTTAATATTTTACTTTTAATTTGTGTACTGAATAATACATCTCCAGGACTGACATAATCTTAAAGAGGAAATCTAGTCAATCACTTAAATGCTCACCAATGAAAGGATTTCCTCTCTTGAAGTGAGCAAAAATTAAAAAATGCTTAATGGTTAAACATAGCTACCAGGTTAAGTCTCCAAACTAGAAATGAAAAAAGGAACTAGCTATTTAAAATTTCCAATCTGTAAAAGAACTGTTCAGCAGTACTGCTAATTTGGTACCTAAGATAGTTTATTATGACAGGGCCATTAAAATTCATCAGAAATCAGGCTACTCTATGACACTTTTTGAAATTTTATTTGGACACAAAAAGTCCACACTACTGGCTTCTTCCATTTTAAGAATATAGCTCCAGTATGGGTTGGGATCAGTGTTTTTTTTTTAAATGACAATTCCAGTAGTTTTGATAGCTGAAATATTTCCACAGACTTCTGTGAGGCCAACGCAAATAGAATGTACTTTTACCAACTCTTTTCTTTGAGCTCTATACTGGTAATTACACTATTGTCACTAAACTCCAAACCCATCATCCTATATTCTATCTGCTTTGTGATTCTGGGACAGGCACTCTGCAAACTATATTTCACTTTTCCAAGAAACCCCACTGTTGAGTTCCCCAACAGTGAGTACTAAATGGAGCCCAAAGGTTAAAGAGCAAAAAGGGGATTCATTCCTTATTCCTTACCAGCCAATAGTTCTTAACTGCAACATTTGCAGCTGGTTCCTATCTTCCACTTATTTTTGGCAATCTCAGAACTAGCCTCTTTATGGCTGCTCAGCAGTACCCACACTGGCTAAGCAATGCTCTTTCCTCAGAGGTCCAAGCCGCACTTCAGAAGCTCTCCAAACCTCTAGTTTCTGATAACTCCAATCTTTTCCCTTTGTTCCTTCAGGCCCAGGGAAGTAGTTGCTTCCTGAAGTCACTGTGTTTGTATTATCAGTGCCCCCCTATGCTTTTTGAGTTCTCTAATATCTATTAAACAATTTCCTTGATTTATATAGGGTGGAGCAAAGTAGATTTACAGTTGTTCCTGTAGAAAATATAATAGCAATACATGAATAAACTGTGTTTCACTTACAACTGTAAACCTACTTTTGCCCATCCTATATTCTTTTTTTAATATATTTTTATTGATTTCAGAGAGGAAGGGAGAGGGAGAGAGAGATAGAAACATCAATGATGAGAGAGAATCATTGATTGGCTGCCTCCTGCATGCTCCCTACTGGGCATCAAGCCCACAACCCAGGCATGGGCCCTTGACCAGATTCGAACCTGGGACCCTTCAGTTCCACTGAGCCAAACCGGCTAGGGCTGTTCTCTCTTTTTAAATACTAGTATGGTTTGTTTTCCTGACTAGACCGTGACTGACACAAGCTCCATTTAATAAAAATAAATGGACAAAATGTTGTGGGGTTTGCTATTTTTTTTGTTTCTGCTTTTTAATTTAACTTTATTGTTGAAAGTATTACAGATGTCCCCTTTGTTCTTTTTCCCATTGACCCCTTCTACCCCGCACCAACCCCTTAGACAAAATGTTAAAAATCATTTTCAAATTATGAAATATGCTTTAAAAACAGAGACCTTTCCTTAAAAAATATGTAATCTCTACTTAATGCTACTGTGCTCTGAAATTTCCCTATCTGATTATAAGCACTCAATTGCATCACAAAATGAAAGTTCAGGGTAAACTGATTATCTGGAAGTGGCATTTATCATGAATTCATTACCACCAATATAGTCTCTACTTCAGAGACAGAAATGGGGGTCATCTTATACACATCTTACCAATTGCTTTGATAGAGAATAAAATCTGCTTTGAAGAATTGCACATATTATGACATTCAGGTTCAAATGAAAATTACAACTTATAAGACATACCCTGAAATTCTATGTCTCCAATTCCGATATGGATCATATAAACTTTCACAAAATGCCAATGCATGGATTACAAATTCTTCAATAGATGTCTGATCTGCCAATTCCTTCTCTTTTTTTTTGCTTTTTAACTGAGAATAAAGTTAATCATAAAATTATATTTAGTTAAAAATATTAAACTGTATAACATCCTTACCTGTAACATTAAAGGACTACGTTTCATTCATTATCTAATAATAAATTATTTTTATTCAAATAAGTCTAAGTTCCATTTGAATTTAAAAAATATAGTCAATTAATCAGATGAACTGAATGCAACCTCTCAAGCTTTATTTCCTAGGAAGGTTTTCCAATGAATAACCAAACATCTTTTCAAAAAAACCTATGTGCTCAATAAGAGATGTTTGATGAATAAATAATACATAAAATGACAAGTTTTTTGGATTTTTAAATGTGGCTAGTTTTTTAAATAACTAGCCATTTATAAAATAATTTGCTTATTTAAATTTAAATATATTAATAATTGCATCTCTACTTTTAGATATGTATAAGATGCCTGAAATATATTGTATCAATGGTAATTTTAATTCTCTTCTCAATTATTATGTACTCTGAAAACATTTAACTTTAGTAACTATACTACAGAAAAAGTAAAACTTAGTTACTCTCAGTAAAACCACAAAAAGGAACATATTAATTCACACCTACTTGCTGGATATAAAGTGTTGTCATAGTGATGACATGATTTATGTAAGAACAAGTCCCAATTTCTTCCACATTAGATAGATTTCTGTGAGAAGAAAATAATAAACATATATTTATTATGTATGAATAGTGAGAAAAATGTATGCTTATTTATTCCAGGGATGTAAGGCTGGTACAATATCCATAAATCAATAAATGTGATACAGCACATTAACAGATTGTAAGACAAAAATCACGTGATCTTATCAATTGATGCAGGAAAAGCATTCGACAAATCCAATACCCTTTTTTGATAGAAACTCTCAGCAAAGTGGGAATAGAGGGATCATACCTCAACATAATAAAAGCCTTATATGACAAACCTACAGCCAACTCATACTCACTGGGCAAAAACTAAAACCATTTCCCTTAAGACCAGGAACAAGACAAGTATGCCCACTCTCACCACTCCTGTTTGACACAGTACTGGAAGTACTAGCCAGAGTTATCAAATAAGAAGAAATAAAAGGCATCCAAATTGGAAAGGAGGAAGTAAAACTATCATTATTCACAGAAGACATGATATTGTACATATAAAACCCTAAAGACTCTATTAAAAAACCACTAAATTTAATAAATGAATTCAGAAACATAGCAGGATATAAATGTCCCCCAACTAGGAAGAGAAACGCAACCCCCGGTTCATAGGTCAACCCTCAACCACTGAGACACAGCGTGCCTGAGCTCTTCTGTATCAGAATTTCTGTAAGTAAGGCTCACATTCTATATTTCTATTAAGCTTCCCAGTTGATACTTAGACATACCACATACCACAGACCTAATTATCTATAACCCTAGAAAATATAAGCTATAGAATAACTATACTTTCTTGGTACATTTATAAAACAAAACATTAGAAAAATACATTTCAAAAATAATTCACAATACTAAAAATGTATATATGTCTATAGGTGAGAACCACTTAGAAAATACCAGTGCAACTAACTCTTGGTTAGGAAAAACTGTCATTGTCTTTACTCTAAGGCAGCGGTTCTCAACCTGTGGGTCGCGACCCCTTTGGGGGTCGAATGACCCTTTCACAGGGGTCGCCTAAGACCATCAGAAAACACATATATAATTACATATTGTTTTTGTGATTAATCACTATGCTTTAATTATGTTCAATTTGTAACAATGAAATTGGGGGTCACCACAACATTAGGAACTGTATTAAAGGATCGTGGCATTGAAAAGGTTGAGAACCACTGCTCTAAAGCAATTTTTTTAAATCTTGGCTGAATCTTTGTATAACTAGGTATAGTTACTAAAAAGGCTTTTCAATATAATAACAAACCACAAGCCTATTGCAAAAGGTGCACTCATTCTTTAATGCTCCATATGATAAAACACCATTGATAATCAATAAATGCATTACCATTTTGGTAATATTTACTTAAAACAAATAACTAGTTTATTTGCACTAGATACCTGCAAAGAATAATGAAGAATTTGACAAGCAAAACTGATAAGGCTTGCTGTTGTTCCTCCAACCCATCTTCCATTTTCTGAACACAGTGTAGTAGCTGGATCCTCAGAACCTGCAGAATATTGTCAGGAAGCAGAGATATTCCTGGAGGCACATCATCTACCCTACAATATTAGGAGAACAAAAGAAGAAGGGTGGGGAGAGGTCAATGGAGGAAAGGAGGCTCATGTAATACTTTAAACGAGGAGGAGGAGGAGGAGTTTAAATACAGGAAGAAAATGTTCTGTACTTTAGAGGAATTGCTTTTTCAGCTCAAATCCTAAAGAAGCTCTTTTATTCCAGACACTCCATGCCTTCTTCTCTGCAGGGCACCGCCAGATGATTAGTGATACTGGAGAAGATTATTAGAGAGGAATGGTTAGCCTTACTTCAGAGGAGGCTTACCGAAAGGACAGAGAAAAAGACTTTTTATATTTTCAATTGTGCTATTTTTAAAGAAAATATTTAGAATATAAATTAGTTCACTTTCTACTTAGAAATACTGTGTGTATACTATTTCTAAAAGAAATAACTAGCAAACAGGAATGTAGTACTTATACCTAGTTTAATATTTGTCAAGTGCTCTACTAAATAAATAATATTCACCTATCTATGCGATCAGATGAAGGAGAGAAGATAACCAGCAAAAGGAAAGCAGACGGAATAAAGAGGTGAATGTAGACCCCAAGCATGAACATCGATAGAAGATTTTTTAAAGTAATATTTCAATTTTTTTGACAACTGGTTTCTGTGTAAGAAAACTATATGGTTCTTTAAGGACAAATCCAACACCAGATGTAACTGGCTCCTCTGTGTATCTCTTAAATAAAAATGCCCTAGATTCACAGTCAGAAGACCTGCTTACTAAGTTCCACCTCTGTAACATGAAGCACTTCATTTAATCTCTAAAGTTCCCTAATCTATAAAATTGTAGTATCCTCTGCCTCACTCCACAGGGCTCTTAAACCAGAAAGTTAATGTGCATTTTCAGCTTTAAAATATGAAAATAACTCTAAAAATGTAATATATTTTAAAAGTACTATCACTAAAGCCTAAGAATCTTTTTGTAAGCCACTGTATACTAATTTCCTTAACTCTATTAAGAAAAATGCCCAAATCACAAAGAAGTACCCTAAAAAACTTCTAATAACAATTATACTTTATAACTGTCTCTCTTCTGAATGCTTAATATAAAGTATTACTACTATTTTTACGCTGAGTTAAAAAAAGGTTAATTAATTCACTGTGGCCAGAAAATGTAAAGCACATTACTAGTAGACACTTAGTAATAATACTAAGTATTATTAGTCTCTTTCTGAACCACATTACAACGTAAAGTGTTTTATAAAATAAACACCTGACTTTAATTAAATTACACAGAAAATAAATCACAGGTCACATTGCCAAGACTGTCAAATTCTACAACCATCTTACAAAAATACATGTTTCATTTTAGTCTAGGCATTACTTCACTTGTAGCTGTGGATTCTGTCATTCTCTCTTACTTATAGACTAGAGGCCTGGTGCATGAATTCATGCACAGGTGGGGTCTGACCAGCCCACCCTGATAGGGGCCAATCAGCCCAGGCCAGTTAGGGAGAGGGGATGTGGGAGGTTGGCCAGCCGGCCCTACTCCCTGGTCAAACTCCTGGTCGAGGGGACAATTTGAATATTAGCCTTTTATTATATAGGATGGTACCAGAGAAACTCTCATTTGTATTTATACTTTTTTCTTGCTGAAAAGCTAAAAAAAAGAGGTGATTAGAAAAACGAGAATAACTTCAAAATAATAAATATTTAAAGATAACTGATTTTCAAGATTAAGCTCACCTATTCTTTCTCACTTTTCCAAAAACATAAGCAAACACCACATTTTCTAATATTCAATCCTAGTTACTTAAAGAAGTAGTCCCTTTTGTTCTTAGTTGTCCCATTCTCTATTTGCACGTATTTACTAAACAGGAAAAGAATAAGCTTCTAAAAGAGAAATCTATGTTTGATTTTTTTTAACTAACTCATTATAAAATTGGGGCTTGGTTAGAACATGATGTATAAACAAAGTTGAAATTTTTAGCCATATTCTAATATGATGAGGATTTAAGAATTGAGAAGCATTTTCCCACCTCTAGGACTTTATTACCCAAATTCTAGATTCCTTTTTCCTGAAATTTCCCAAATCAGTTCCAGAAATCTGTTCTACTCCTGTATTTGGCTACTGAATGTTTATTGTAAAGAGGTGCTAATTACTGTCTCTATCACAGGAAGAAATCCAGCTTACATGTCAAGGCTTTAAATTCCAGTAAAAGCAATCCTTGCCTTGTGGTATGAATTAACTTGTAAATTCTATAGATCAGTTTACTTTAAATGATTATCTGTGAGTTTCCACTTTATGGTTGACTAGACTAATTTCATACATCTTGTACATAGCATTCACTTGAAAAATTGAAAGTTTTCTACTAGTAAAATCTAATTTATCGTTCAGTTTTCTGATGAAGCTATAAAATACAATTTTAAGTAAGCCAACAAAATTATAAATAAAGCAATGTTCTTGGCATTCTTCCACTTACTTTAATACAGTAGTGGTACTATAAATGTACATAATGTTTTTAGAAATAATGTCCCCAAAAAGGAGACACTTATAATGTAAGGACAGTAACAAGTGCCCCTTAGAAAATCCCAAGCATTCAAAAGTCCAAATCTTAATTCCATAAAATCCTTAGGTTCAAGATATAAAGTGAGCTATAAATTATTTTAAAAGCACTTCTAAGCACAAACTACAAGAATACTCTTTGAAGGAATCAATATACAACCTTATTTTGAGTTAAAATTTTAATACTTTTCAACCTTTATAAACCTGTTATAAATAATCTAATGAGGAAGAATTCTGAAACTGTATTTATAAACATTGCAGCACTATGGCTTTCGAAGCACAACCACATCTTCTCTTAAATTCAATGCACTGAAAACAAAAACAAAACAACCATTTTTCCCTTAAAAAAAAAAAAAAAGTTCAATGCATTGGTCCAAAGCTCTACTGATTTTTTTTCTCTGAATTATTACAATCACCTCTTAACTGGGCTTCTTACCTTCAGTCTTAACCCTTTTCCAATCCAACCTCCAAATTCCACCAAAGCGACTTTAAAAACACTTCATCATGATGTTCTTATGCAGAAAATTCTTTAGTAGAGATTTGTATCTTCCATAACAAAAAATCAAAGTCCATTAACAATGCATGCTGGAACTTCATGATCTGGTTCCCATTTGATTCTCCATATTCAACTCATCTGTGCCTACCCTCTTACTGCCTACCTCCACCCCCAAACTGCAAATGCTTTCCTCCTTGAAGATTTTTAATTCTCTAGATATTCTTTCTCATCATCAAACACCATCCGTTTTTCCCCTCCCCTCTCAACACATCTCCATAAATGAAGTTTCTCTTGTAATTAAAGTGTCTCCTCATTTCTCCAGCTTTCTTAACCCAGTCAGCCAACCTAACCTCTGCTACCTGACTTATACTAGGGTCTTCAAGATGACTTGAGATACAACTTTATCTGGGAAGTGAGCTTGAAACTGTGAGAGTTAGGAAGGGGTGGCAGGAAGAGGAATGGGAGAATATTTGTACTTTCACTTATATCTCCATAGATTTGAATTTTCCCCCCATTTCCAAATCTAGCTTTTTAAAATACAAATACTTCACACCTACCAAGATGTTTTTCTAAGGCCCTACTCTAAGGTCAGAGATAGAAAAGTAAGTTTCAATTCAAATGCCTGTGGTAGAATAAAGAAATTTTATACAAAAGAAATGACGCAGGGTAGGCCCTTCGCAGGTTTTGAGAAAAGCTAGGCTGGCCACATCTAAAAGACCCTCTTTCCCAACTTTCTGGGAGGGGAAGAAGCTGGTGACTGAGTTCAATCACATGATCAATGAAGTAAAAGACCCAATAAAACTCTGACACCCAAAGCCCAAAGAGTTTCTTTATTTGAACACACTGATGTTCAGGGCGGGCAACATGAAGTCCTGCATCCAAGACCCTTCCAGGCCATGTTCTACATGTATCATTTATGATTAAAACATAATCAGTAAGTATAGTGTTTTCAGTGCATTCTGTGAGTCATTCTAGCAAATTATTGAACCTGAGGGAGTTGTGAGAATCCCCAAATTTATAGCTGGTTGGTGGGATGTGTGGCTCCCAAGACTTACAAACTGTTTAAGTTTAGGCAGTCTTATGGAGGACTTTCCCCTTAAATTGTGGGATCTAATGCTCAGTGTAGTTTCAGAACTGAAGCAAATTGCAGGACAAACAGTTGCCAGGGACTGACCAAAGAAAAGAACCTTCTAGAAGCAAGTCTAGTATCAGCAAAAAGGGCTGCTGTGATCAATGAGCAATGTCTGCCATGAGAGCAGGGTTATACAGGAAGGAGTATCATGTGTGTCACATAATTGCCTTCCTTGTATATGTCATCAATGAAGTCTTTGTGCCAAAAATTAAGAAACTCACCCCAGGGTAAGATATTAAGTGTTTCTACATACCTGGTAGGCAGCTTTTCAAAGTCAACATCTAAGAATTGTTCATAGCTAGAAACAAAATTTTCCAACCATAGCTTCAGGTAATCTGGATCTTTCTGAAATAAGAAAACCGTTAGAGTATTAAGTATATCTGTCAAAAAATAAAAAAAGATTTTACTCCTATTATGCATATGTAAATTGATAAATCTAAAGAAAAAAATAAAATAAAATCTCTAAGTGACATTCAGGAAGACATATGTTCTAACTATAGTGAACCCCCAAATGGCTTTTTGTGTCACACAGAGTTACAGTCTTAATAATAGCCTCTAAGATTCTAAACCAGTGGTTCTCAACCTTCTGGCCCTTTAAATACAGTTCCTCATGTTGTGACCCAACCATAAAATTATATTCGTTGTTACTTCATAACTGTAATGTTGCTACTGTGATGAATCATAATGTAAATACCTGATATGCAGGATGGTCTTAGGCGACCCCTGTGAAAGGGTCGGTCGACCGCCAAAGGGGTCGTGACCCACAGGTTGAGAACCGCTGTTAAACAATTTGTCCTCCCCTATCTCTGTGACCTTATCCATTATTACCTTGTACTACACTGGTTTGCTGGCTGTTACTGGGACATGTGAGACATGCTCCAACCTTAAGACCTTTGTAATAGCTGTTTTCTATACCCAGAACATTCTTCCCTCAAATAGGTAAATGGCTAATTCCCTCATCTTAAATTCACTCTTTAAATGACATATTCTCAATGAAGCCTAATTTTATCACCCTTTCTTAAAACTGCAAACCTTCTTAGTCACCTTTACTTTTACCTATTCTGTTGCCCTACCTCATGGTTCTTTCTCGCCTTCTAAAATACTGTATAACTGACTTATTTATTAATTTGTCATTCCCTATAAAATGTAGGTTTCACAAGTGCAGGGCCTATCTAAGGGGCTACCATGAGTGACCTGTTTTTGTTTACTAATGGACATCAAGTGCCTAAAATAGTGCCTAGCACTGAACAGGTGCTCAATAAATATTTGTTCAATGAATTGAGAAATATAAAATATATAAATAAATCAAATAAAAAATGTACCATTAACCTAAACATAAAATGAAAACTAAAATCTTCTAAAAGAAAATATAAGAGTATACCATTGCAACCTTGTGATAAAAATTTCTTAGCTAGTACACAAAAATCACAAACCAAAAAAGAAAAGAAAAGATTATGTGGTTTTAATAAAAATTAAAAACTCATTGAAAGACATCATTAAGAAAATAAAAAGGCAATACATCAGCTGAAAATATTCTCAGTACATATATCTGACAAAGAACTTCTATCAAGAAGTTCTATCAACCAATACCTCAATTTAAAAATGGGTAAAAGACTCAAAAACTTTACAAAAGGGCATACACAAATGGCTAAATAGCACATGAAAGCATGTTTGACATCATTAGTTATTCAGGGAAATGCAAATTAAAATCAAATGAAATTCCATTACACAACCATTAAAATAGTTAAAATTAAAGAGACTAACCATAACAAGTATAAGTGACTTCTAAGACATACAGATGGTTAAAAGACATAAGTGAAAATGTACAGCTACCGGAACTCACATTTCTGGTGAGAGTATAAAATAGTATAATCACTTGGAAAACAATTTGGCATTTCTTCTAAAGTTAAACATACATTTACCACATGGTCTATCCATTTCTCCTGAGATTAGTGAAAACATATCCACAAAAAACCTTATACAAAAATGGTCATAGAATGTTAGACTCAAAAGCATTAAAATCCTAGAAGAAAACATAGGCAGTAAAATCTCAGGCATTTCCCATAGCAATATTCTCTGATATATCACCTTGGGCAAGGAACACAAAAGAAAAAAATAAACAAATAGTACTACATCAAACTAAAAATGTTTGCACAACAAAGGAAACCATCAACAAAATGAAAAGACAACCCGCCAGAGCCAGTGTGGTTCAGTTGGTTGAGCATCACTCCAGGCACAGAAAGGTTTCAGGTTTAATTCCTGTTCAGGGCATATATCTAGGTCGCAGGTTTTAGTCCCTGGGCAAGGTGCATATAAGAGGCAACCAATCAATGTTTCTGTCTTTGACTCTCTGTCTGTGCGTCTCTCACTCTGTCTCTCAGATCTCCTTTCCTCTAAAATCAATGAACATGTCCTCGGGTGAGGATTAAAAAAAGAAAACCCACTGAATGGGAAAATATATTCACCAATGATACATCTGATAAGGGGTTAATATCCAAAATGTATAAGAACTTATATAACTGAATACCAAAAACCAACAACAATCCAATTAAAAAAATGGGCAAAGAACCTGAATAGACACTTCTCCAAAGAGGACATACTGATGGTCAATAGACATGAAAAGATGCTGAATGTGACTAATCATCAGAGAAATGCAAATTAAAACCACAATGAGATATCACCTCATGCCTGTCACAATGGCTATCATCAACAAACAAGTGTTGGAAAGGATGTGGTGAAAAGAAAACCCTCATGCACTGTTGGTGGGAATGCAGACTGATACAACCACTATGGAAAACAATATGGAGTTATCTCAAAAAATTAAAAATGGAACTGCATTATGATCCAGTGATTTTACTTCTGGGAGTGTATCCAAAGAAACAAAAACACTGATTAGAAAGAATATATAGACCCCTATCTATGTTCATTGCAGTGTTATTTACAATAGCCAAGATTTGGAAGCAGCCCAAGTGTTCACCAGTAAATGAGTGGATAAAAAAGCTATAGTACATTTATACAATAGAATACTACTCAGCCATAAAAAGTAAATCTTACCCTTTGCAAGAGGAGAGCATTATGCTAAGTAAAATAAGCCAGTCAAAGAAAGACAAGTACCATATGATTTCACTCATGAGTAGAATCAAATAAACAAAATTAACAAAATGGAAACAGACTCATAGATAGAGAACAGACTGACAGCTGTCAGAGGAGAGGGGAGTTGTAGGACTCGGTGAAATAGGTGAAGGGATTAAGGGAAAAAAACCAACTTCATATTCCCAGACAACAGTATGATGATTACAAGAGGGAAAGAAGGTTGGGGTAAGGTAGAAGATGGTACAGGAAGGATACATGGTGATGAAAAGAGACTTGACTTGGGGCATTGAACACACAAATACAATATACAGATTATGTATTATAGAATTATACACGTGAAACCTATATAATTTTATTAACCAATGTCACCCCAATAAATTCAATAAGAAAAATTTTCATAGAATTATTTTTAACAGCCTAAAGCTGTAAACAAACCAAAATTCCATCAACAGGTTAACTGATAAAAAATTGTGCTACATTCACACAGTGGAATGCTATTCCCTAATAATGAATGAACAATTGATATAACAACAAACAATAATTTTAAAAACATGTTCAGCAAAAGATGATAGGCATTAAAGCATACACACTGTGTATTTCATTTATACAAAATTCTAGAGCAGGGTGACAGAAATTAGATCATTGGCTGTCTCTCAGAAGAACACAAAGGGAACTTTCCTGGGTGATAGAAATTTTCTGTTTTTTTATTAGAATAGCAGTTACATTAACGTGTGTTTTATCAAACTCATCAGATTTGACTTATAATCTGTGTATTTGTGCTCTGTAAGTTACACCTCAAAGCTGATTTGGGGGAAAAAATGATTTATTGAATGTATTTTAAAATTACAATTGCATCATTAAAAATGATGTTCAGCCCTGCCTTTATGGCTCAATGGTTGAGTGTCAACTCATGAACCAAGAGGTTGCTATTTCTATTTTCGATCAGGGCACATGCCTGGGTTGTAGGCTCAGTCCCCAGTGGAGGGACATGCAGGAGGCAGCCAATCAATGTTTCTCTCTCACTGAAGTTTCTATCTCTCTATCCCTTTCCCTTATTCTCTCTAAAATCAATAAAAACATATAATTTTTGTAAAATGATGTTTAAATTTGTTCCCTTCACATCCTTGACATTTAATCAATTTCAACATGATATTCATGAGTCTTTGTTATTTTATCATTAGTTATTTCCCTAAAATAAAAGTATTACGCTACAAATCAGAATTCCTAAAAGAATGTTCTCAAAATATGCAGACTGCTGACCTTTTGTGTATTTGTTTTTCTATTAATATACTGTTCCAAAATCAGATCATAAATTGCCACTGTCTTCATCATCACTGAGAAGATGGAAATATTTCAGGGAGAAAAACCTATCTCTTGGGCAATTTTCTCAAGGATTTCATTATTTGCCTTTTCATTTCCAACTACCATGCCATTCATTCATTCGAGTATTCATTCATTCATCAATTCAGGATAGATCTCCAGAAATACAAGTAACTGGAGCTTCCTTATCATTTTTTCTTTTTAATAAAGCAGAGGATTCTCTCTGTAAAAGTTAGAAACAAAACAGTCTCATAATGCCATAAAGAATTAATGCATTTTTCCTTATAGTTTATCTAGGAACTCCACAGAATCTGATTTAAAGTCTAAAGGTCAGAGCGACCAAGTGTTTGGCACATGCACAGTTCTCCTAGGAAGCTGAACAAGGATAAGAAATGATACTTAAATGTTTCATTTAGTAAGAAGTAAAGCAGTTAGCTTTTTAGCATCTGCCATATGCCTAGTATTAAAGCAAACATTAAAGAGTTTAGCATATAAAATCATCCAATGTATTTCTTATAACTATCTGAGGTTTCATTTCCCCCATTTTGGAGGTCAGAAAAAGGGAAGTTCTAAGGATATGTCACTTGTCTGTGATCACATAGCTAATAATCAATAGTTCTGAATTTAAAATGCAAGGATATACGAATCCAATTGTGCTCTTCCCACTATACTACACTGTCTTTGAACCATGAGCAGGAATAAAATGGAGTTTAGTGGACAAAAAGAGGTAAGCGTTTAAACAGAATTAATAAACTCAAGACCTTAATAATTTAACACATAAGTCAGCCCCATTCCACACAGCCTGAGTAAAGCCTTTGAGGATCTATACTTTACTGCCAGAGGCCATAAAAAGAAAGATACACACACACACCCAGAAACAACATTAATTAAATCTCAAGCTTAGTCACTTTCATGGCTAAGAGAGTTTGGTATATTGAAATACTACAGAATGATCTATCTCCACATTGTACAATATTTATTCACACAGCACACAAATGTATTAAGAACTACAGGAGCCGAAACCGGTTTGGCTCAGTGGATAGAGCATCGGCCTGCAGACTGAAAGGTCCCAGGTTCGATTCCAGTCAGAGGCATGTACCTGGGTTGCGGGCAATCCCCAGTGGGGGATGTGCAGGAGGTGGCTGATCGATGTCTCTCTCTCATCGATGTTTCTCTCTATCTCTCTCCCTTCCTCTCTAAAAAATCAATAAAATATATTTTAAAAAAAACAACAACAACAACAAAAAAGAACTACAGGAACACTGGGGCCAAATTATGTGGATCCTAATCCCTGCTCTGTCACTTTCTTAAACAAGTCATCCTATGATTGCACATCAATTTCTGCCTCTAGTCCAGTGGTTCTCAACCTGTGGGTCGCGACCCCTTTGGGGGTCGAACAACCCTTTCACAGGGGTCGCCTAAGACCATCGGAAAACACATATATAATTACATATTGTTTTTGTGATTAATCACTATGCTTTAATTATGTTCAATTTGTAACAATGAAATTGAGGGTCACCACAACATGAGGAACTGTATTAAAGGGTCGCGGCATTAGGATGGTTGAGAACCACTGCTCTAGTCTATAAGAATGAAGATAATGATAGAAAATTGCCCTTCTTTACAGAGCTATTGTGAAAATTAAGCAACCTAATATGTGTACAAGGCTTATTACATCACAATGCCTAACACACAGTATATGCTCAATAAATATTAATAATTATAAAAATAACATTTTTATAACCTGTGTGCCAAAATTAGGAAGCTCCCACAAAATAGAAAATATTTCATGATCCTGCTTGCCACATTACTTTGTATTCTTTTCCTTTCAAATCTTTTTTGCATTTACTATCTGTGTCACACTGATGTTTTCCATCTGTAAATTGAAAATAATATTTCCTATCTCACAGGGCTGTTGAGAGAACTAAATGAAATAATAAATGTAAGGTTTGACATTTAGCAAATGCTGAAAACATGTTGGCTACCACTACTAGAATATTGACTGTGCTATCGTATCAGTCATGGTCCAATGTAATAAAATAAGCAATTATAAAATAATTACAAAATCAACTATTGATTTTGCACTCAAATATTCATCCAATTATCTGCCACTGTTTAAGATAAATACACTCTTTCATTTGAATTGCTATGTAGCTTCCCACTGGTCTCTGTAGCTTCAATTTCTTCCACCTATATACAGATAATAATGGAATTTGTTAAATTAAAATCTAATTATCTCTTTTCTCCAGTTCAAATACCTCAAATGGTTCCCAATTACCATAAAATGAAATCTAAACACTTAGGGATGTGCTGTCCAATACAGTGGCCACTAGCCAAATGTGATTGAAATTACATTAAAGGAGGCTTTTATCTTCTCACTAGAGACCTGTGCCCTCTCGCAATCCGGGACCCCTCGGGGGATATCAGACTTCCCATTTCGGCCTGGTCCCCGCCGGCCAGGACAAAAGACCTCACTGGTGCACTAATCTGTGCACCGGTATAAGCCTAAGTGATGGGTGTGGACAACAGAAGGGGAGGGGGAGGGTAGGATTGGGGGGATGTGGGGACACTGGGGGGATAAGGACACATTTGTAATATCTTATTCAATAAAGGGAAAAAAAATCTGTGCACCGGGCCTCTAGTATGCATATAAGATCTTCAGTTAATCTCTTCCCACCCTCCCCCTCCCCTCTTCCCTCTGAGATTCATCAGTCTGTTCCATGTTTCCATGGCTATGCATTGAGCATCTGCTCCCTGGTGGTCAGTGCACATCATGGCTACTGGTCGAATGGTCGAACAGGCTTTTATATATAGAGATAACATCTATTCTCCTGCAGGGAGGCGTTAGCAGGTAATGAAATTAAGGAATCCACACAGTTTCACCTAGTTCTTATCCATAAAGTTACAGGTAAGAACAAGGAAAACACCTTACTTCCTCTTTCAATAATATTTGGGTTGCAGTATTCCTTCAAGTTTTAAAACTTGAAACTTTTAGATATACATATTTCAACCCTATGTTAGGCAGCTCCCAACTTATATATGAGTTGGATTTTAAAAGTTCATTGAAGCCAGTCATGCAGGGTGGGGCCCCAAAGTCTGAAGATAACCTAATAGGAAACTCCAGTCTTTTTCCCACTAAATTGAGGAGTAAGACAAGTTGGGAGTTTTTAAACCATATAATTAGACATGAGAAAACAACTGTTAGCAGAAGAGTTTTCACAGGGAACTTTCTATATGCAGGAAGCCAGATGAGGGAGCTGCTCAGTCACAAGACCGTACATAGTCTCCAATGCCCATCCTATCTAATAAAAGAGAAAAATGGTAATTGGCGTACGACGATACCCTTTTCATTGGCTAATCAGGGCTATATGCAAATTAACTGCCAACTATGATTGGCAGTTAACTGCCAACTATGATGGGCAGTTAACTGCCAACTAAGATTGGCAGTTAACTGCCAACAAGATGGCGGTTAATTTGCATATGTAGGCACAATGCAGGGAGGTGAAAGGGAAAGCAGGAAGAAGCCCCCTGCCACTGACAGTGATCAGAAAGCCAGGGGGGAGCTAAGAGCTGGGGGGCAGGGCAAAGGCGGCCCTGGGGCCGCCTTTGCCCTGCCCCCCAGCCATGATCGGAGAATCAGGCGCCTTTGCCGCCCTGGCCAGTGATAGCAGGAAGTAGGGGTGGAGCCAGCGATGGGAGCTGGGCACAGTCGAAGCTGGCAGTCCCGGGAGCTAGGGGTCCCTTGCCTGGGCCTAAAGCGGAGCCCACGATCGCGGGGCCGCTGCAGCTGCGGGTCCCGCTGCCCGGGCCGGACGCTTAGGCCAGAGGTGTTAGGCCTGGGCAGGGGCGGAGCCTGCAACCTCGGGGAGCTGGGGGTCCCCTGCCCATGCCTGACACCTCTGCTGGAGGCCTCAGGCCTGGTCAAGGGGCCGATCCGGTGATTGGTGATCGGAGGGTGATGAGGGTCAACTCCTCTGGCCGAGGCATCAGGACTGGGCGGGGGGCGGAGCCGGGGATTGGGGGGATATGATGGTCCCCTTGCCCAGGCCTGAAGCCTGGGTCAGAGGCGTCAGGCTTGGGCGGGGGGTGGAGCAAGCGATCAGAGGGAGATGGGGGTCCCCTGCCCAGGCATGATTCCTGGGCCAGAGGCCTCAGGCCTGAGCGGGGGCCAGAGCCAGTGATCAGGGGGAGATGGGGGTCCCCTGTCCAAGCCTGACACCTCTGGCCGAGGCATCAGGCCTGGGCAAGGGGCCGATCCTGCGATTGGAGGGTGATGGGGGTCAACGCCTGAGGGCTCCCAGTATGTGAGAGGGGGCAGGCTGGGCTGAGGGACACTCCCCTCCTCACACACACCCAGTGCACGAATTTCGTGCACCCGGCCCCTAGTTTTAGATATAATTAAAAAATAACGTTAGAAAAAGACTCTCCTAGAGTATGGAGCCAAAAGCAATAGAGAACAGCAGCCTGTGCAGCTACTCCCAAGGAACAGAACCAGAGTCAAATAAATAATGGAACATTCCTTCTCTTAGGGTAGGGAGCACCAGGCAACACTTGCCCAGTTTTTGGAATTGCCATGGACCAATGCCTCTTAAGCACCTTTCTTCTCTTTTTCAGAAGTCTTTATTATGTCATTCCTATCTCAGTTTCAGCACTATATGGGGCCAGATAATCAAGTGCCTTCTGAGATCAAAGATTTCAGTATGACTAGAAATCATGATTGGATGAGACTTTTGGAGTTCTTAAGATAGACATGAAGTAGACACTGCATATGGGAGGGATACAAATAATTGTAACCAAGAAATATGACTGTAGTAGACTGGATGCTTGGTCCCCATTTTTCACTCCTTTGTAGTAAATTTGCCATGTAATTTTGCAATGGAAAAAGTAAGCTGTACAAAAAGCAAAGTTGTAGCAGTATATCAGATACTGATTGAGGCTTATGTTTCTGAAACTAGGTGCAACAACACTGGGGTCATTAGAAACATTTCCCAAGTCCAAAAATTCCATATAAGAATTTTTAAAGTCTACATTAACACTTCTATTAATTTTTAAATTAATTTAAACATATTAGAGCTGACTACCTTGTAACTAGTACTATTTATTACTCAATTCCAGTGATCACATATGTTTTGGTACCAAGGGATCATCTGTGATTTCAATTTGTAGAGCAGTCTTTTTCAAATTACAGATGGACTCTTGGCAATCTGAAAATTTTCAGATGCTGTTGACTAGTACCATGCAAAGGGTGATACATAGACCAATAAAGGTACTTATCCAGATAAATACAAAAATGAAGAGTAAACACTTAATAGCAATTTGGAAATAATTTAAAGTCTTGAATTTAAAAATAAAATGAGAACTTGTATTTTTAACATCTTTTTTCCCCACTCTTTCTAGAACTACTTTGCTAATAATCGTTTTAAAAATTTATCTTTATTGCCCTGGCCTGTTTGGCTCAATGGATAGAGAGTCAGCCTGCAGACTGAAGGGTCCCAGGTTCAATTCTAGTCAAGGGCCCACGCCGGGGTTGCAGGCTCGATCCCCAGTAGGAGGCATGCAGGAGGCAGATAATCAATGATTCTCTCTCATCATTGATGTTTCTCTCTCTCCCTTCCTCTCTAAAAATCAACTTAAAAAATTATTTTTATTGGTTGAAAGTATTACAGATGTCCCTCTTTCCCACCCCCATTGACTCCCTCCACCTGGCCTCTACCCGCCCGCCCCCCAACCCCCGTCCCGGCCTTCACCACACTATTGCCTATGTCCATGGGTTATGCATATGTGCAATAATCTATTAACTGTCAAATCCAATACATGCTCCATAATGTTTTTCTTCACTGCTTTGTTTACTTTTACACTACTGACTACTCCCTTCTTTATAACATCTCTATACTTTCTGAAGCAACCACTCACTCCTGTTTCTCCTCCCATTCAAACTCCTTACAAATTCTTCTTCCTCTATCCACTTCTTTTTTTTTAAAATATATTTTATTGATTTTTTACAGAGATGAAGGGAGAGGGATACAGAGTTTGAAACATCGATGAGAGAGAAACATCGATCAGCTGCCTCCTGCACGCTCCCCATTGGGGATGTGCCTGCAACCAAGGTACATGCCCTTGACCGGAATCGAACCTGGGACCCCCCACTCCCCAGGCCAGTGCTCTATCCACTGAGCCAAACCAGCCAGGGCCTCTATCCACTTCTTAAATGATAACATTCCCCAGGATTCCCTGACTTTGAACCTCTTCTCTCATATAATTCTTCAATAATTGCCAATATGATTAATACTCAAATATTTACTTCCAGCACATACTACCCTTCTGGACTCCAGACTTACGAGTGTATCTCTACCTAGATGTCCCACTGCGAACTCACATGTTTACCTGAAAACCTAGTGAACCTGTGCTAGCTAATTTGGTGAATGGGATGACCAAGTACTAGTCATTATTTTAAATTGTTTCTTTTCCCTCATGTTACACATCTACACATTTAAATACTATCAATTCTATCTTCCACCAGGAAAATACTAAATTGATATTCAAAAGGAAAGAATAAGAAATTTTCAAGCATCTTAACTTTTTATAGTTCATAAGCTCAATTCAAACCACAAAGGTAATATTCCTAAAAGCTATTTCCATGTCTATAGATATCAAATATTCATTTCTTGCTTTTACATCTAATGTCCTGAAATAAAGATGCAATTGGTAGCCACTACTATTGAGCTGCTAATGATTTTGTTTTGTTTTGCTTAGATCTAACATTACTTTCCTTATAGACAAAGTAATGATTAAGCCACAAAAAATTAAGAGCCATTAATACACTCTACATACACTAAAACTTACTAAATGAGGTTAAATTATAAGGGTTGATGTATACTGTGTATCTTATGAAAAACTTTGCTTAGGATTATAACCAAAATTGAAAAAATAAATTATAATTTTCTCAGAATATTCATTCATTCCATTTTTTCCCAAATATATGTATATAAAGAGGTGCTTGCTCTTTTATTTGAATGAAACACCTCTATAACCTATTTTCTTTATGAAACAAAACTTTTATTCTGAAAAGGAACTTCACTCTGAGCTCATTTCAAAACTATCCATCTCAGTCATATTCCAGATTTAGCAGGACAAAGGGCAACAGCAGGAAATGGAGCATCATCAAGATCCAAAACAAACTTGGTTTAGAGTTAAAAAAATAAATAAATCCACAAATCATTAGGATAATTAAGCACTATGCTTAAAAGCAAGAAGATAAATTAAAAGTTAACACTCATGAGCACAGCTTCATCCCTACTGATAAAAAGACAACAAAATACTGCCCTCTATTATTATACAATACAAAGGCAAAATGGAAGTAATATTAATATACTCTCATGCCCATATATGTATTTTTAAAATAGTAATAAAAGATTACATTTTAAAAGATTACATCTTTATATTTCTTCCCCTTATGGTGCATCTAAATATAATCAACTCATTTTTTTCTCAACAATTTTGAGAAATATGCAAAATAGTTGTTTTTTTCCATTTGACAGATGAGAAATCTGAAAATATAAATAAATTAGGTAACTTGTTTTTAGGTCCTTAAGATCAGAAGCAGATGTGGACTAATCTTGGCTCTGATTCTGTAGCTTCACAAAATTTTTCTGTGTAAATTGAATTACCAAAAATTAAATAAACCTGCTAATGACAAAAATAACCACAAATTTCATCCCACATTGCCACATTTCAAAATGTCATGCTTTTGAGTCACTTTGTATCTCTTTACTGAGTTAATGCATTTGATACTTTCCACCAGACAGAACAAAAATAACTTAATCTTATCAAAGAATTTGATAAGCCTCTCAAGGCTCAGTTTCTCTTCTGCATATTATGGTGACCAACTGCAGCACTCCCAAAAGACTAAGTGTTGAACAAAAATATACCCTTATTCCTATCTAACAAGGACTCTATGTTACATATGTCTTATTCTATGCAATACATAAATGCCAAAAGTTGTCAGATAATGTAGAGACCAAATGGTTGCCAGCACTATCTCTGTTACCACAAGCACATTAAATGAAGCAATGTCAGAAGATACAAGAAATAAAAACAAGGTGCCTAATGCAGATATTTTAAGCTAAAATCTTTAGATATTAAGAAGTAAATCAATTTGCATTCTACACTCAAGAAAAATATGTTCAGACAAGAAGTAGTGGTTAACTATTGAACTAAAATCCAGATACAACATTAAACCTGTTCTAATTAATGTTTAACTTGTAAGAGCTATATGAAAACCACTGTTAATAGAATCCTTGACCCTGGGTGGGGATGACCATTTAGAAGCAATTTCAATTAGTCTCATACACTGTTGAAATAATCTGTATAGAGTAGGAATGTTGGGTGATCATAAATTATCCTGCCTGTATTATGCAATGATAATTACTTGCAGTTAACCTACTAGAAAATGAATGTTTCTAACAATGCAATTAAATCTTATTTAAAGCAGGAGAAAGTGAAAAGTTAGGCTAGCTTGTTTAAAAAATAAACTGCAAAGTTTTTTTACCCAAATTCTTTTCAAATGTTGAGTTTAATATACGAGCATCTATCTGCTAAAAACCAAAACCAGTAACTTATTTTAGTTCTATTTAAAGGACTTCAATCGTAATATACAGGCTTGCAAATGAACCCAGACTAATAGATAGACCTTTATATATTCTCGTAATATTCCTTTGACTGAACAATATTACCCAAGAGTTATTTCTAATATAGTTCTACTTAAACACCTACTAAACTTTTAAAACATCACATTACATATAAACGCTGGGATGGTAACTTAATATTGATCTATTGCTAATACCCTGTAGAACACCTGTGTTAAGATTAGCCCTGTAGCAAATAAGAGGGATGTCTCTTAATCTAAATGCCCTGAAGCAGACCTTCAATAGTCTTCAAAGTCATCTTCTTTAGTCAGCAGTGTATACATTGTTTGGTATAAATAGCATACCAACTAGAGCAGCAAAATAGCAGACGATGTTTAAATTTTAATCATTAAAGATGAACTTGATACTCAAGAAAAATAATTGGTCACCTTGGAAGGATGCTAACATATCAAGTCATTCTAAAAACAGAGAAATATCAAACATTCATTCTGCCTGACTTCCCTTTAAAGATCTGTCATCAAACATATTTGACAATGTCATATCTGATAAGGGCCTAATCTCCAAAATTTATAGGGAACTCATACAACTTAACAAAAAGAAGATAAACAATCCAATCAAAAAATGGGCAAAGGACCTAAATAGACACCTTTCAAAAGAGGACATTCAGAAAGCCAAGAGACATATGAAAACATGCTCAAAGTCACTAATCATCCAAGAGATGCAAATCAAAACAACAATGAGGTACCAGCTCACACTTGTCAGAATGGTTATCATCAACAAATCAACAAACGACAAGTGATGGAGAGGATGTGGAGAAAAAGCAACACTTGTGCACTGCTGGTGGGAATGCAGACTGGTGCAGCCACTATGGAAGACAGTATGGAGCTTCCTCAAAAAACTACAAATGGAACTCCCATTTGACCCTGTGATCCCACTTCTAGGAATATATCCCAAGAAACCAGAAACACCAATCGGAAAGGATATGTGCACCCATATGTTCATAGCAGCACAATTCACCATAGCTAAGATCTGGAAACAGCCTAAGTGCCCATCATCAGTAGATGAATGGATTAGAAAACTGTGGTACATCTACACGATGGAATACTATGCTGCTGTAAAAAAGAAGGAACTCTTACCATTTGCAACGTCATGGATGGAACTGGAGAGCATTATGCTAAGTGAAATAAGCCATTCAATGAAAGAAAAATACCACATGATCTCACTCATTCATGGATAACAGAGACCATTATAAACTTTTGAACAATAATAGATACAGAGGCAGAGCTGCCTCAAACTGATTGTCAAACTGCAGCGGGAAGGCCAGGGAGGGTTGGGGGCCAGGAGGGAGGGAGGTAAGAGATCAACCAAAGGACTTGTATTTGTACATA
Organism: Myotis daubentonii; assembly: GCF_963259705.1. Classification (NCBI taxonomy): domain Eukaryota; kingdom Metazoa; phylum Chordata; class Mammalia; order Chiroptera; family Vespertilionidae; genus Myotis; species Myotis daubentonii. The sequence goes on along the minus strand of NC_081846.1, from coordinate 11,017,997 downwards.
TAAGCATAACCAATGGATATAAGACACTGGGGGGTAGGGGAGGTGAGGGGATTGTCAAGGGTGGGGGGGGAAAAAAGGACACATATGTAATACCCTTTGTAATACTTTAAGCAATAAAACAATTTAAAAAAATTAAAAAAAATAACTGATGAGGGGACATTTCTCAATATATGTGCTACTAATAAATACAGAAATGACAGATTAGATGTCACAGCTTTGCAAATCCTAACAAAATAATTAGTGCATGTAGGCAAAACCCACTGATAACCAAGATGGTCATAAATTAATTTAGCCTCCCCCCACCAAATAGAATGTGAATCAATCAAGCCTCTAGATATCCCAGTTTGCAGACACTAGTAGAGAGGAACAATAATTTAAATCAAGGGAATTTGACCAGAAAACCCAGACTGAGAAAAGCACTAATGTTAAAACCTGGTTTCTTCAACATATAGAAGGAATAAAAATATGAAGTATAGTGAGGGGCAATGTATAGATTAAAAACTGAACGGATATTTTCAACAAAGTACGTGTATACTTTGTATAAATATTGGGTCAAACAAACAGGAAAAAATAAATAAAAACATTTATGATACTACTACGAAAGTTTGAACACTGACCAAATATTTGATTTAAAGAATTATTATATTGTGATTATGTTTTTAAGAGTTCTTATTTTATAAACTAGTGTCCTGGTGCACGGATTTGTGCACATCGAAAGGAAAATAATTAGAAGGTGGCCGGCAGGGCAGGTCTGGGCAAGACATGCTGGACACGCCCTGGTGTCAACCTCCTGTTGTCCCTCCCAGGCAGGCTGCACCTGGGGTGACACCGTGGCTCTAAGGGCTCTGTGGAGTGGGCCGGGTTTCTCTGGCAGGCCTGGCTTGTGGGGATAGGGCTGAAACCGGCTCTCTGACATCCCTCGAGGGGTCCCGGATTGCAAGAGGGAGGTTCTCGGGTGACACACCCCGGAATCGGGCTCCCTCCGCTCTGGTTCCTCGGTGCGTCACCTGAGAACCACCACTGCCAAGTCACCGCAGCTGGGCAGCTCCTGTGTTGAGCGTCTGCCCCCCTGGTAGTCAGTGTGTGTCATACCTACTGGCGGGTCGGACGGTTGGACAGTCACTTGGCCTTTTATATATATATATAAATAGATAGATTTTTAAAATCTTTATGGCTAAGATTGTATGTTATCTGGAATTTGCTTCAAAATAATTCAGGGGTAGAGATGGTGTAGTGAGTGTAAGGTTATAGATGAAACATCATTGAAAATCCTATATAATAAAGAGCTAATATGCCAATTAGACCGAACAGCAGAACTACCGTCTGGACGACATTCCAGACGACCTTCTGGATGAAGCCGGGGCTGTGAGGGCAAGCTGGGGCTGCGAGAGCCGGCCGAGGCTGTGAGGGCCGAGCCCCTTGCACAAATTTCGTGTATTGGGCCTCCAGTAAATTGTAATTACTGAAGCAGGGTGAGAGATATAAAAGGGTTCACTACAGTATCGTCTCTATTTCTAACTGCCTGAAATTTTCCATAATAAAAGATTAAAAACGAAAAATTGGACTAAAAAGTTCTGTATGATAACCCATAGAATAAGGACAAAAGAAGTCTATGTCCCTCAGAGGTCAAAACAAATGAACTAAAATCTTAATGGTGAGTTAGACAAGCATTCTCCTTGTACACACACTATTACTAATTGACAAAAGAGAAAACTGAGACCCAAAGAAATAAGTCTTGTTCAAGTTCACAAAACAAAACACCAGCAGAACCAAAACTAGACTCCACAATTGCAAGCCCAGAAATAGCTCCATGTTGGATCTCAGTTAAAAGAAGATGCAAGCAGTCCTGAAATAGTCCGAAAACCCATCAAAGATTTAAAAAGGTCTTAGTAGGTGAAAAAAAAGTCAGCTGGCTTGAAGGGCTATATGCTAGCAGGGGTGGGCAAACTTTTTGACTCGAGGGCCACAATGGGTTCTTAAACTGGACCGGAGGGCCGGAACAAAAGCATGGATGGAGTGTTTGTGTGAACTAATATAAAATCAAAGTAAACATCATTACATAAAAGGGTACGGTCTTTTTTTTTTTTTTTAGTTTTATTCATTTCAAACGGGCCGTAGTTTGCCCACGGCTGTGCTAGCGGGAGAGCAATAAAGCTAGAGAGAAAGTATAGAGAACTGTATATATGGTAATCATCCTCACCACGGAGCAGAAGTGTTAAATTTATGAAGTATATTTGAAAGCTACTTGAAGTCAAGGTGTTTGTGGGAAAGAATGTTGTTGTCTAGCTTACAAGTAGCTTACTCATGAGCTAGTGAAACATAAAACCATTGTATTAAATAACAATTTTTAAAAACACTTGAAAAGATTTTTAAATCTTAAGTGCACAAGTGATTTAAATCTTAAACAGAAAAATGGGACTTATATTCCTGTCCAAGAATAGCTTCAAAATTTGACTGACAGGGCTTCACTATTTACTTAGATTTTAATGAACAGAAGGGTTCATCTTTATATTAAGCGTCATTAAGAACAAAATTCTGTGTATGCCAACGAACTATACTATTTTTTCAATTAGCAGTGTCACATAAATAAAACATGAACTCAACCTAGAAACAACATAACTACTTAATAAGACAATATAACCCCATTTACCTTTTGTCATCCAGAAAACAGTAAAGCCTAATAAGTTTGAGGTATTTTTAAACAAAATCATTTTCAAACTACTAGGCATTCATACTAAAACGCATTTTAATTTTTGGCTAATGTGTTACTGACTACTTTCAAAAGTGTCTGGTGATTTGGATTCTTTTTTATTGGAAGAGGGGTCTATTTTTAAAAAGACATCTCTGGCATTAAATTACACAAGACTAAAAGCTATTTTAAAAATCCATATTAGCCGAAACTGGTCTGGCTCAGTGGATAGAGCGTCAGCCTGCGGACTGAAGGGTCCCGGGTTCTATTCCGGTCAAGGGCATGTACCTGGGTTGTGGGCACATCCTCAGTGGGAGGTGTGCAGGAGGCGGCTGATCGATGTTTCTCTCTCATCGATGTTTCTAACTCTCTCTATCTCTCTTCCTTCCTCTCTGTAAAAAATCAATAAAATATATTTTAAAAAATCCATATTAAACATTTCAAAGGATATGTCCTTCTATAATTGCAAGAAATATCAAACCAGTCCTATCTGGTTTGACTCAGTGGATAGAGTGTCGGCCTATGGACTGAAGGGTCCTGGGTTCGATTCTGGTCAAGGGTACGTGCCCAGGTTGTGAGCTCAATCCCCAGGCTGTGGGGCGTGTAGGAGGCAGCTGATCAATGATTCTCTCTTATCACTGATGTTTCAACCTCTCTCTCCCTCTCCCTTCCTCTCTAAAATCAATAAAAATATATTTAAAAAATACATATACCAAGCCAGAAAGTCAAAGAAAATTCCAGTGTGACCTCTAAAATTTAATATTACAGATAACTGAGATTATTTATTCAAGAATAACTTGTTCATTCAAGAGCTGAAAGTATAAAAAAGAAGCCGGAAGGGGTAACAGAAACGGAAGCTGAGACTTGAAAACAGAGACCTAAAGTAACTAACGTAGATTAAAGCCGTTCCTCTGACCCTTCGAGTATCTTCAAGGTGGTACTGCAGCTCCTCGCTTGAAGCAGATGCTTAAAGCGGTACCCTTTTTCCTCCCAATAACCCTAAAGTCAAAGCTCACGTGTAAAAAAAATCCACATAAAGGCAGAGAGAGAAAAGAAAATTCTGTGTGAATGACAAAACCAAAAATAGGAAGGGGTCATCATGGGTAAGACCATGGGCGTGAATCAGGCGGTGCTGAGTGTCAAGCTCAGTTCTGCACCTCATCAGCCCCCCTAACTTCAGCACCAGCTCCTTCCTGTCGGTAAAAGGGGGTAATGACGACACCCATCGCACCGGATGGCTGTGAGGGGGAGATGAGAGGTGCTCATCAGGTGCGAGTATCTCGGCCATCGCAGTGACCGCCTCCAATCAAAGACCTTCCCATGTCATCAGTCACCTGGTTAATGCGACGTGAAAGGTTAACCAGGAGAAAAATGTCCAAGGCTCTTCTCCTGAAACCCTCTCTCCTCCCACTTGTCGGAGAAAGAGGAAAGGGAACAAACAAAAAAGGAAAAGACTTCATTTCTCTCTTAAGGTCGTCATGTTACTTATACAATTTGGGGATCACTGGAGACAAATATCAAATAAAAACCACACCCCAGAGCTTGGAACAGTGTGCCAATGCTGTGCATGTGTTCGAACCTGCAGAAATGGCAAGCAGCAAAGCCGTCTTTTTAAATTGCGGGTCGTAAGGACCAACAAACAGGTTATTATCCATGAAATGAAGTGCTAAGAGGGCCAGTCACAAAATCTGATAACCACGTATTTTAAAACGTACAAATAAAAAAAATAAAAAAGAAAGAAAGCGGTTACCTTGGTACAATAAAGCATCCAAAGTTCAAAGAGCCTCTCTCTGGATGCCATTCTGGCTGTCACTCTGGCACTTTTAATGTGTCCTCCAAAAACATAAAAATTGATGTTCAAGACCACAGCGTGCTCATTTTATTTTCCAAGTTTTTCAGCTGTTACAGTAAAGCTCAAAGCGGCAGGGAAAGCAAAAACGGCGCGACACCCCTGGGCTGTCTTCTGGTCACTGGCACTCCGCCTCAGCAGCCACCCAGCTTCTCCTCCTCGGCGGTCGCTGTCCCGCCACAAACCTGCGGGAGAGAGAAGCGTGCAAATACCTGCTGGCAGGAGCAGCGCAAACACCAGATGTCCCAGGACGCGAGAGGCATCTGCCTCACGCCCCACGAACAGCAGCCTCAGCCTTTCTTTACAGTCAATTTCGCGGAAACTTGCGTTGCAGGGAGACATGACAGCTAACAGTATTATCTCCCAGGAATACCGAGTCAGAAGCCGCCCGGGCAGACTCGGGGAGACGCGTGCTCGGGACGAAAAACTCGCCCAGTCACAATGCACAGCGCACGACGTCGCCGCTCCTATTTTCTATGTAAATAAAGAAAAAGCGACCGTACTCCTGACGTACAGAACCGCTCAGCATTCCCGAGTCTGCTTCTTTTTAAACTTGGAAATGTTTGTCGCGGGCGGCGGGGCGGGGCGGGGGGGGCATCCCTGTCTGTCGTCTGTCTGTCTGTTGCTGGAACCGTCCTCCGAGCGTGAACAGCTACCTGCCCACCTGCCCCCGCCGCTCCCGTCCCGGAAGAAAGGGCACGCGCGACCGGCGAGGAACACACCCCGGGAAAGCCTCCAAGTGCTCTCGGAGCGCTTTGCGTTTCCTCCTCGCATCCCAGGCAACCGGACGGGAGGCAAACTCGGGGGCCGGGCCGCCAAGAAAAGCTTTGGAAACGGGGCCAGGAGAGCTCGGCGGCTCCCACCCGCGGCCCACGCCCGGCCGACCGCGCCGGGACACACCCGGGTGCACCTCGCCCCCTCACAGCCGCCCCTCGGACCACAGCGCGCCCCCACCAAGCGCCCGGGCCCTCACGTTTCTGCCACGCAGCCCCCTCGCCCCGGCGACCCGCTCCTCCTCACCGCGCTCGCGCTGGGGACGGCGCCGCCGCCTCGGGCCCTCGTCTAACTTTGCCTCGCCCCCTGACCAACCCGAAGCCCCGTGTCACCCCGCAGCTGGGAGGCGGGCGGGAGAGGGAGGCGGGGCGGCGACGGCGTGAGGCGGGGCGCGAGGGCTGGGAGGGGCCAGGGGCGGGGCTGTCCTCTCGGCTAATCATTCCAGCCTCTGAAAATTTCCCCGGCCCCAGGGCAGTCGCTGTTCATTGGTCGCTCATGCTGGGGAGGGGCGGGGTGAAGGGAAGCCCCGCCCCGAATGCCGGCGCAGTCGCACTCCCGCCGTCTCCTGAAAACCCGGCGGCGGGCGCCGCTCCAGTCGGTCCTTTCGCAGGCCTGGACCTGCAGGGGGGCGCCTACGTGCTGACGTCGGCGCCCGGCACTGCTGGGGTCCGGCTGACGTAGCATTGGCCTGATGGCGTCATTTCCGGGAATCATCGGAGGGCAGCGGGCAATACGGTGACAGCTAATGTGTATTTTGTTTGGATTTCTTGTTGTAAAAGGGGAATTGGCCCTCGTCGTCTATAGTAATGTCAAAAAACAGACCACGGTCCCTACACGCCACAAAAATCCGTTTCCTTCAACGTGCTTTTATGCCTCGTACTTTCCCCGTCGCTGAGCGTCCGGTCCTAAAAATCTCCTTTTACCACTACCCAAAGTTTCAAAACGGTTTTTACTCTGTCAGAAAAAGAAGAGACAAACGGCTGCATTTACAGGATACAACTTTCAGGGGTGTGTGTGTGTGTGTGTGTGTGTGTGTGTTTAAAGGGGGCAGGGGATAGTTCTTAAGATCGATCGCCGTTGGTACGCCTAAGCATTTTTCAAACGTTTTATTATGGAAAGTGTCAAGCATATACAAAAGTAAACTAATATAATGAAACCCCATGTGCATACCATTACCAATCTTTAAAAATTATCAACTAATGTCCCATCTTGTTTCATATATACCAGCAGTCAGCAAACTGTAAAAGCCAGAGAGTAAATATTTTAGGTTTTGTTGACAACAAAAATCAAAATAAGGATAATTCATGACACATGAAAAATTGGTGAAATTCAAGTTTCAGTGTTGTGAAGATGGTTGGGATACAGCCATGCCCATTCCTTTACTATTAATAGCTACTTTCCCTCCAAGATGACTGAGTTGGGAGTAAATAGAGTAGTTGTTTGCAAATTATGCCTTTTCAGCATCTCTCCTTGGCTGGCTAACAGGCATGTGCGGCTCAGAAGGACGGTGAGGAATTCCTCTTGCTATTATAGTCATTAGCAGTTCCATTCTTCCAGCTGGTCAGTCCAAGAACCTCGGGGGTATCCTTGCCACCTGTCGCATATACAGTATGTCACATTCAATCTAATCCTTTCAGCTACATCTTCAAAATATATCCAGAACTTAACCATTATCTACTCCACCACCACTACCACCCTGATGTGAGTTACCATTAAATCTTTTCTGGTTTGCCCGGCAGTGTGGCTCTCGGTTGGTTGAGTGTCAGCCCATGCACCAGAAGGTCACCGGTGTGATTTCCAGTCGGGGCGCATGCCCAGGTTGCGGATTCCACCCCCCACGAGGGGGTGTGCAGGAGGTACCCGTTCATCTCTCTCATTGATGTTTCTATATTTCACTTCCTCGCTCTGAAATCAATAAAAACATTATTTTAAAGCAAAAAAACAAAAACAAATAAAACACTTGAAAATAATCTTTTCTGGTTTATTGCAAAGCCAATTTTTCTCCCTGCCTCTACTTATGCACTCTCCCCACCCGTGGATGATTTTCAAAATTGCAACAAAAGTGATCTTTTTAACACAGAAATAAGATGCCATTCCTCTTACTAAAACCTCTCCGATGGCTTCCCATCCTACCTTAAATGGCCAGGAAGGACCTGTATTTTCCTCCCACACTTTCCTAATTTCTCTAATATCCTGCGCTTTCCTTATTTCACTCCAGACACAAGTCTTCCTTGCTGCTCCTCAAATTCACAAAGCACACTGCCGTCTCAGGGATTTTACATAAACTGTCACCGGACCGGAAATGCTCTTTCCCCTGATGTCCACACACAATCTTCAGGTCTCCACTCCAGAATCCCCGTCCATTCCTGCAGTGTGTATGTTTGTGTTTCATATGTTCAACATGTTTCATATGTTGACATCCAAACCCCAATGTGGTGGGGTTAGGAGGTGGGGGCTTTGGGGAGCTACTTAGGTCATGAGAGAGTGCCCTCATGAATGGGATTAGTGCTTTTATAAAATCTCACAGAGCTCCCAGCCCTCTCTTTCCTGTGAGAAGGTAAGCAGAAGTATGGGAGTTGGGAGAGGGCATTCTTCCAACAACACTAATCTTGGACTTTCAGCCTTCAGAACTGAGAAAATTAATTTATGTTTAGAAATGACCCAGTCTGGTATTTTTTACAGCAGCCTAAAAGACTAACGCATCCATGAAGCAGTCCCTGACCCTCTGTTAGAAAATAGTATCTCCTTTTCCCTCTTACTTTATTTTTCATTATAGCACTTACCAGCTGACATATTTATTTGCCTATTATGAGTTTCCCTCTAATAAAATGTAAGAACTATGAAAACAGAGACTTTATTCAATGCTATATCCTCAGGTCCTTGAATAGTGTCTTATGCACAATAGGAGTACAGTAAGTGTTTGAAGACAGTATAATCAAAGAAATAAATGATCTCTTTCACTATATATCTATACTATTTCACCTCCAGTTTTGCTCCCACTACAAACTGTTAGTTTACAGCATGTTGGACTCATCATAATAGCACTATAAATTACAAATGTAATCAATTTGTAAATTATAGCAAAAAATGTGTTGTCCATAAGCAAAGATGATAACGTTGTATGCACTGCTTCTCAATGTTTGCCTCACAAACTTTCAAGGAATCTTGGTAAAATGCTGATTCTGATTCAGTAGGTCAGAGGTCTATCCAGCTCCCAGCTAATGCCAATGCTGCTGATCCACAGTCCACACTTTGAGTATTAACAGTCCCACTGTTGATACAGATGGAATTTGCTTTGGAGTAGTACTGATAAATTTGCATCCATCTATTCTCCTCTTCCTCACCTTCCCCTTGTGACTAACGAAACAGATAGTGAAGAGATGTAATCTGTGACACAAAACCAAATGAATTCTACATGTAGGCACTGAGTCTTCAAACATGACATCATTGCAGTTACATCTAGAAAGAAATAGATACATCATGTGACACATGGATGTTCCTGTTGGGACACAAAGAGTGGCAGTATTTTGTTTTAATGTTCACATCATAGGATCAGGCCTCAGCTTTGCCACCAGTAAGGAGACGCCCGGGCTCTGACTTACCCTAGTAAACTCACCAAGATCTAATGCATGTAACCTGTGGGGCAGGTTCATCCTTTCTGTTCCACAGGAGGTCCCTAGCTATGTACTAAAGAGGAGAAAGTCAGGGAATTTACCTATATTGTCTCTGTTGATGATCTTTCCCACCTAATCATTCTAATATTGGGGTAGGCAGGTAACCATTAAACTTTTGTGAACAAGGATTATCCCATTCTAAGATCTCCTTTCCATTTTCCCTCAGATGAAAGACACACTTAGCATCTGAATTGCAGTGAAGGATTATGCAGTTCTTGTGCTGAAGGTTTCAACTCAACCAAAGATTATAGAGAGTCACAGGGGAGGTTAGGAGCTATGTCTTTGTTTAGGTCATTTCTTTTCTTACACCAAAAGAAAACAAGTGCAATATTTCACTGCATAGGTTTTAATAAGAAGTGTCTACTGGACAATCCCCAGTTCCCTTAGCTCTCCCAGTTCTCATCAGTGTCTCTCCAGTGAAGCTACAATCACTTTTACTCCTAACATTCCTAAAGAGAACCTGCAACTAGGTCTGTGCCCTGACTGGGAATCAAACCTGCAACAGGACAGCTCTCCAACCGAGCCACCTGGCCAGGGCTTGTCATCTTTCTTAAAAAATAAACATTTTCAATATTTGGCCAAAAGAAGGCCATGTAGGTTCTTGGCTAGCAGGACGGTTGTTGCACACTTGGACTGTCACCTTCTCCAGGCTGGTAGTTGCTATCTTTTTTCCAACTTATTTTTATATTAAAAATTTAAAAATGCATGCTCGAACTGAGGCAGGATAGTAAAAAGCTATGAAAATTCCTTGGCAAGTGGAATGGGGAGACAGCTGAACACACTGGCTGAGCAATTTACAGCCAGACAGAGAAGACCACCAGGGCAGAAAGCCGCTGGTGCCCAGCATTGGGCAAAACTGGCATATCCTCCCTTGGCAAATCACTGACCATGTGGTTTAGATCCCCGTGACCTTTCATATCACAAGTCATGGAGTGCAGACACCCTTCCACCCAACGTCCCCCTTGCCCCCCCCACACACACCTTTCCTCCCTGGAGATAATATCTAGGCCTCAGTTGTATTTCGGCTCCAGGCCCAGCAAAACAAGGTAGGCAATGCTAGGACCAACTGTGAGGACTAGTGACCCCCTGCCCTGATGCCGACCAATCAGTGGAGCCATGACCTGAAAGGATACCTGGAAAAGCTGACGGATATTCTACTGAGATCCTGCCCTAAGTCCTCCCCTAAATTCCCAGCCTTTAAAACCCTCAAGATGAAGGACCCTGCTCCTACTCTCCCACCCTCCCGGGAGCACAACAGCACCTTTCTCTTTTCCCTCTTCTTCCCCCACAGGTGTGCATCTCCTAAGCTCTAAGGCAGCAGTTGCCAGCCTTTCGGACCTCACAGGCCACCAGTGGTCCACGGACCACAGGTTAGCAACTGCTGCTCTAAGGGACCCCACCAGACTTGCAACCAGGGGAGCTATGGGCAGTAGCCGCTCATCCCATGCTAACCCCTGAATCTGTTCCCAAGGCCCCCTTTTTCTGACTCTCCAGTGAGCTGACAGCAGCCCCACCTCGGCTCACTTCTTTCCTATAAGCTTTCTAGAGAGCCAAAGCAGCCCCGCCTAGGCTGTCTCCTGCTGCTTCTTCTATCCTAGGCCCTTCCTTGTTCCACTGTCCCAGCTTGAATAAACATACTCAAAATCACCTGGACTCTTTCCTGCATGAGGTCAGGAACGCACACACTACAGGCCAGCCAGAGGCAGACCCAATCTGGCCTGGCCCCTTTCAGGTTGCAATTGTCCTGACTGCTGGCTCAATGATTTGTATTTCATTCTGTATAAAATTAGAGTTTTTAAGTAGAGACATGACAAGATTAAAACTATATTTGTTGTTCTAGACCTTGTGATGTATTTCCCAAGGCGACATGTAATCATACACTCCTCTCACCATACAAAATGTAGTACTTAAAATTCAGTCGAAACATGAAAGAAAACCACTTTGCTTTCGTGTATAATGAACTTTCTATCATGGCTGGGAAGTTAATTGAAAGTTAAGACTTCCACAATCTACAGTCGAGAAAACTCTTTAATCAAGAAGAAAAAGGAAATTATAGGAAATTTTTTATTTAAAAATTAGCATTTTTCTCTTTTTAAGTTCTTATTTCCTGAGAAGAAAAGAAAATTTTGAGACTGGGAGAGATTTCTTGTCCTCAGAAAGCAGTTTTCTTGAAATTCAATTATTCTCATTCAAATTCATGTTAATCAATATCTGGATTTCTTTACTTGTCATGTAACAAGGAATATTTCTTTCTTAGAGCAATACAATGTTGTAAGAATTAAAAAGAAAAAAAAACAATTACTGCTACATAAAATTCTTGATCATTTTAAACTACCTTTTCTTCCTTTATATTTTTTAATTAGAAGTGGGTGAAGCTCTAGCTTCTGTGCTTACTGATAGAGTTAAAATCTATGGAACTGTAAACTCTAGTGTAATTAAAAATTAAAATGATCTCAGTGTTTCCATGGAAATAAAGACCTCATGAATAAAGAATTACTATTATGCAACTGATATAGAAGTCTGTTACTGTGAAAGCCACACATTGTTTTACAGCTACTAAAAGCTAATGTTTTTGTTTTGTTCTTGCCTATTTCCCTTGGCTAAATTCTTCTTGAAGGTCTAAATATACCCATGTTTTTTTATTACTAAAAACATTACAATATATTTTCAAATGTTAATCAAACTTGAAAAGGTGGAAAGATCTTAAGAGAGTGTATTTACATAAGAATTTCAAGATCTAAAAAAAGAATTTCAAGATCTAATTGGCTTTAAGCAATTCATGAACAGGATCTCAACTAGAAGGATGCTCTAGTCATCTTTTAAAAGCCAAAATTTGTATTGCCAACCAACCATATTTTAGGTAAAAGCAAAATAAGTGAAAAGTTAAATAGCTTATTAAAAGCTGAATAATGTAAAAAAATGGTTTTTAAAAATTGATAGTTTAAGGCAGTTAGTTAAGCGCCCTGGCTGGTGGGGCTCAGTTGGTTGAGTGTTGTCCCGTGCACCAAATTGTTGTCAGTTTGAGTCCCGGTCAACCCCAGTAGGGGGCATGCAGGAGGCAGTAATTATAAATACTTCAAGTATGGAAAGTGGTGTCTCTCATAGGAAACAAAGTGATTTTTCTCTTTTAGACCTACAATACCGTCGTCTTATGAGGTATTTTGGAGGAAAGGAGAGAAGAACAGAAGGATAAACAGAAAAGAGAAAAATGAAGGAACATAAGAGAAAGTGGAAAAGAAGAATAAAGGACTTTATATTCAAATCTGATTTTAAGGGATCTAAAAGATTTCACTTTTAAATTTTCACAATTTTCTCTTGCCTTTGCCAAGGAATCTTTTAAGGAGGCAATTTCATAATTCCTTGAATATATTTTGAAAGTTTCTTCTTGCTTTAAAATGTGGGCAGGCCCTACCTCAATTGGTTAGAGCATTGCCCTGATATACCAAGGTTGTGGGTTCAATCTCCAGTCAGAGAACATACAAGAAGCAACCAATGAATGCATAAATGAGAGGAACAAAAAATTAATATGTTTTTTCCCTCTGTCTCTCCCCCTCTTGCCCCTTGCTCTAAAATCAATAAATTAAAAAATGTGTAGACAATTGTATGTTTGGGATACTGCTCCCTTTGTGCTTCAAAGTGACTCCCAAAGGAATGAGTTTGTTCATATAAAAAGTTCCTCAAAGTAACCACTGTAATTCCAAATAATGCTTATATCATTTAGAAACTTTAAGATTTGTTTTGATTCTAATATAAATACATATAAGATGCAGGAGTTCAACCCAGTTGGGTACAAAACTAGACTAAAAATAAACCTATGAGTCTGGCAATAGTCAGTCAAATCTTGTGCGCCTTTGTATCTTGGGGACCTCCCCCTCCAAAAGAGAACTAGATCTTCAAGGATAAAATAACACAACAGTGAGTAAAATTTGATTAGATTTTCATAAATGACGAGGCATTTTTCCAAAGGATGCCAGTCTGAAGAGAAGTCTTCTGAGTAAACTAGCTTACACCCATCTTAATACCTCTGGACTTCTTCTTACAGATTAACAATGAAGAAATGACAAGGACAAACACACAAAAGTATTGTCAGCAATAATGCAGATTTCTACCAAAAATACGTTTTTCAAACTTGATCTGGATTTTTTAAAAAAGCCTCTTATTCCTAGATACCACTCTCAAACTAAACAAATTAAACAGCATTTGGAGTGGTTGATGAAGAAAAATAAGAAATCAAAGCTGAAACTCAATATGAACTTACCTTACCATCGTCATTGGAGAGACCCTGTGCAGGAGACTCAAAGGGCCTCAGAAAGCACGCTATTTCCAAGTTGACCAGATTTTTATAGGACCTCCAAGATCATCAAATGCTGGCTCCTTTAAAATACCTCCAAAATAACCTGTTGACAGAGCAGAACTGAGTTTTTTGCTTACTGCAGTAAGGGGGGATATCTTAATAGTCTTTGTAGTGTCTTATGGGAGAAGTCAGAGGTACAATATTTATGAGTTTTGGGGATCTAGTTTGAGTTTCAAAGCAGGGGATCTGGTTGGGATTGGGACAGTTTTTACATAAGAGTATTTTATATAAAATAGTGTTTACACCTAGTTTTTGACTGGACAGAGGGAGGTGAGAGTTTGGAAGTGATTCTTTCACAATCTTCTGCCTTCTCACAGTAATCTGCTGTTCCCTCCACAACCTGCATTGCTCACCAGCCTGGAACTTCTTTAATATACGATGCTTTACCTTTCAGTAAATAGTACTTATCACACCATTTCACAATTGGCTAATTATGTATATGTCTGCCAATACACAGTGAGTCCTCATGGGGTTAGGATGAGGTTTTGTTAATATATCTCACAGTCCGCAGGTAATAGTGTCTGGTTCTCAATGAATAGTTAAGTCACTGTTGATTGTAGCTGGAGTAAAACAAACATGCTGACTAATCTGAATTTCAATTTATGAACATAAACCTCAAATGAACCCTTAATCAAGTAGACCCATTAATAATACAGGGATGGGCAAAAGTAGGTTCATAGTTGTAATACAAATAAATAATACAATAATAAATAATACAAGAAGAAAATGTGTTTCATCTACTCACAACAGTAAACCTACTTTTGCCAACCACTTGATTATACTTCCTTAGTCTAATTACTCTCCTACTAGCTTTTGTCAACTCCCGCCACACCCACCTTCACACTTACCAAAGGACCTTGCTTATTTCACTGAGAAAACTGAAGCAATCAAAAGATAATTTCCACAAACTCTCATTTGTTCCCACCTACTAGCATCTTTACCCATGTAGGCTGCCTTGTCATCTGTTCATAGATGAGGTATCCATACGTCTATCTAAAGTCAGGCCCTTTCCTTGGGTGCTAGATTCCATCCCCTTTCTCTTACCCAAAGACATTTCTTCAGCAATTCTCTTTCCTTGACTTTCCCAACTCTCTTCGGGTTGTTTTCCAATTATTTTCTATAAGGACACACCAAAATCTTAAATGCAGATGGTCATTCATTCAAAAATATTTCCCATGCATCTACCACTGTGATACATCTATGAATAAAAAGAAAGACAAAGGTCCCTGCCCCATGCAGTTTAGAATCTAGTAGGTGGAGACAGATTAATTACAAAATTTATTATATATATATATATATATTGATTTCAGACAGGAAGGGAGAGGGAGAGAGAGATAGAAACATCAATGATGAGAGAGAATCACTGATCAGCTGCCTCCCGCACGCCCCACACTGGGGATGGAGCCCACAACCCGGGCATGTGCCCCCGACAGGAATCGAATCCAGGACCCTTTAGTCCACAGGCCTGGTGGGCTGGTGGGAATGGGCATCCTTCTCGTCCCTCGTGAGCCTCAAGAGTTGTTCCCTCACTGAGTCAAACCAGCCAGGGCACTAAGTTTATTCTTGAGGGAACAACTCTTGGGGCTCACAAGGGACCAGAAGGATGCCCATTTCCACCAGCCTGAGTAAAGGGACCAGAAAACCGCATTAACTCAAAAGCACAGTGTAGAATACTCCAAAGGGTTTTGCTTTAACAGTGGGACAAAATGAACACTAGATTAAATGCTGCTCTGGTCCCACTTAACAAGGCTTGAAAGCAAGCCTTTCCAGGAACAAACTGTTTTCAAGACACCTGTGTCCTAGACAAGACTCAATAATATTTATATAAATACAAAAATATCCAGTATCTAACAAGGTAAAAATTATATCAAGCGTGCAATCAAAAGTTACAAGGAATTCAAAGCAGGAAAACATACAAATATAATGAGCAGAAAAATCAATCAATTGAAATTGTCTCAAAAAAAGTTGACAGAATTAGTAGAAAAGGACATTAAAATAATTTTTTTAAAAATATTTTATTGATTTTTTTACAGAGAGGAAGGGAGAGGGATAGAGAGTTAGAAACATTGATGAGAGAGAAACATCGATCAGCTGCCTCCTGCACACCTCCTACTGGGGATGTGCCCGCAACCAAGGTACATGCCCTTGACCGGAATCGAACCTGGGACCTTTCAGTCCGCATAGACACAGATAACCATATGGTGGTTACGAGGGAAGAGGAATGGAGACTAGTAAAAGATAAACAGGGCCAAATACTAATATATGGTGATGGAAGATGATTTGACTGTGGGTGGTGGCACACAATGCAATATACAAATCATGTATCATAGAAAGGTACACTTGAAACCTATATAATCTTATTAACCAATGCCATCCTAATAAATTTAATTTTATGAAAAGATAAATTGGATTTTATCACAATCATAAACTTCTGCCCTTTGAGAGATCCTGTTAAGAGAGATGAAAGATAAGCTATGACCAGAAAATAAATATTTGTAAATCACATTTCTAATAATTGACTTGTATCTAGAATACACTTTTTAAACCTCTATAATAAGAAAACAATTCAGCTGAAGAATGGGCAAAAGATTCAAACAGACACTTCACTAAAGAAGATATACAGTTGGAAAAAACAAAACATGAAAAATGCTCAACAGTGTTCATTATAGAAATGAACATTAAAACCACAATGACTTATGTGGTTGTTACTAGTATATTAGTACTACACACCTATCAGAATGCCTAAAATTTAAAAGCCTGTCTATACCTAATGTTGGCTAGGATAGAGAGCACCTGTAACTCTCATATATTCTTGACAGAAATATAAAAGGCTACAGCCACTTTGAAAAATCAGTTAAAAATTTCTTAAAAGGTTAAATATATACTAAACATATTTATTTACCCAAGAGAAATGAAAGTATGTATCCATACAAAGACTTACACAAATGTTTATAGCAGCTTTATTTGTAATAGCAAGAACCATAACCCAGATGTCCATCAACAGGTGAATGAATAAGCAAATTATGGTATATTCATACAATTAGATACTACTCAGTAGTAAAATGGAATAAATTGTTCACCCTGTGACATAAATTCCAAAAAACTATGCTGATTGATAAAAGTCAAATAAAAATGGTCATACTATATGATTTCATTTTATAAAATTGACAAAGCAAATTGATCTTTAGTGACAGAAAGCAGTTTGGTATGTTTGGGGATGGTGGGGTGGGTGTGGGAGTAAAGGAAAAGTAGGGATGGATTACAAAGAAACACTAGGAATCTTTTGGGGGTGATAGATATGTTCATTATCTTAACTGGAATGATGGTTGGATATATGTATACATATATCAAAACTTATCAACTTGGCCCTGACCGGTTTGGCTCAGTGGATAGAGCGTCAGCCTGCGGACTGAAGGATCCCAGGTTCGATTTCGGCCAAGGGCATGTACCTCGGTTGCAGGCACACCCCCAATAGGGGCTGTGCAGGAGGCAGCTGATCGATGTTTCTCTCTCATCGATGTTTCTAACTCTCTATCCCTCTCCCTTCCTCCCTGTAAAAAATCAATAAAATATATTTTTAAAAAAACTTACCAAATTGTACACTTTAAATATGTGTTTATTATATTTCAATTATACCTCAGAAAAGATATTTAAATTAAAAACTGCTGGTATCTGCCTCCCCCTTTTCCCTCTGGTTTTAGAATTCATTTTTATGAAGATATAATTAACATAAAACATTGTCTGAGTTTAAGGTATATAATATACTGATTTTTTAATTTATGTATCACTAGAGGCTCAGTGCACGAATTCGTGCACCAGTGGGGTCCGTTGGCCTGGCCTGTGAGATTGGGCCAAAACTGGCTCTGACATCCCAGGAGGGGTCCCAGATTGCGAAAGGGTGCAGGCCAGGCAGAGGGACCCCACCAGTACACGATCAGGGCCGGGGAGAGATGTGAGAGGTTGGCCAGCCGGGGAATGACTGTGGGAGGGCTCCAGGGCATGTCTGACCCTTCTCGCTCAGTCCCGATTGGCCGGAGCCCAGCAGCAAGCTAACCTACCGGTTGGAGCATCTGCCCGCTGGTGCTCAGTGCACATCATAGCAAGTGGTTGAGCTGCCTTAGCATATCATTAGCAATTATGCTTTGATTGGTTGAATGGCTGACTGAACACTTAGCATATTAGCCTTTTATTATATAGGACAATATGATTACCATCATAGTGTTAGCGAATACCTCTGTCTCATCACATAATTTATTTTTTGTGGTGAGAACAATTAATATCTAGTCTCTGAACAGCTTTGAAATTTATAGCACAGTATTGTTGACTATAATCACTGTGCTGTACATTAGATCTTCGGAGTTTGGTTGTAAGCTTGTACCCTTAGACAACATCTCTCCTGCACTCTTACACCCATATCACATTCTCAAAGGTTTTCCATATTAACCATACAATTTATTAATTTTTCCCATGAATCAGTTCAGGATTCCTTAATAAGTTAGTTTTTTAAAAATTCTGGTTTTATTCCTGAAGTTTTAACAATTCACTCAATAACAAATATTTTTATTATTTAAAAACAGAATTCATAGTTAATATATATGTGGCAAAATACTAAGGCTTTGCCATTACAACTATGTTAATTAAGTAGAAATGCAGGTATTTAGAATCAAAACATTACACCATTTAAAATGTCTAAAGCCTAAATCAGCTGATGAAAAAGAGTAAATCTTCTGGAGGGAGAAAGATTTTCTATGATCCTGAAAAATAGGCAGAGTGGAATTATGGGGAGATAAAAGCATAGAGGGAAAAATTAATGCTACTTCCTTTTTAAATAGCATACTCTGTCATTACTCAAAAAATATAATGCTATACTTGAAAATGTCACAGCACCAAAATGTGCGGAAAAGGAATTACTAATGCCTTACTTTGCACATTGTTTTAAAATGTTGATGGTTGGCTGAGCTGAAAATCTCCCCAAATGTAATGATAACAGTTATCACTGGCAGTTATGCTTAAAAACTTTCAGATTCCAAATTGAACATAAATCTACTACCAGAATTCTCAGACATTAAAGTATTTATTCAGCATCTTCAAAATGAACAAAACCACCACTATCCCCAAAGTATAAAAAGAAAACTAACAAGTTTAAGAAAAAAAGCACAACATTTTAATGAAAAAATTACATTATAACAAGGACACTATACATTAAGTTACTATATACATATATATATATACACACACACTTTTAAAACTTTTTTAAAAAAATCCTGGTACAAATTAAATGACAACTTTCTCATACTCACATGATTAAGTATGTACTTTGACAGAATATAAAGATGAAATACAAGCTGATGAACCTCAAAATCAGAAACTTCAATGCAGGACCAGACCTCAAAATCTGATTTCCATTACTTTTGTAACTTTTAGAAAATATTTACCTGGTATAAGCACACACATTTTTTTCTTTTAAGTAAGTTCACTGCTTACATAGAAAATCAGTATTTAGGAAAATGCCCACCATAGCTGTGTTTATCTATAATTCATTGTAGTGTATATAAAGTTCACTTGGAGACTTGGAACATAAAAACTACAATGAAGAAACAAGCTCATCTGTAATTATGAATTTCTAAGCACTTATTCTGAATGTCCAACTTACTACTTCAGATATTGGACTTTGTGATATATGACACAAAACAGCATCTGTCCAACTTTGCTGTAGAGCTGTTAGGAGAATGCCAAATAAAGATACCGAAAAATTTATGCACTTGTATTCAACACCCTGCACATTTAAAAGATAACTGAATATTTAAAATATGTAAACATACTTTTAAAAAGTGATACTAAGCACCTTTATAATACAATACTGATATATTGTGACTGAATATGCATTCAGAGGACAAATGAACTTTTTAAAACTAATTTAAAAACCATTTTAAAGAGCTACTCATTGAAATACTTACATGAAAATATTGATAGTTCCAGTTTCTACCTAAAAACCAAAAGAGTATATAATTAGGAATTTAAACTTCCTTCATCCACTTTTCTTTTCTTTTGTTTTTTGTTTGTGGGGACAATGGACGGTAACTTTCTATCCTCATAATAAATGAGAAAAAAAACAGTATCAGAAGAGACGTTCACAGCCCAGCCAGCATGGCTCAGTGGTTG
Source organism: Myotis daubentonii (assembly GCF_963259705.1). Taxonomy (NCBI): domain Eukaryota; kingdom Metazoa; phylum Chordata; class Mammalia; order Chiroptera; family Vespertilionidae; genus Myotis; species Myotis daubentonii. The sequence continues at coordinate 10,998,495 of NC_081846.1, read as the reverse complement.
AGAGTCGACCTATGAGCCAGGAGGTCACAGTTCCATTTTGGGTCAGGGCACATGCCTGGGTTGCGGGCTTGATCCCCAGTAGGGGGCATACAGGAGGCAGCCGATCAATGATTCTCTCTCGTCATTGATGTTTCAATCTCTCTCTCCCTCTCCCTCCCTCTCTGAAATCAATAAAAATATTTTTTTTTAAAAAAGAGACATTCACAGAGAATAAAGTTAGAGAAATATTTCTAAACTGTGTTTTGTTCTTGATTAACTCTGAATTCTTGGACATCTCTCATCCTCATCCATAACTGACTAGAGTTTGTATCTTAACAAGCATTTCTCCTTAGCAACTCAACATCAAAAAATAAAGGAATGTTTCCAAAGAAATACAGTTCAATTGGTAAAATATTTAATAATAAATTATTATCATTAATGAAAGGTGAAGATTATATAAAATATTGCAAAAATGTTCCATAAAAAGTAGAAATAACAAATGAAAAGAACATTACCTACAATGGAACACTAAACTATAAATTAATTTGGACTTATTCCCTTAGTACACACAAACTAAGAGAAATCTGGTTTGAGGTAACTAACAGTTGTATTTAACTTAGCATAACATAACAGATCTGGCAGCCTATCTATAAATGCTGGTACCAAATATTTTCATTTATTAGGAAAATGATAAGCAAGTCTTATTAAAAATCATATATGTAATTGAATATTCATTTTACATTAAATAGGGGTTTAAATAATATATTAAATAGGATACAAATCTAAAGAGCAAGGAATTTTAAAATTCCACCCACTTCTAATATAAGAGTACTTTATACTTATACATGTTGTGAACCTGAAACTATTAAAGTGAATTAAAAATGGAAGATTGGACTTAGAAAAGGAAAGAAAATTCATATTCATATAAAGTATTATGGTTAAATTCCATATTATATTGCACATGCTTTAAGTGTTAAACTTTAAAATCCATTTGAAAATCTTATTACTTTTAAATATATCCACAGATGGTCTCTGAAGGAAACAAGTCTTTAAGTTGATTTCTTGATAGTTATAATTGACCTTACAGAAAACAGAAGCTTATATTGAATATTTAAAGTAAATATACTTACTCAACAAGCAAATATATATAACACATCAGTTGTTTTAGTTTTAATATAAACTAAATTTTAAACTATTAATATTTACCTTTAAGTACTATAAATTCTAATACCATCAATTCAGTAAAAACTTTGGCATAAAAAAATAAATACAACTCAAATCCTTTCCTAACCAGAGCTGAATCTTCAATATAAAATAGGAAGGAATCCTCTGCTGATATAAAAAAGTTCCCCAAATTATCTGTAAATACCATGGAATTTTATTATTCTTTCAGAATTCTTTCCATTTCTACATTTTTCTACCCATAGGTAGAGTTGTATTACAATACTGCATAAATCCATGTAATATACATTAATTTCTGTTGCTTATCTGATTAATTCAAGTTAAAATTCTCAGTACTTACCAAGATCCTATAAATTTCTACTAGATTACCATTAGTGTGCTATTGGTTTGAGTTACAAGTATAAAAATCAGAATGAAAGATGCTAAAATGCAACTATACACAGTTTCCACAGATGTGAGTGCTGGGCTTCGTGTTATGAAGTAAAATCTATTGTTTATTTTTCCAAATGAGAGACTACAAGTCTTCTCTCACCTATCTGCCAATTTAAAACATTTCTTCACAACTTTAAAGAGGGAATAAGTTCTTTTAGAAATTTTAAAAAGCATCACACACGCTCGCGCGCACCGCGCACACACACGCACGCACGAAGTTTTTTGTTCTTTTTCATTTTTTAAGAGCCAAAATTAGGTATTTCCAGGGAATAAGTTAGATAACTATTTGTGTTCAAGCTATATTACCATGGATAAGTTCAGATAGCCTTCTGAAATACTGGCCTTATCAGATACCTAAAAGCATAAGAATTATACAAAATAAGAAGTATAAAATATCTCTTAAAGTAAAAATATGAAATTGGCAACAAATAGTTTTAAATAAAAGCTACTCATCAAACCAGTCTTCAGTCCACTTATCACACTGCTGAGGTTTGACAATATTCACCTTCTTTTCTATGACATCAGAGGTCACCAGAGTTGTACAGTTCAGAAAAGCTTCAACAATTTATGTAGCAGATAATTTCTTATAGTCCAAAATTTTTTTTTGCTTCCATAGACAATGCTGGTTCTTTGGGTTCCTGTTTAACTTGGTTCACAGAAATGGTACCTTCTGGGTTTTCTTCAACTTTAAAACAAAAAATAAAAGAAATATCCTAAAGGTTAATATAATTTATAACACAGGGATCTTTAGAATTATATAAATTAGAAGCAAAGCATAAAACAAAAGTTTGGAAAAAAGAACTAGGTAACTTAGAAAGGCAGTTGGTATATTTGAGAATTTAGTGCTCCTGACATCCTAATAGCCATTCATGTTACATTCCTTCAGTATGCTTCAAGTAATGAAAAAAGGAAGAGACAAGAAATCTATGAAGTTATTCTCCTCTAAAGATACTTTGACAAAAACGTAGTCCATAATGTGATAAAATTATAAGAAATAACTAATATTTAAACATAACTGTAAAAGCATCTGTGACTGAAAGTTAAGAAGGCTCCCATTATTTCAAAATAACTTGTTTTGCAAACAGCAGGCATATGTATCATAAATTCACAAATGTGTTTCCATTGCCATATGGTTTTTACATGTAGTCATATATTAAGAAAATGTTCCCTCTCTAAAGAAACTTCACTATGTAAGTACTTTAGAAAAAATACCACAACTTAAAACAATAGTTCTGCACGAGCTATGTGTTTGCTGATCTAAAATATTTCAGAATAGCCCTGGCTGGTGTTTCTCAGTGGCTAGAGCATCAGCCTGCAGACTGAAGGGTCCCAGGTTCAATTTCAGTCAAGGGCACATGGCCAGGTTGCAGGCTGATCCCCAGTAGATCAATGGAAAAATATCCTAGGGTGAAGATTAACACCCCTCCAAAAAAAGTAATATTTCAAATAAATTTAAAAGACAGTAATTACTTTCTGGAAGGAACTACTTCACACTTTTCTTTACCCAGAAGAATGATGATTAAAAATGTAGGGAAAATATATGTTCTAAGGATAATTTCTATTAAGATTTTGCTTTTCAAAGCAAATTGCAAATCTTTTCCCACTAAACTGCCCAATCCAGAACAATTAGTGGAAAAAGAAGTGACATAGGTCAAGTAGGAGTTAACAGTCTATTACTATGTTGACTGGGCTCATTACAAAGTGAAGGTAACAAAGTCATGTATTATACCCAAGTCCCCTTTCAAATTCCACAGAACTCAACATTTAAGTCTATAACTCAAAATTTTCCTTTAAATCTTTATATCTGCCCACTTCATTCCATTTTCATTATGTGCATATTAATTTTTCTATAGTAACCTTTTCACTAAATAGTTTTCCCTTTAAAGTTTAATTTTTCATGGATTCTAACATCACCATAGATTTTCCTGATCTAACATCACCACAGATTTTCCATGTAAAGATAGGTAATTAATGAATAATTACAGTAGAGAAAAAAAATAAGTTTGTTATTAAAACATATGCTCATAAAATGTTTTCCCTTTTTCTCATAGCTTTACTTGATTTCTTTACATATTATAAACCCACTGAGTAGAAATGATAGTTTTTTTTCTGTAGTGTAGTGACGATAGCTCATAAAGTGTTTTTAAAAAAAATCTTAAGATGACTTTAACTTACTAAGAGGTGGGTGGCTGTCTATAATTTGTATTGGAACGGTCTGTACATTTCCCAACAGAAACCGATGAACACTTCCTTCCAGATTCTCTGTATCCTCAGCATCTCCAACGTCCACCAGCTGATCCACTGCAGCCACATTTTGATCTGGTGCTGGAAGGTTACCCATGGTAGAGGCAATACTGTTGTTTGGGGTAAGGCATGTATCTGTTTGAAGGCCATGACTTTGACCACACTGTAGAGAGTTATTATTTATTACGGTACTTCGTATTGAATCCAGAGGTCTTGAAGGACTAGAGGAGAGGTGGTCATTTACTGATATCAGAGCCGGTGATCCATCAGGAGAAGTGAATCTTGGTTGCAACTGTAAACCCTTTTAAATCAAAAAGAGTTACATCAAAACGTCTGAATTTACTATATAATAGTTCTCATAGGCTGTATTATTCTTTTGACACAAAATCGGAATAAAATATAAGAGTACAGTTGTAAACAAATATTATGTGAGGACAGAAATAAGAACCAAAGGAAAAGTAGGAAAACTAAATTTTATTGCATGCATAGTCCACTCAAACTTTTTCAAAATGTATTGTTTAAATTATCATTTTAAATCAAGATACAAAAAGTCAGGAAATTAACAACGAAAACATCTTTGATTAGTATTATAATTCTATAACCAATCCATGAGGGGGGGGGGGGAGGGGGAAGAGGGGGCGGGGGGGAGGAGGAGGAGGAAGAAAGAAGAAAAAGGTCTCAAATTTGGCTATTTTACTGAATTTCTACCTGTAGTTGTGTGAATATTTTTGGCTGAAATGAAGAACGTGAGGAGGAGAGCAAATGGGCTGATTCTGGAGACAAAGAACCCCTTGTCTGATTTGTTTCCACTTTGGTGGTAGACAAGTCTTCTGGTGAATTTCCTAAATTATATAAAAAATAAACTATTAAAACAAAAAATGTACAGCTTCTAGGATACTAGACTTCATTACAACCTTAACTATCAGGAAATAAGGTAAAAGGTTTGAAAAAAACTTTAAGAAGTTATCTAGTCCACTATTTCCAGAACATGGTAGATTATCAGAATCACTAAGGGAACTTTAAAAATATATAAATTCCTAGGTTCAACCTCTATTAAATTTAATTCAGTACATCTAGGATATACTGGAAAAGGAAATAATTTTTTTTTTCCTTGAAAGACTCTACATCTGTAACTCTAATCAAATCCATTTTCCATGCCATGATTCTGGCATGGAAACTAAACTTCTCTAAATCTGAGAAAACTACTGAACCTCTCAATTACACGGACCAAGCTTAACTCATCTTTGGTAGCCCTAGGACAATGCCTGGTATAAAGTAGGGCCTCAATAATAATAGTATTAAATTTCTTTCAATAATTCATTAAGGAACAAATGTTTTCTCAATATTTCAATTTGTAAAGTAAATTGTCCTTAGGGAATTTGATTCCTTCTCATGTAATTCTTATGTTAACCCAAGTATATTCATCGTTTTAAATCAATCACAAACCAATTACCAACAGCCATCTATTGCTTTCATAAATGGCACTGGTGTCAGACAAGGATGGCTTTTTTCTGTAACTTTCAACATGCTATTTAACCCATTTCTAAACTTCAGTTTCCTCATCTGTAAAATGAGGATAATAAGGGAATCTTACTCAAAGGACTACTGAGAGGATTAAACAGGACTCTCACATTTCTTGCCTTTTTCATTTCTAATTGTCCTTCTACTTCATTCTGCTACGACTACTATGGTCATACCCTGGACTATTCTACATCTAAAATCTCTAATAAACATCCCATTCTCTGATCACAACTTATCCTCCCAGGTGTTTTTGCTCAGGTGCTCCATTACAAATTGTTCTTCAACCTCCTGTGAACCTCTAGTCAAGTGATTCCTCAGTTTTCTTCAGATCTATCAACCTCTTTCTTAATAAAATTATCTCCCCATCCAGCTTAGCGTGCTAGGTTTATAATTTTAGTCTCTCTTGGAAATATCCTGAACTCCCTTGTCTCTCTGTCTTTGGGTCATACCCACATAGTAAAACCCTAACTCTGGATGAAAATGGCTTCCACTGCCTATACATGTGAAGCCAAATGCCACTGAAGAAGAAACTCACGGCTACTACCAAAACCAATTCATGATCATCAACATCAACCTGATGGTCACCTGTGTCTGACAACCTTACAATGTTTCTCTTTTTCTGTATTAGGGATGATATCTAATCTCCATTGTCTTAAAATCTTGGCCACTCTTCCTGAGATCTCTCATTTTTAGCACTCTTACTTCAAAGAGAAAAGAAAAGCTATCAGATAGAAATTTCTTCAACTTCCCATCACCAAAGCAATCAAATATCTTCATCTTCACCTATTTCTCCAGATCTCTCCTGTCTTAAAATGCCTTCTCTCAACCCCATAAACCCTTCATAGCCAATTTCTTGAAAAAGTAGGCCACATTGTCTCTATTTCTTCATCTCCCATTCACTCTTCATCCACCCATATGGCTCCCACCCAATCCACTCTACTGAAAGGGCTCTGATATGAAAGCTTTCCAAACCTGGTCTCATGATCTTTTTCACTCTCCCTTATGGTCACCAATACCTATTCTTATGCCAGTGTTACTGAGCTCAGTAAATGCCTCTATTTGTCAGCTGCTCGTGGAAGAAACTCAGGAATCATTCTAGATTATTCCCACTCTTTTACCTCCTGCACCTATTCAATTGATAACCAAGGCCTTTAGTTCTACTTTTAAAATAACTCTTAAATCTGTCCACCTCCAATATGAATGTCCCGTTAAACCAGCGTCATATTTCAAAGGCACAGCTGAAAGAGCCTCCTAGACCTGTTTTGCTTATTCAGTTTTATCTCCAAGCATTATCTATGCTGAAAACCACACTAACTCTCTTAATTCCTTGAATATGACAAGCTCTTTCTTGCTTAGCCTTCGAACATGCTATTCCTTTGATTGTCAAATTCCTATTTATTCTTCAGTTCTTAGTCTAAAAGTCACTTTCTCAAGTGTCATTTCCCTACTCTCTGGACTGTTATATGTCTCTATCACTATTGCCACAAAATTTTGCAAAAACTCTCTCATGGTGCTTTCCCTAACAGTGATTAATTAGAACATATTGTTTGGTATCTTTTTCTCTTGCTAAACTTTCAATTTAATCAAGAAAGAAACTTACTTGTTCTCCATTAGGCCTGCCATTTATCACCTTGAGTGAAATATGCACAGAACAAATGAATAATGCTAAAGAGTTTGAAAGTTATCTGTAGTCAGTGACTCAAAGGTTAATATGCCCAAGAAAAAAGAAATAATTGTGAGAGAACCAAGATGGCGGCATAGGTAAACACCTGTACTTGCTGCCTCTCACAACCACATCAAAACTACAACTGAAGACAAAATAAATATCATCCAGAACCATGAGAAAGCTGGCTGAGTGGAAGTTCTCCAACTAGAAGGAAAGAAAAAAGCACACCGAGACTGGTAGAAGGGGTGGAGGTGTGGAGGCACGTGCGAAACCAGCTGGCAACTGGGTGCGCTGTAGTTTTTTTCAATCAGGAGGGACATACAAGCTCCCGATTGCTCTGAACTCCAGTTCCTGGCGAGACCCTGGGGGCCCAGACTCACACAGGGAGAAACCGGACTGTCTAGCATCGGGACAGGAACGCGAGGGCGACTTTCTCTCAGAGGTGCTTGCAGAGATCATTGTTCCTGCGTGGGGGCACGGGATGCGGAGACACGGAGATGCAGGAACCTCCCCGGCGCAAGGCTGACGGGCAGCCATTGCTGTTTGCTCGCCCTGGTGATTCCCTGAGACCCTGCCCCCCCCAATTTACAACCCCACCCAAGCTGTGCGCAGTGGCTTTTGCATATGAATGGCCTGTTCTTTCGCAGCCTAACCTAACAAACTGCAGCTGGGTCAGAGAGCTCCAAAGCTTCCAAAAGAAGTCCCAAGGCTCCGCAGCAGCAGCCTGCCTTGATTCACAGCTGCGCCTCATCTGGGCACTTCCAAACCCCAAACAAAGGAGGAATCTGCAGATCTCTCTGTAGCTCCTGCTGGGTGGCCTCAGGCAGTGGCTGACTTTGCACCTCCTTGGAGATCCAAGAGCCAGTGTACCCAGTGGTCAGTGTGAGACTATACCAGATTACAACTCTTCACATCCATAAGCGACACACTCAAGGGGCAGACTCAGTGAGCACCAAAGCCTCACTGAAGCAAGTCCTGCCACATAAGGGTGTCTCCAGCACAGCAGTTCTCCCCTTATAGACATAGCTGGTCCTCACAGCCAATTGGCCTGGAGGTCAATTCCTCCCAGTAATACCAACAGCAATCAAGGCTTAATTACCTATGAACACAGCCCACAAAAGGGTGCACCAAGAGTGTCCACCTCAGGTGATTGTGGAGGCTGAGCCACTGGACCCTATAGGACACCTACCACACAAGGCCACTCTATTAACACAGGGAAGCAGCCAAAATGTGGAGACAAAGAAACATGTCACAAATGAAAGAAATGGAGGAAAGCAAACTACTGGATACAGAGTCCAAAACCACGGTTATAAGGTTACTCAAGAGTCTTCTAGAAACATCTGAGAAATTTAGTGAGACCCTCAAGGATATGAAAAAGGACCAACTAGAAATTAAGCATACACTGAGTGAAATAAAGAATAATGTACAGAGATCCAAAGGCAGACTAGAGGGTCTCAAGAATCAAGTCAAAGATTTGAAATATGTAGAAGCAAAAAACACCCAACCTGAAAAGCAAAAAGAATCCAAAAATATGAAGATAGTGTAAGGAGCCTAGGGGACAACTTCAAGCGTACCAACATCCGAATTATGGGGGTGCCAGAAGAAGAGTGAGAGAGCAAGATATTGAAAACCTATTTGAAGAAATAATGACAGAAAACTTCCCCTACCTGGTGAAAGAAATAGACTTACAAGTCCAGGAAGCGCAGAGAACCCCAAACAAAAGGAATCCAAAGAGGACCACACCAAGACACATCATAATTAAAATGCCAAGAGCAAAAGACAAAGAGAGAATCTTAAAAGCAGCAAGAGAAAAACAGTTAGTTACCTACAAGGGAGTACCCATACGACTGTCAGCTGATTTCTCAACAGAAACTATGCAGGCCAGAAGGGAGTGGCAAGAAATATTCAAAGTGATGAATAGCAAGAACCTACAACAAAGATTACTCTACCCAGCAAAGCTATCATTTAGAATTGAAGGTCAGATAAAGAGCTTTACAGATAAGAAAAAAACTAAAGGAGTTCATTACCACCAAACCAGTATTATATGAAATACTGAAGGGTATTCTTTAAGAAGAGGAAGAAGAAGAAAAGGGTAAAGATAAAAATTATGAACAACAAAGTGACAACAAATACATATCTATCAACAAGTGAATCTAAAAATCAAGGGAATAAAAAATCTGATGAACAGAATAAACTAGTGAATATAACAGAATCAGGGGCATAGGAAAGGGAGTGGACTGACAATTCTTGGGGGGAAGTGGGTGTGGGGGGTGCAGGAAGAGATTGGACAAAAATTTTATACCTATAGATGGACGAGGACAGTGGTGGGAATAAGGGCATGGGGTGGGGTGGGAACTGGGTGGATGGGAGCTATGGGGGAAAAAAGAGGAACAACTTTAATAATCTGAACAATAAAGATAAAAAAAGAAATAATTGTATTCTATATAGTTATTCATAAATTTATTCTAAAGCATTTTTTAGGTGTTAACTTTTTAGCAGGCATCATGCTATGAACTAGGTATATTAATTTGAATAAAATACAATCCTTGTACCCCTGAGGAGCTCAAATCATAATGAAGGATACAGACGTGTAAACAGAAGGATACCATGTTAAATGAAGAGGTAAATACAAAAGAGTAAATAGCTAACTTTATACAGGGGGTGAAGTTAAGAAAGCACTTACAGCCAAAGAGATTATTATTTGAGTAGTGAGTGGAGTTTGCCATGCAGAAGAAGAGAGAAGACATTTCCAAAAGAGAGAACAAAGGGGTTGAAATAAGTTTGGGCTATTGAGAGAACACAGGAGTTAGAACATACGAGAAAAATCAGTTTCCTGATCAGAGTATCTTAGTATTAGTACTGGAATTAACCTAACTTTACAGTAAACTGTGATAGTAATCAGACTCAAATTTCAATCATAAAGAACCATAAGAGCTGATTATAAGAGGGAATTTAAATAGCTGGAATTATTTTGATAAGTCCTAACATAGTTACTCTTTTCTCTTTGAGCCATGATTTCCTTATCCATTAAATTTGATTAGATGAGATACTATCTTAAATGTCTTCCAGTTTTAACATTGTTTGATTTTACATTTTTAAAAGTATTAAGATAACCTACCTTCTGCAAATGTTACTGTCACAGTCTCTCTGAGAATATTCCCACTGTCTGTAGTCCACTGAAGCTAAAAAGGGAACATTCACTTCAGTAGAATATTAAAAAATATTTTAAAACAGCAATACAACTGTCATATTCCGTCAGAGTATAATTACGTTTTATTCTGTAATTATTCTTTTCACTTGTTTATATTCTCAAAGCACAAGTATACTTTACTAACTAAATGCATTAGCTTCCCAAGTTCAGATAGCAAGACTTTGGTTAGAAAGTGTAGGTGGCAAAGACCATGGCTAACCAAAACTGTTTTCACTCCTGAATTTGGGATAAAGAATAATTAAGAGTTTTGAATAGCAAAGACTAATAGCTCTAGCTTTAAAAAAATATCTAAATCTATTAATCTATTCAGTTACTGAATTTGGATAGTAAAAATGTGGAGAACAAAGAATATTGTTGCTGATATTTTAATGCCATAATCACTACCTGCATTACAATAACTAGTTTCTGGGTAATTATATTAATCTCTTCAGAGCAGGAAAAATTTTTATAGAAATTACCAATATTCAGAGGGAAACTATCACAGTATGAAGTAACATTAACGCTTTTTGGTCCAACGTCGAGGCTGACTCGACAGACCAGGCGCTAGGAGCAGGTCCAACGTCGAGGCTGAGGTCGACACCGCAAACAGGTTCAACATTCAATCCTGTCAATTAATTTGGACCAGACTATTTGAATTCCAAAATAAAATTGGACCGCAAAGGGTTAATATCCATAGGTGGAATATAGAACATTATTACTTTCTTTATTCAAGTGTGAACTATTCTATTTAAATTTACCCATCTACTTAAAAAGGGGAAAATATACATAGCATGTAATCAATAACTGTCTGTTGAATGAATAAGGTATACTTTTTAGAGATAAACTATGCTGATTTTTAAATAAAGATTACTATTATTATTATTATAGTCAGAGTTGGATATTCAGTGGTTTTTTTTCTTGTGAAAGCAAAAAACAGATTTAGTTAAATAATCACTTAAGAGTTCACAGTATTTACGTTTTAAGAAAAATACCCCTATTTTCTCTTATATCATAGTTACTTACATGGCCTAATTGCAATCATCCCTATTAGTCCAAATAGTAATGGAGGCTGAGAAAGATTATGTAATAAAACAAGGAATTACAGTTGTAATCATACCGTTGCTGGAATAATCTCTGAGTCAGATACATTATCTCCATTTCTCAAGGATTTCTGTACTTCATGGATGTGATTTTTTATGTCATTTACAGTTGGAAAAAAGGATAAATTATGTCTTTCAGGTACCTCATCAGATTTGAACAGTTCTCTTTCCACAAATTTTCTGTAGATAATATAAAATAGAATAAAACATAATCTAGCGATTTACTTTAGATCACATGAGGTTAAGGTTCTCTTTTTAGCATAAACTAGTATAAAACATGGTTTATAGCTTTATAAGTACTTTAACTTTTTCCATTTTCATTTCCCTACCTTAAATCATAGAATTCATGTGATTAAAGAAATGTAATATTTACATTGGTTAAACAACTGTATATCTTAGAGTGAGCTTTACATTTATATGATTTAAAGGAATCACTATTTTCAATTTAAGGATGTTTTTGAATGCCTACTAGGTCAGGCACTGCACTGAACACTTCACATCAAGTATCTACTCAAACCCTTAATATAATCCTTTGCATTCCCACTTTATGGATAAGGAAACTGATAGGTTGCAGAAGTTAAGTAATCTGCCCCAAATTGTACACTTACCTAATAAGTAAGAGAGCTTGGGCTCTCACTCAGATTATTTGCATAAATATCATGTTATGTTGCTTCTAAAAGGCATCAATTAATATCATATAAAATATGATCTGCTTGCATTTTACAAGTAGACAAAACAGAAGATAGAAACAGAAGGCAGTATTGTCATATAATTATATAAAAATAGATACATAAAAGAAATTAATACATAAAATTTTGTGCATTACATTAGGTAGACCGTATTGCAGAGGTGTATTATACCTGTGTCCTTAAAATTCAGTTTTAGTAAATAGTGAATGGCTTTACCAAGTTCTGGTTCTAGTCTAACAATGCCTCAATGAAAATAAATATAAAAAGCCTAAGAAATCTGCTAAATAATAAAGTAATGTATTAATTAAGGAATAATCCTAGAAAATACTCATTAGGTTATTCAGATCAGACTACACAACAACGACTACAAACAGGTCAATTAAGTACAAGAAATCATGGCAAAGAGTACAGGCTGTAGATTCAGACCTAAGTTGCAGTTCTGCCTCTATCTCTTAAGCTAGTTATTTAACCATTTTCTCATCTGCAGAACGAGGAAAAACATACCAATTTAATAGTAGTAAGAATAAACGAGAACATGCATGTCATGTACATAGCATAACACCTGGCACACACATGGTAAGTGCCACATGACAATAATAGTTACTAGTAATTATTATATCCTGAGTATCAATAAAATTAGACCAGAGTGCTACATATAAAATTTCATTAGACAAAGAACTGTCCATATTCTTCTGCTGTAATAAAATATATTTCAAATACCTTAAAATAAGTACCTTGACCTAGAGGTTTTAAAATCTTTGGTTCTATACTTAAATGTTACACTCAAAACCATAAAAATCCTACAAGAAAACATAGTCAGTAAAATCTAGTATCTTTCTTATAGCAGTATTTTTTTCTGATCTATCCCCTCAGGCAAGGAAAAATAAAAATACAAAATAAACAAATGAGATTAAATCAACTAAAATGTTTTTGCACAGTAAAGGTAACCATCAATAAAATGAAAAGACAACTCACTGAATGGGAGAACACATTCGCCAATACATCTGATTAGGGGTTAATGACAAAATTTATAAAGATCTTATAAAACTCATCATCAAAAAAACAAATAATCCAAATAAAAAATGGGCAAATGACCTGGATACTTCTGCAAAGCAGACATACCGATGGCCAATAGACAAGTGAAAAGATGCTCAATGTCACTAATTATCAGAGAAATGCAAATTAAAACTACAATTAGATATCACCTCACACCTATCAGAATGGCTAACATCAATAAGTTAATAAATAACAAGTATTGGTTGGTATGCTGAGAAAGGGGAACCCTCGCGCACTGTTGGTGGGAATGCAGATTGGTGAAGCCACTGTGGAAAGCACTCTAATGGCATATTTACTGAAAATTTCTATAATATTAAGTGTATTACTTAAAGCAACAAACAAAAATGAAAAACATATTCGAGCAATTTGTTTCTACTATACCTTAGATGTTTCCTTACTGCATACACTTGTTCTACTCCTTGTGATACTAATTCTTGAATCTTATGTGCTACTTGAGGATGTAGACGTGAGGGTAATGTACAATTCTCATCCCTAATTGCAGTTTCCTCTTCTTCCAGAGAGGACACAGGAAAAGGGGAAGGTGACAAAGGGAGGGAGGGAGTCTCCAATTCGTGATACTGATGAGCTTGCTGTGTAGGTAACTGTACATACCACCTGACAAGAGAAAATATTTAAAATTATATTACTAGACAAAGGCAAGAGTCGTAATTACATCTGGTAATATTTATCAAGAGAAGGAATAATCCTTTATGAAAAAATTATATATTATTATATCATATTAAACATAAATTTAAATTGCCCTCTGCTTAACTTTTCTAAGATTGGCTTTAAACCCAATTAGATAAAAATCTTTTTTTTTTTTTAACAGACTTTTTACTATGGCCCTAAAGTTAAGGAAGGTACAGGACTTAAATATATATGAAAATGGTATTTTAAATCTCCTATTAAGTAAATTTCACCTCAAAATAATGAGACTTTTTAAAACATCATCTTTTGAATTGTGTACTTTCCCACTCATCTACCATTTTGTCCCCAGATTACAAGCCCTGTGTTACACCTATTATCCTTCCAACCAAAAAGTGGACACAAGATTGAGCTATGTGGGAGAACTGTCTCTGACAGGAGCTCAACAAACTGCCTGTACAGCATTCCAGCTCCTGTTACCCAATGAATAAGACTAAAAGGTCACTCATACAATAGTGCAGTGCACAAAACAAAAGAAAATGAAACGATCTGGTAGGATACTGTTTTAATTGATATATACAAAATGTTTGCAATGACTGATATTGCATACAATGGAGCCTACTTAATTAAAAGTTATATGCAATGTTCTCCAAACTGAAAGATCTAATTATTGAGTCTATTTATTTTTCATACATCTGAAAGTTTTTTTAAAGATCATACAAAAACTATGACCCATACCCTTGACCCCATTATACAATTGCAAATTCTAGACTGATACATAAAAGAAAACTAATATTTCTTCTTATTTAAGACCTTAGGGAGCCAAATATGAGGGCAGAAGATGATTTTACTTTGGGTGGTAAGCACATAGTGTAATATACATATCAAGTATCACAGAAAACTCCACTTGAAATCTATATAATTATATTAACCAATGTCACACAATAAATTTACTAAAAAATTAAACTTAAAAAATTTTAAAACCTTAGTATAAAAGATATAAAACAGAATTTTAGGGCTTAGGATTCATTTCTGGCTGCTACAAGTAATCAAAGATGGGTTAAAAAAATATTCAAGTAACTACAAGATTGGTTCCTAGTAAGTATCTAAAACAAAGTACTAAATACAGTATATAGTGAAATGTGTTGCTAAAAATGTATTTGTCATTTTGGAAAAAAACTTCCTTATGGTACACAGAATTGTTTGGTCAAATTTAGCCATGATATCTGGCTGACAAACTCAATGGCTTATACCAGGGGTGGGGAACGTATGGCCTGCGAGCCATAAAAGGCCCACGAAATCATTTGGTCTGGCCCAGCCAAGACATTAGGGGTGAGTTAATTAAATGTTTGACCAAATATAGCAGGCTAATTTTTTTCTTTGTTTTTCTTTTTTAAAATTTATCTTTATTGTTGAAAGTATTACATATGTCCCCTTTGTTTGTTCATGTTTCTTCCCCATTGATCGCCTCCACCCCACCCTCACCCCGTCCCAAGCCTTCACCACTCTATTGTCTGTATCCATGGGCTGTGCATATATGCATATACTAGTAAATTCCCTAGCAGGCTAATTTTTAAGTTGAAAATTTTGTATGGCCTGCAAATGATATAATAAATATCCAAATGACCCTTAGCAGAAAAAAGGTTCACCACCTCTGGCTTCTACAGTGTCAAATCATTTTAATACTTAGGAAACTACTAGTGAGGCATCCACCTTATAAAAACCGTTAATAAAATAACTGGAAACCGTAATTATTATGTCTCTTACAGAAGGAATTCTTGCAAATGGAGCTAATTTATAAAATAAAATAACGTCATATAAATGTCATACCTAAAAACACCACCAGCATCTACCAAGTTCTTCTTTAGCATGTTAAAGGCTTTCTCTTGCTCCATTCGTATTATTTTCTTATCAATTTTGGGGTCTGTAGGAACTCTATATTCAGGAAACTTTTGTACCTTTTTAATGTAAATTCTTTTTATAAGAAAAAAGAGAATTTTTTTATTATATTGAAATCTCAAGAAAACCTAATTTATCAACCAGAAGTTTATTTGAAGCATTGAAATTTAGAAAAAATTCAATTATTCTAGAAAGCGTTCAGAGGATTATGTGAAAGACATGCTATATTCTCAGTGCTTCATAATACTTAGCAAATTAACAATAATCATAATTTCAGTAAAAATACCTAAATACTTCTGGATATTAGTTGTTGTTTTTGTGTGTTTTTTCTAGATTTGCCACTTCTTCATTCTCCTGGAAGCCATCATTACCTCACACCAGGATTACTTTACTAGTCTCCTTCTGGCCTCTGGACATCCAGTCTTTCATTACTTAAATCCACTTGATACATCAATGCCACAATAATTCTTCACATTTGCACTTCTCTACTAAAGAATCTATCTGCTCTTTAATGAAATAAAATTTCTTAGCAGCATTCAGGGCATTCCATATGATTCTAGCTTTTTACCTAGTCTTTTTAAATATATATATAGATATTTTTATTGATTTCAGAGAGGAAGGGAGACGGGGAGAAACATTAATGATGAGAATCATTGACCAGCTGCCTCCTGCACGCCCCCTACTGGGGATCAAGCCCACAACCCATGCATGTGCCCTTGACTGGAATTGAACCCTGGACCCTTCAGTCTGCAGGCTGACACTCTATCCAGTGAGCCAAACCAGGTAAGGCACTTTTTACCTAATCTTACTTTCAATTACCTCAAATATAAAATTGCTTTTCCTATGAAGGTTATATCATTTCAATGGAGAAATCATCCTTCTTCCTCTAATACTAGTACCAAATATACAATCGTGCCTATCTTTATTTATATAGTCTTCCTAGCCTACAATTTATTTCCTTTAACTCTCTACCTATCCAAATTCAATCTAAACCTCAGCATCCATTCCAGGCTTTCCATACATTCTGTCCTATTAATGTGTCTGCATGGTTATATTCTCTCTCTGAAGATAGTTAGCTAATCCATACGATATACTATTATGTTCTCTAAAAGTGTTGTTTACTGATCTACTCCAACAACATTTTAAGTTCTAAATGATTAAGGAAAATCTTATACTTGTTTTAGTCTCCCTACTTCCCATGGCACCCAAATGTAGTTGCTGGGCACAGAGTAGATATTCAGGAAGTACTTATAAAAAAATAGAGAATAAAATTATTTCTTCACATATAGAAATTTTTCTCCTAAGTTACATGTAAAGTTTTAGATCTATTACCCTATGCAAAAATCAGCTGAAAATTTACAAGTCTAATTAAATAAATGATAAATTAAGTAAATGACAAGTAAATAGTCTATAAGTAGACTATTATATGGCTATTAAAAAGGAGCCATGAAACTAATATGTTATATGTCAATTATATCTCAATTTTAAAAGTAAACTTAAAAATGTTTTTAAAGAAATAACCAGTGCTTTTATATACAGTTATGACAGCTTTCGGATATATTTGGAATGAAGAAAAGCAAAGTGTATAGTAGTATATATCATTACATTCAAACTAGTCTGAAGCATAATAGCTGTCTAGTAAACAATCACAATGGGCATTCAGAATGAAAATAAATCAGTGTGAATTTATAGAAGGAAAGAAGGTACACTCCTACCAAACTTTAAAAAAAGAAAATATTAGTAAGCTTTACTGAGATATTTAACATTTACGAGAGTAAAGTCGTATACAGCAATACGACTTATTAAAATAAAGTGTACACACACACATATACACATATATATGAGAGTAAAGAATATATATGCATATGAATACACACACACACACACATATATTCATATACACAGAATAACTTCAGAAGGTTATTCAAGAAACTGGTAAGAGTTGCTGCTTTAAAGAGGGACAAGGGAGCAAGGATAAGAAGAAAATCAGATTTCACTGTATATTTTTTGGAGCTGCTAAAACTTTAAAAAGTGAATATTAGCTATTCAAAAATAAGTACTTAATAAGAAAGAAATGAAAGCTTACCGGGCTGGACAAGTGGCTTTGTAGAGGTGACAAGGCCTGCTTTCCTGCTCATTGGTCTTTTTTAACTGGAAACCTCTTCTCCTTGGCCCATACTGACACTCCATTACCACGGCTCTACTCCCTGTGGGCCAAGACCAACTATTGATATTATATCAAGTATCTATGCATTCTGGGTACTAGATTAAAAATAACTTAGTGGTGGCTATATCAAAATCTATACTTTATTATAAAACTTCAAGGAAAGAATACAGCAATACGACTTATTAAAATAAACTGTACAAATAAATTTAAAAGTTGATTGTAATATTTAGCAAACGTACCGCATTATGTTAAGTAAATGAGTATTACATTTACTGAATGTCAACTGGTATTTACAACATACATATGATTTTAATAAAATTTACTATTTTATAAATAGAAATTAGCACATGCTGTATTTGTGAATAAATAATGTCATTTAAAATTATATTTCCTTTTATAATTACTTATTTCCTTTTTTCTATTTTGTGCTGTTATAATAATGTAATAACCAGTCACTAAGATGACCCCCAGTGATCCCTGCCTCCTAGTTCTCATGTCCTTGCGTGATTCCCTTCCCTTGAGCATGGGCTAGACTTACTAACTTCCAATGAACATAGCTGAATTGACAGGACATTATTTCTTATATTAGGTTATTTAAAAAGTCTGTGACTTCCATCTTGAATACTCTCTTGCTTGGATTGCTCTCTCTGGGAAAAATCAGCGTCACGTAGCGAGGCAGCTGTGTAGAGACCCTTGTGGCAAGGAATAAGGTCTGCTACCAGCTGCATGTGTGAGCTTGGAAGCAGATCCCCCCCGCAGGCACACACGGGATGATTGCAGCTCCAGCACACACCTTCACTGCAGGCTTGTGAGAGAACCTAAAACAGAACCACCTGCTTAGCCATCCTTGGACGGCTGACCCCCAGAAACTGTGAGGTAAGTGCTTGTTGTTTTCAGCCTCAAGTGTGGGGTACTTTGTTACACAGTAATAGATAATACAAATAAGTAGATGTAAAAACTATACAGTTAAGATTTTAAGTTGAATATCCTATTCTAGGGTACAGCAAACTTCTAAAATATAAAAACAAAAATGCAAATCATAAATAAAATGTTGATAAAGCTGACATTAAAATGTAAAACCTGTATTTAAAAGGCACCATAAAGGTAAAGTAAAATCAACAGTTTGAAAAATAGTATTTCATAAGGCACACAACAAAAGATTAAAATGCAGAATATGAAGAACCATAAATAATTTTTTTAAATAAAGAAACAACCAAACAGAAAAATGGGCAAAGACTAAGAACAGGCAATTCAGAAAGAAAAAGGATATCAAACTAACAAACAAAAAGATGTTCAACTTCACTAGTAAAGAGGGAAATACAAATTGAAACAATAATAAAATACTATCTCACATTCCTCAAATGGCAAAAATTTTTAAAAATTGACAATAATCTAAACAAACTGACTACACTGATCAAGTTAACATCACTAAAAGGTGTCACACATAGGTAGCAATAAGGAGGCAGAACTTATTAAGTATTCTTGCAAAAAATACTTTTATGAAAACTGAATCTTCACTTAATTAAGCCTCTAAATCTAACAGTTTATAGGAAGTAGAGGAGATAAAAGGACATGTTAAATTACACCAGAGATAGAACCAGCAAAATTCAGAATATGGCAAACTCCACAGAACAAACTATCTGAGGGGAAACAGGACAGAAACTTTTAGATAAAAATAAATGTAAGATATATTTTAACCAAATATAATCTTTGACCTCTGTTTGGATGTGAATTTGAACAAACCTATGAAGAAAAGAATTGAGATAAATGGAAGAATGGGAACACTGGACATTTTATGACATTAAGAAATTACTGGTAATTCTTTTAAAGCATGATAATGGGATTCTCCATATATATATATATACACACACACACTAGAGGCCCGATGCATGAAATTTGTGCAAGAGTAGGCCCTCGCAGCCCCGGCTTTGTCTGGAAGGTCGTCTGGAAAGTTGTTCTGCTGTTCAGCCATCCAGTCTAATTAGCATATTAGCTCTTTATTATATAGGATATATACTATATATACATATACATATATAGAGAGAAAGAGAGGAAGAGTCCTTATCTTTTAGAGACATATACTTTAGTATATACTATATACTTTAGTAATTGTATATGAAATGACATGAATTTGCTGTAAAATTATCTTGGGGGTGGGGAATGAGGCAGTTGGGAT
This sequence comes from Myotis daubentonii, assembly GCF_963259705.1. NCBI lineage: Eukaryota > Metazoa > Chordata > Mammalia > Chiroptera > Vespertilionidae > Myotis > Myotis daubentonii. The sequence continues at coordinate 10,978,549 of NC_081846.1, read as the reverse complement.
ATAGATAAGACAATATTGATAACATGCTGATAGTTGTTGAAACTGGATGATGGATACATGGAATCATGAGATTTCATATATTATTAACTCTACTTTATAGACATATGAAAATTTTCATAATGTAAATATTTTTTAAAGAATAACAATGTGCCAAAACTGGTTTGGCTCAGTGGATAGAGCATTGGCCTGTGGACTGAAAGGTCCCAGGTTCGATTCTGGTCAAGGGCATGTACCTGGGTTGCAGGCACATCCCCAGTAGGAGATGTGCAGGAGGCAGCTGATCGATGTTTCTCTTTCATCGATGTTTCTAACTCTCTATTCCTCTCCCTTCCTCTCTGTAAAAAATCAATAAGATAAATATATATATATATATATATATATATACATATAAAAGAATAACAATGCTAAATCATAGAGTGAATGTGGGAAAAGGAAATTTTCCTACATTGCTGAAAGGAGTAAAAATTGGTACAGGTCATCAATGCTTTGTGTATGTTTCTGAATCTAAAAAGCTCGGAAAAATAAAATTTTTTGGAACCCATTTACTTGCAAAATCTGACCTGAACTTTATGAAGCGATTTGTTGTCTTGATTTCTTCCTTAGTGTGACTATCCATAAAATATTACTGTTTGATTATGTGTTACTAGTGGCCCGGTGCACAAATTCGTGTACATTGAAAGGAAATTAATTAGAAGAAATATTTTAATATCGCTATTTGCCATTTCTCTATAATAGAAGTGTCAACCAAATTCACCATCGACAATGACAGATGGAAACATATGCATGCGATTGGCACCAGCAAGAGCTTTATATGTATCATGCATGCACGAGTCAACTTAGCCTTTTATATATGTACAATAAACTTTCTTAATTAGACCTGCCTTCTGATTTAGCTAAACTTTTTCCAGCCCAGTAAAGCACCCCAACTTCTCTTTCAGGTAATTGTCAGCAACACAGCAGTAAATATCAATACAAAGCAGATTGTTATTGTAGATCACACAAAGAGAATAAAGGGTGAAATATTTAACTGCAGCAGCGTTTGACTATATTCTGTGCAGTGAGAATACCTGAAGTCATTTTCAAGGTCCACCACTTCTTTTCAGGTGGGTCAAGTTTCTAAGCTGTCTAAATCTCTGTTTGCTGGCTAATGAAGAGAATAGGATTCTACCAAGTCTCCTATCTACCTACTCCAGGACTTCTGTGAGGATCAAATGAGATGAGGCACAGGAAAACGCTTCACAGACATTTGGTTAAAGTGTACTGACTATGAAGCAAGTCGTGTTCCTGGGCTGAAGAAACTCCAAGGAGGCTAGTAGTCACTAGGGACAGGAAGCCGGGCGTTGCTACATGATGTCATTACCCGGCGCCCACAGCTACTGTTTCTGGGCTGGGCTGAGCTGTGGGCTGCATTTTGCACCATGGGGTCTCAGCAGCGTTGGCTGCGACGAGGTGGGCTGTTGCTCCGGGCTGGTGGTGGGGCCTGAGTACCACGTGGGGGAAGCCAAGTGTTGCTTTGTCGGCACCAGGTCCACACTGCCATTTCTTTGTAAATGGCCAGGGTACATCGCGGCAGCTCCTGCATTGTGCGTTTGCCCCCTGGTGGTCAGTGAGTGTCATAGCGACCAGTCGGATAGGCAGAGGAACACTTAGCATATTAGCCTTTTATATCTATAGACTAGAGGCCTGAAACGGGTGGGGCCAGGTCGGGGGAGGGGCTGCGGGAGGTTGGGGCTGCCTATTGGGGTCGGTTGGCCGCTGCTGTGCACATTATAGTGATCTGTCGTTCCAGTCGCTTGGCTTTTATATATATAGATTGTCTACAGAATACGTGCTAGAAGTATTTTGTAACATTACATTATTATAGTCCAAAAAGTCAAACTTCTAAAACACATGTGGCCAAAAACAATTGAGAGAAGGAATTTTTGAACTTGTACAACCACTTTAGTGAACAACTTGTGAGAATCTCTTAAAGATGAAATGGGCATAAGTCACAACTCAGTAATTCCACTTTAACACATAATTACATCTTTTCAATGAAAATGTATATTGTGGAGGTCTGACTATAGCATTTGTAATATTGAAAAGCTGGAGACCTGAATGATTATTTATAGAAAAGTAATTGTGTTTTGGTCATATGCTGGACTGTTATACAATAACTAAGTTGAGTTAACCGGGATTTAAAAGTATCAATATGGATAGATTTCAAAATAAGGGTGAGTAAAAAATGTACATAATAATGTCTACAATTTACTATTTATATATATTTTTTAAATATTCAAAACAACAAAATATATAATTATAGATACAAATATGTATGGTAAAGTATAAAAACAGACTGGAAAGATACACACCAAATTCATGTAGTGGCTATTTGTGAAGAGTTAAAAAGGAATTAGAACTAGGGTAGTGAAAAATGTTGCATTTCTTTTGTAGAATACTGATAAACCTGGGCACAAGCTACATTTATCTTATCTTCCTCTCAGTATTTCTTTTTACCCTCAGAGGTCCAGGATGAGGCTGCAACTCTTCCAGCTGAATCAGTACCCACATAGTCCTGGAATAAATCACTTATTTTTAGGTTCTGTGGGGTCTGACTGGTCTTAGGGTAAATCTCTGGGAATTGTCTGAAACTCTACTGTTCTAGTAAACACTAGTGTTTGAGAATACTGTATGTAATGCATCTGTTGCTTGAGAATCCTGATATTAAAATTCTATATAAACCCTTGATTATACACAATTCTATATAGTAACTCAAGAGTTACAAGTTATATAAAATGGACATAAATTTGTACCACAAGACAAATCAAAAGAGGAGAGAATATCTGGAGATTGGATAAAAAAACAAAAACAAAACACAAGAGATATACATATTTAAAATAATAAAATTGCTTACTGTTTAATTTCTATTAAAGAGGTGTACCTGGAATCTCAATATTATTTTTTATTTTCAGCATAATATCAAAAGGAAGCATGATTTATTGAATATATTAAAATGCAATTTTACAAAATATTGGTTATGTTTATTTTAAGTATTCTTTTTAGTTTAATATACATTTTTATCAATTAACATTTAGTTATCATCTACCAAAATGAAAACCACAGTTTCAGAATGGATCATGGCTACTGCTGAACCTTTTAAAATATTTCTTTTAAAAAGTACCTGTATTGACAAACGGAATTCCATCATATGGGACATACTGGGATTTCCACATCAAACGTGTAGCTGGCTTGGCTGGGCTTGGAGATTGGCGAGTCCCCCAAACACTGTGTGTCTGCTGCTTGTGAAACGTTAAAACACTTTCTAATTCAGTCTCACTTACACAGTAGCCCCGGTATGAATCTCCAATTTTCTGCATGTAGTAAAATTAAATAACAAAATTATTAGCAAATATGTTTCATTGTACAAAAAATTTAATGAGGTGATTGTCCAAGATAAGAGACTCATCAGCTCTCAAAAGACAATGTCATTTCTCCTTCAGATCAATGGTCTATTACAACCAGCAGATCTGGTCTGAATTCAACTAGCGTCATCAAATAGATACTGTCCAGGTATTTGTTAGAGAATGCCAAACTCACTGCCATATTGACTTTATCAAAATCTTGTTAGAGACAAATAATCTTTAAGGAAAATAGCTTGAAGAATATATCATGTATCCATTCTCCCAGATACTTAAAATTCTCCCCCCATATCCAACCAAATCAGCATAAAACTAGCCACAAGGTACTGGTTCCCTGTGGGGCTTCTTTAATGAAACTGATTTTGATATTATGCCATGAATTTGTTTGAAAACCTATGAAAACTGTGATTATCTTATATAAAAATGATGTCAAAGAATTTGTTCATTATATTAGCATTCTTTTCATGAAGATCCTTCTCTGGAATTCCTGTCTGACCTTCAGTGCCAAAAATAAGTAATGGGTTTTTCTTTTTCTTAGTTTGTGGAAATTAGCATAAATACTTTTATCTAATGGACACAGAATTTACTAATGAACTTGGTTTCCCCTTTTGAATGTAGATGCTTAGAATATAGACAAGTATATATATATATGTCTCTGTATGTATATACACTCAATACAGTATACATATAATGTATTATAGAATTGTATACCTAAAACCTATATAATTTTATTAATCAATGTCATTCAATAAATTCAATAAAATGAAATAAAAAAGGAAGAAACTGGTGATATATATTTGGAGATTTTTATAAAAGTGATAGTTGAAAGTCAACAAAGTTGATAAGCTGTATAAGGGATAAAATGTAGAGAAATAAAATAAAGTCAAACAGTGAACTTTGAAGAATTTCCACTGAGAAAATGAAAATAAATAAGCACAAGCAAAGAAAGAGAAGGAATGGTCAAAAGATCAAAAGTAGAGAAAAATGATGGCAGCTGATCAATTATTCTCTCTCATCATTGATGTTTCTCTCCTTTTCCCATTCTAAAATCTATAAAAGTATATATATATTAAAAAGCCACGTTTATATTTTCATGAAAGACAAGGGAAGAAATGATAGTGAAGTGAGAAGATTTATATTATCTCTACTTTAATAGATCATACAAACTCTAAGGAATAAAAGAATAGATGAGAGATACAGCCTCTGCTAGTCGTTTTCAAAAGTAGACATTTTGGGCCTTAGCTGGTTTGGCTCAGTGCACAGAGCATCGGCCTGCAGACTGAAGCGTCACCGATTTGATTCCAGTCAAGGGCACGTACTTCAGCTGCAGGCTCAATCCCTGGCCCGGTCAGGGTGCATGCAGGAGGCAACCAATCGATGTGTCTCTCACATCGGTGTTTCTCTCTCTCTCTATCTCTCCCTCTCCCTTCCACTCTCTCTAAAAATCAATGGAAAAATACCATCCACTGAGGATTAAGAAACAAAAAAAGGTGGACATTTTGGGATGAATTGTAATTCATTAAGTGAATCTAGGTAAGGGTTGTTTTTAACTCACCTCACAACTCCTAAGACGGCAGGCCCATATAGGTGTGTTAGAAGAAAGTGGCTGGAGAGGAGCCAGAAACGGTTCTTCAAGCATTCTGAGACCGGGGAGAAAAATATTTAAATATACGTTACAAGTTACACATATACATGGCATTCAACTACTTTATTCTCTTAGGCAGTTTCAAAGACAAAATATTGAGGTCATCAATAAGAAATTAGAATAATAATGACAGATTGATCTGATGGGTATATTAATTATAATTTTATTTAATCATGACTATTTTAGTACCTGCTAACACAAATGCCCAAGTTTGTGCTTCCAAGTACCTGTAGTTCCAACAATTCAAGTATTTTATCTGTCTCGTTAAAATCGTATTTTATATTTTTCTCATTACATAATTATTTTCATTTATTAAAAAATGAGCTAATAAAACATCTTCAGGTGACTTGTTAAGAATAGCATGATAGCTGGCCAGTATAGCTCAGTGGCTGAGTATACAGGCATGCACCAAGAGGTTCGATTCCCCGTCAGGGCACATGTCAGGGCTGCGGGTTCAATCCCCAGTAGAGGTTGTGTAGGAGACAGCTCATGGGTGTTTCCTCTTATTGATTTTTCTAGCTCTCTCTCCTTCTCCCTTTCCCTCTCTTTAAAATAAATAAAAACATAAAGGAATAGCATGATATTATGTCAAGTTCTAAGACTAAAGGTCCTAAGTATTATGTGAATTTAAAAATATTTTCATAGATTAAAAAATACTAATAATACAAAAACCATGTCTAGCCTGGTCAGCATGGCTCTATGGTTGAGCATCTACCTATGAAGCAGGAGGTCACAGTTCAATTCCCGGTCAGGGCACATGCCCAGATTGCAAGCTCAATCCTTAGTGTGGGACGTGCAGGAGGCAGCCAATCAATGATTCTCTCTCATCATTGATGTTTCTATCTCTTTCTCCTTTTCCCTTCCTCTCTAAAATCAATAAAAATATATTTTAAAAAGCCATGTTTATATTTTCCTAAATTATTATAAAGTGTTATTTTAAGGAAAAAGTAAAAGCTGAAATACATATTAACAAAACACATTTTAAACACTTTACCACAGAGGAATTAAATGCATAAAAATGTGATGAGACCATTAAAAATTTTAGGAACTCGAATGAGTATTTCTTTATTCTAAAAATTCCATTAGTGTCAGGTGTTTCCAGGTTGTTTCAAATACGATAGGCAAGCATCACTGAGGAAAAGCAGCACTCTGGACATTTCTCCTTTTAGACTAGCTTCCTTATTGCCGAGAAGCCATTAAAGTAAAGATATGTTTGATGACAGTCTATTGTAGTTCCTGAATTTCTGATCTTTTCTACAGTCAGCCAGCTTGAGATATAATAATTAAAAAACTGTATTTCCATGGTGATAACAAAAGATGAGCTCCTGTTCCCTTGACTCACCTGGTCACTGTCTTTTGGGGCAATGTGAGGGATGCTTGTGGATGCAGAATGTAACTACTGTTACGGTCGGCGAGAGCATCCAGTCTTGCAGTTGGTAAGTTTCTGTTGCTGGGTTTCTCTTCAGAGGCATCTTAACCACAATCACAAGAACAAAACAACATCACTATCTTGAATAAGACCATGAGAATGTAACTAACTAGAACTTTAATATTTGAAACAGGAAAGGGAAGATATGCTCTAAAGCTAAAGACAATAAACCTTACAATGCTTTATTGAGAATTTCTCTGATAAACTTGTTTACTTTCCAATTATAATACTGACTACTAAAATTCTGTAATTAAGTTTTTGGAACTTATATTGGACATCTAGGATATAACAGTGGTAGAAATAATTGTTATACATAGAGTCTGTATAATTTCCGATTATACATAATAGGAAAATGTAAAACTGACTCTTGTTTTTGTTTCTATACCATGTTTACTATGTTTTCTGCAAACTACGTTTTTTTCCCTTATGTTTTTGTTTTAACAACTGTTAACAAAGACAAAGAATCATAAACATTAAGGTAAAAATATCTACCCTAAATCATAACTATGAACAAGCAACAGAAGAGTGTAACTATGATGTTAGAAAAGAGATTCAAATAGATGAAATGGCAAGGGAAGCAAAAGGAAGAGAACAGTGTTATCATTAAATATGTGGAGAAAAAGTAAAATAAAAAGAAACTGGATATATGAGTCTCCTTTCTGAAATTGAAGGAACAAAGAAAGAAGGAAAAGAGCAAAGAGGATGAAAAAAATCATTAAAAAAAGTAATAAGTGATATGACTAACAACAATACTGATAAAAATACATAAAAATACAAATGTAAAATCTTCTCCAGTAGCTATTAGCACTATATTCTTGTTATTATTGTTGGTATTATTACTGTTATCATAATTAAGAATTTATTTTATGCTCACTGGTCATTTGGGAGGAAGCAAGAGTCAACCAGCTTCATAGAATTCCAAAATGAAATAGACAGCTAACCTAGACAGGAGTTGAAAAATGAACTTAAAATTTATTTGGGCTAAGAAATTTTTTCTAATTATTCAGTTCACAACCTTACCAAAAGAAATCAATTTTAGCACTGACTTTCAATGAGGTGATTTTTCTAAGTGTACATCTTTTTCTTTAAAGCATTCTAAAATTCCCTATCTCCCATTATTACTCACCCTGAGGACTATTCATATCCACAAGTTGCCCCTGAGGTATAATCACTTGTGTCATTCCTGTCTGGGTAGATGGAATTACACGAAGCATCTGTCCATTTTCTGATGAGCTGGCAACAATCATCTTGGATTCATTAAAAAAGAAATCAAATGCATAAGCCTATACTAATTTAAGAGTTATTACTTAAATCATTAAAGACATGCCTGTCTCTTTGGTCGATACTATTATTTCCCTCATTTTATAGATGAAAACACTGAGATATATAAAAATTTTTCCAAAGTCTCACAACTGTTAACTGGTAAAGCTAGAATTCAAAACAGGAAGTTTGACCCTCTGTCCTATGATCTTAACCACCTATGATCGTAGTCATTACTCATGGGTGAGATCGAATGACTCAGTAATATGACAAGGCTCTGATTGTCATACTGTATGTCAAATGTATTAACTTTTTTATATTTACTGTCTTACCCATACATGTTTGTCCTATTTGTGTGGTAATCATCTATATTTTAAGTCATTTTATTAGTTAAAAAAACAGTAACTTTTTAGATGCCTAATTAAACAGTATTTGTTTTTATATCTCTACATTTATATATATCCTGTCTTGGTCTATAGGGAATACTGCAAAGTTCCAAAAAATCTAAAAGCATAGAGAAAAGTATACATTATACTTTTTTTCAGGTTAATACTGAACCCATTGCCTTAAATTTAGAGGAATGTCAATGTGTGGGAGGCAACCAGTCAATGTGACTCTTGAATGTTTGATAAGAAATGCAAATTTTTAAATCTTCAAACACAAGTAGCAAAACTATATATATATAGTTAGTCCTCACCAGAGAATATTTTCTCTAGAGAGTGTGGAAAGGAGGAGGTGGAGAGAGAGAGAAAGGGAGAGTGAGAGGGAGGGAGGGAGAGAGAAGAGAGACACATAGACTGGTTGCCCCCATAGCACCCCTGCAATGCAAGTATGTGCCTTTAACCAGGAATCGAACCTATGACCCTTTGGTGTGCGGGCTGATGCTCTAACCATTGAACACACTGGTTAGGGCTAAAACTCGTTCTTTATAAAATATACTCACCATTTGTGCATTAGAATCCTCCAATGACTGAAGTTCATATTGAATAGGTTGCCCATTTTGGTCCACTAGGTGAAATTGCTCTGCAGAAAGAGTCTGTGCCTGAGTCAGGGGCCCTGGTATATTCTGTGATGTGAGTGAATTATCTGCTTCATGAGTAGTGACGGGTAAAACTCTATCAGAACTATTTTGTCCAAAGGAAGGATCCCTGGAGTCGATACAGGTTGAATGCTTTGCAAAAAAATAATAAAATAAATAATCACTTGGATGTTTGTAAAACGTAACAATTTTTTAAAAAAACAGAATGTTTATAATAAAAATGAAGACTTTTTTTCAGTTAATTATCCACTTTACACTGCAAAAGTTGTCAATTCACAGACTGATCAGACAGAAAGCAGTTCTTAAGTGAAATTGATTTTTATTATATTCAACCTCAAGTGCTGAAATATAATTCAACATAAGGATTTCATGGGTATAAAATGTTATGAATATACAAAACTAAATATGATAGAATTGAGAAAAATAAAATGTTAAAATTCTTGAATACATTAAGTGTAACAGTATTCCTTCAGCATAAAAAGTTGTTAAATGGCATGTTGTTTTCCCTTAGAATGGGAAAAAGTTCCCAGTTGAATCCCTACCTCAAATTACCTGAGAATCTGTTTTTGAATCTTCGGAATCATTATGGTTGACTACTAATGAATCATTAGACTGTTCCATGCTGACATCATGTTCAATTCCATTTTCTTCTATTATTTAAGAGCTGAAAGAGTTAAAATATCTGATCAATTAAAGCCTTAATGTTTTTACATAATTTATGTCTAAATCAAATCACTCACTTCCCCTACTCTGTTACCCTATACGATTTAGGTTAAGTCATTCCCACTCTATAAATAATAAACATTTTCACTTTAAGCAATAAAAAAAAAAAAAAAAAAAAAAAAAGAATTCCCTGTAAAAAAAAAAAAATAAAAAAAAAATAAACATTTTCGTTAAATGACTTGCCAAGGCACCAGAACATATTCAAGGCAGGACATAGTGCTATGCAGTTCCTTCTTCCAATCTTTCCACTCACATACTGGCTTATTAAGATTGCTGTTATGTGGCATATACTGTTATACCCTTCAAATACTTCTAAAACTCTCACTTTACAAAGATGTAATAAAAGTAAAGCCGTTTAACTTTATGATTTGGATGTACCATACTGTAGCATTAAATAATTTTAAAAAAGATCTCTTGGTATAGGTGGAGATTAGGTATACAGAACTCTCACCATAATATACAATCAGTCAAGCTTTGAAAATAAAGAAATATGTATTCCAAAGTTTGAGCTACTAAGGCCTAGTACAGTGATTTTCAACTGTGGTGATTTTGTCTCCTTGCCCACTCCCCACCCGTCAAGGACATTCAGCAATGTCTGCAAACATTTTTGGTTGTCAGTACGGGGGCTGGGGAAGAGCGGAGGAGTGCTACTGGAATCTAATGGGATACTGCTAAAAATCTTAAAACGCACTGGACAGCCGCTACAACAAAAAGACCAATGTTGCTTAGGCTCACAAACTCTGACCTACTATACTGTAGTGAGTATAGGATTCTGTATTATCTAAACACACACACACACACACAAACGTTTTATGTGTTAAAACTGGCATAAGGTTAAAATGAAACTGGTAAAGAATACCATTGAAAATTTATAATATAAAGTAAATCTCATAGAATCTTTTTAAGAACCCACCATTTTATTTTATTTTTTAAAAGACAGCATAAATTTTTTTAAATCATTAAAATTTTATTTTTTCAATTAATATGCACTAAATTGAACTTTTCTATGTGTATATAATCTATGGATTTTAATACACATGTCCATGTAATCACCACCACAATCAGGATACACAATAATTTCATCACCCTAAATTCTAATTTAAATTTATACCTTGTACTTTAGATTTATTTAGTAGTATACATATTTGAATACATATTTTTCTGTGACAGTATGCAAATATTCATTTATAAAATTAACCATTTTTTAAAAATCTACAAGGTTAGCCATTTCATATTTCCAAAATATTGTAACTATTCTACCTCAAATATAAATTGTAATAGGCTATAAAATCACTCTTATTTTTAATATATAACTATGAAATATCTTTAAATTGCTTCTCCTTTAAGATTTTAAATTACTTGTATTATAATCTAATTTATTACCAAAATTCCAAAAAATTGTAGTTACCTCTCAAGCTATAAGAGAAAAATTTTATTTTATAACTTCCTCAGATTGGCTTACTTACTTGATCTCTTCAACAACCCTGTGATTCAGTTACTTTCTCCAATTTCCATATAAAAAATAAGACTCAGGCAATTAATTACGTAACTTTACCAAGATTACAAATACATTAAGTGGCCGAACACCCAAATCCACATGTAGAGATCTCAAAGCCTACACTTCATTCTTATAATAGAAACTCTTTGGAGGTAACAAAGCTCCCTCCTTCCTTCATTAGTCCCTTTAAATATTTTTTTGATAGGTTAACAAATTAAAGATGCTAAAAGTTCTTTGTTCATTGTTCTCAACTTTTCCTTGGTTATAATTTAATTAGAGGCATTCCTAATACCCAAAAGCTCTCCAGCAAGAAATCTAAGATCTCTTACTTCACCAGAAAACTGAGCTCTAATTATGCAGGCATTGCCCACTGAGAAAACATCCTGTAAATAGATTCAAGAGTTAAAAACTACAAATAGCTAAAGGGCAAGAATTCTAAAAACTGGGGGGTAAGAGATCAACTAAAGGACTTGTATGCATGCATATAAGCATAACCAATGGACATAAGACACTGGGTGATAGGGGAGGCTAGGGGACTGTCTAGGGCGGGGGGGTAAAATGGATACATATGTAATACCCTTTGTAATACTTTAAGCAATAAAAAAAAAAAAAAAAGAATTCTAAAAACTTACTCTTCTCTTCCTAAGGTGCCTGATCTTATTACAAATTATCCCTTCTGGACTAAAATTTCTTTTCATTTATTTAATTTCTCTTACCCTAACTTAAATTTCATCAATGAAATTTATTTTAGAGAGAGGTAGGGAGAGGGAGAGAAATATTGATTTGTTGTTCTACTTATTTATGCATTCACTGGTTGCTTCTTGTATGTGCTCTGACTGGGATGGGACTAGCAACCTTAATGTACAGGGATGACACTGACCAACTGAGCTACCCGGGCAGGGCTCATCAATGACATTTTCATTGGAGTTAATAAGCATTTTCTCTCAAAAAGAAAATTTTGGAAAGAGTAGCAGTCATTAACAAATTTGTGTTAATTTACATAAAGATAGCTTTCTTCCTTTAAGTTACAAACAGCTACTGTGAAAAGTTCAGAGGTGAGACAGCAAGTACATCTGAGGCTCAGAGCACTAATTTTAAAAAAAAAGGGGGGGGGGCGGGGATACAGCAGGCCTGAGCTAGATGCTGCAGTGAGGATGTAGGGCAGGATGAACGCCCCAGAAGTGCACTCATAAAGAGGTGGGTGGTGTTAAAACTAGGAAGATTGCCAAACATAAACCACTTACTTCCGAACTTTGCCCAGACTGGGATTTTGCCAATGGAAGAAAGGTACCTTATTTTTCTAATGTCTTCTGGGACCTCAAAACTCAAAAATTTCCTTTCAGTATATACTACAATACACCTATTCTATGGGTTAGTATCACTTTTTCTGATTACACTGGGGAAATACTACTTAAAGTAGTTTCTATAGGTAAAATTGGGTTTCAATATCTCTTGACCTAACCCACTGCTGAAATGGAAATTAAAAGTACATTTTTAAGATACAGATAACCTTTTTTTCCATTGATTTTGTTGTTGTTGTTAATCCTCACCCGGACAGGGGTGGAGCTGGAACCTGAAACCCAGGTACATGCCACTGTTTTAAAAAATAACTTGAATGCAGTATAAAGTATTACTCCTTCCTTCCCTAATCCTTCTAAGCAATGTGCATTGCCTTTTATCATGTCAAAGTAAAGGTTTTTTTTTTAAATAATGAGGATATTAATGTCAAATATCTAGGTATAAAATGTTCTTTGCCAACAATTAACCATAAACATAACAAAGTACCTATATAGAAAGTGTAATGCAGTGGTCTTCAACCTTCTGGCCCTTTAAATACAATTCCTCATGTTGTGACCCAACCATAAAATTATTTTCGTTGCTACTTCATAACTGTAATGTTGCTCCTGTTATGAATCGTAATGTAAATATCTGATATGCAGGATGGTCTTAGGCGACCCCGGTGAAAGGGTCGTTCGACCGCCAAAGGGGTCGCGACCCACAGGTTGAGAACCGCTGGTGTAATGTGACTTTTCCCTTAACTCATAATAGACAATTGTGAACTCTTATGACAGCTATTGCTTTCAATTAGTTAAAAATAAAATTATTACCTTCAGGAAGTAGCTCAAATTTAAATTCCAGGCCTCAAGCATCCTACTACCCCTCAAAATGCCCTCTTGTCCACTGAAGTTCATCCTTTCTGCAGCACTAAAATCATGACAGTAGTAGCTTCATTTATATGAGAGATATAATTATGTCTTCATAGCAGCATTTTTTTTCTGTAATGAGAACATATTCAATGTTTATCTTATTTTCCTACATATAAAGAAAAATACTAGATTTTGTTATACAGGTCTATTATAAAATAGCCATTGCAAGCCTGGTATAGTGGAACCATCAGTTAGACTCAATTGACAAGAACTGAAGGCTAGAACTGACTTCATTGGAACTGCCCTTGTCTTGTGGTAGGTGATCTAACTTCTGTTTCTTTATATAAAATCAGACATTTGGACTTAGTTTTTGTCTCAACTCTCACATTCTAGAACTACTGAAACAAAGACCTCGCAGCAGATTACATTTTTGTCCACAATGAAAGTATTTACTAATGGAGCATAGCAACTTTTGAAGCTATAGAAGCTATAAAGCCCTCCTCCCCATACCCTACTCCCAGTAATATCCTGGAATTGATTTGACAAGCTTATTTCTTAATCAAGTAGTATTGGGCTTGGATAAGAGAACAGAAAAGAGAAAGTATAGAATATATACTACATGTAGTTAATGACTGGACTTCAGAACACACGCTAAGGCATTAAATTCTGCTGGCAAATTGCTTTCTCAAATGTTTCACATTCCATTAAAAAAGTGGATAGATTGGGAAGAAAGTGTTGTTAGAAGTTGTTTTAACTTATAGTTTATACGTATTTCATACATGGCAGAGGGGAAGTGACTCTTCAGGCTACAGTCACTCATCTCTGTGGACCATGTTTGGGCTACTGCTGTTTTGATTTTACTCAACTGCATTTCTATTTGTTCAAAAATTTAGAGGCAATTCTCAGCTGCAATTTCTAAACATCTGTCTTAATATCAAATTATTCTGTGGTGTGGTTTTTTGCCCATAGGCTTTTGTGTAAATTTATCCATTAAAACCAACAGTCTGAAATAAATCCCCAAAGAGGTTAGGCTAAAGAATAAAGCCACTTGAGGTTTACTCTTAAGAGTTTCTTTTAATTCTATGTACCTTGATTAGTCTCAAGATTTAAAGGATCTTGAAAGCTATTAAATACCAGTATCAAATCTTATTAACTACATCTTAAAAATATTGCTCAAGCCCTGACCAGTTTGGCTCCGTGGATAGAGCGTTGGCCTGCAGACTGAAGGGACCCAGGTTCGATTCCAGTCAAGGGCATGTACCTTGTTTGCGGGCACATCCCCAATAGGGGGTGTGCAGGAGGCAGCTGATCGATGTTTCTCTCTCATCAATGTTTCTAATTCTCTATTCCTCCCCCTTCCTCTCTGTAAAAAAAAAAAAAAAAAAATCAATAAAAATATATTTTAAAAAATATTGCTCAAAAGTACTCTAGAAAATATCTTTCATCTTTTAGGGTAGGTAAAAGACAATGTACCTTTTATGATCTATACAAAATTAATATGAATCAGTGGTGTCAAAATTAAATCAAGACTACTAGTTCACAAATATTTTATAGAATAATTTAATTTTTTAAAGGTGGGTGAAAGTTATAGCATGCTAAATCAACATCAAAAATTTAAATGTATGCAAATTTATATAGAAACCATAACCTATTTTAACTTCTTTTTTGCAGTGAAAAAAATAATTTAAGGCTAGTATTCAGTGTCTCTTTTACCTAAGATTTGTTCTTCCTATAAATTTCCTTGTAATCTTGGGTTCTATCCATTTCCTGTATATTCACACCTCTTCTTACCTCTTTGCTCTTTGAGAATTTCACAAATTATTTCATGTAATCCTCACAATGACTCTGAGGCAGATTTTATTATCTCTATTTATAGGTAAGAAAACCAGAGCTCTCAAGTAACTTCCTTAAGATCACAGAGAGCATTAGAGCTCAGATTCCAAACTAGGAGGAAAAAAACAAAAACCCAGAACAATTTGGACTCCAAAGCCCTGTCTTTATACCATACCACATCATATCATCACATACATTAAAAAAAAAAAAAACACCCTATAATAAAAAAAACCACCAAACATATTCCAAGCTGCTGTTCCCCAAATAACAATGTGTCTTCATGAGGACTGTAGTAAATGAATCATGTAGGAAATCATTAAGAACCAAAAACTTGCAGTTAATATTCTAAGCAAACTTAAGGAAAACACTCAAAGAAAAAACACTGACTACCTTAGGTATTGCATGGAGACAACACCAAATATAAGACATGTCACTGCTGAAAACATACCAAAGCCATCATACTGGGTGTTTACTTAATTTTTGGAATACCTGTTAACTAGTTTTTCCTTAAAGTTCTCAGTCAAATGAAAAATGCATTTTAGTGAATTCAGTATTTCTGCATTGACAATTCAAGTTTTATCTGATTAAGCCTTCAGGTTCTGTATCTTATTTTTTACACATATATATTTTTTCATTGATTTCAGAGAGGGAGAGAGAAATAGAAACATCAATGATGAGAGGGAATCACTGATTGGCTGCCTACTACTGGGGATTGAGCCCACAATCCCAGCATGTGCCCTTGACCAGAATCGAACCATGACCTCCTGGTTCATAGGTCTATGCTCAACCACTGAGCCACCCGGCCGGAGTTTCTGGTATTTTTCATTCAAATTAAGAGCAACCTATATATTGATTCTTACCAGGTACTGTATTTTTTATTTTGATAAATTTAAATCAATACTTTAAAATGTATTAATCTACTGATTATACGTTTTTAAAGGTATTTTGAGCAATAAGATATCAATAATTTTAAAATTATCTGAAAAATAACTTTTTTGAAGATTTATTTGAGGTTCAATGACATTGAATTCAGGTAACTTTAACTGCTGTAACTCAAAAATCACTAATGGTTAAAGAATGATGTTTAAAACTGTCAAACTTCTACCCACTGCCACCAAATGAATGAATGAAACAGGGAGACCTCAACTAAGCAACTGTTTCAAGCCTCCGGTGGTCTGGCTTCTTCGAGGAATGCCATTCTCACCATTACAACGGGTCGCATGATGACCTGACCACCGCTTTAGTTGCCAGCCCCGTCCTTTCCTGGGACTTCCGCACAGAGGTTTTATTTATTCCTCTTACCGTGAGGCGATTCCTACTAGTTCACGTTGGCAGAGCGAGTGTGATTGGCATCTAAATGACAACGACGGTACCATGGCTAACACTTAACTAGGCGCGTTTAGTTCTTACAGCCGGCCCGGGTGTGGAACAGAGGTGCACACGAACGGGGGTGGGCCAAAGGGGGCGCACAGTGGTCTGCAGGGACCCAGCATGCACGTCGGGAGCATTCCCTTCGCAGTCGCAGCTGTGAACCTACTTTCGCCCCCGCCCCAAGCAGCCGAGGCGGCACGTGGTTCCCAAACAGCCCTCGGGTCGCCGTCGCTGCCCGTCAGTAACAGTCTGGTTCTCGCTTGCAATCACTTCTCATATTCTATCGGACGCCCATCTAATGAAAGTGCATCTCTAACTTTTTTTTAAAGGGGAGCTTTAGTTGTCTTCACCTGTGCACACACCGCTCTGCCCCCAAATTTTGCAATCCAGCTCTGCCCGATGCTGGCCTGCTGTTTCTTGGAGCTTTCCTGGCGGACGCCTCAAAAAGCGACTGAAATCTCAATAGTAGAGGATCTCTCCACCCATCCATCCTCCAAAAACGGCTACATTTAATTAGAGTAATTCTCGGTCACTGATAAGACATGAGCCTTCTGGGTAACGTAGACCCCAAAAAATAAAAAAGCGGAGGTGGTGTGGGAAGACGCCTTTCCCCTTTTAAATATTAGATATAAAGAGGCTCATAAAGAGAGAAAAAACAAAAACCCGAACCCTAAAAACCAGGACCAGGGGCTGCGCGGAGGGCCACACAAGGGGCCCTTCCCCGCGGCGGCGGCGGCACGTTCTCGGCTCAGCGACCCTCCGCAGGCGCCGAGCCTCCCTCCCCAGCGGCCTCCCGGGGACCCGCGAGCCTCCCCCCGGGCAGGGGGCGGAAGGCCTCGCCACGGAGGGCCCCGGAAAGGCCCCGAGGCGGGTCCGACGGTCGCCACCGAGGTCCGGCGGTTGCTTAGGGACCGGGAGGGTCAGGAGGTGATGGGAGGAGGAGGCGGCGGGAGGAAGGGGGTGTGTGGTGGGGGGAAGCAGCGTCCGGTCCGTCCGCGCAGACAGCTCCGCCATACCCCCACCTCCCCCAGTCCCGCCGCCGCCGGGAGCTCTACGGGGCGAGGAGGGACGTCCACGGAGCGCCGGAGCAGAGGGGAGAAAATCCAAAACGAGTCTACTCAACCTCGCCTGGGCTCCGAGGCCCCGCCATGGAGACCGGCACAGTGCGCAGGCGCGGCCCCGCCCAGAGCGCGCAGCGCGGGCCGGAGAGGAGGCCACTGTCGGCCACCGTCGTCCGTTCCCACTCGGATTGCGTTCCTTCCCCCGCCCCCCCCCCCCCCCCGTAGTTCCCTTCTCTTATCTGGATTTAAAACCTGAAGCTAGAGGCGAGAGCCCACGAATAGTCTCGGCAGAGTGACTCTGCTTGTGAGTATGCGTGGTCAAATAAGCGCGGAACGGCTTTAGTAAATTAAAGCTGGAACTAAGAGGAAATATAATAAATATCTGGCTGGAGTCGGGATGGTTTAATAAAAATGAGGGGGGAAAAAAAGCATTCCAGACCAAAAAAAAAAAAAAAAAATTAAGTAATCTCATTATGCAAGTAAGATATCCTGAGGGCAGGGTGGCAAAAAGAGACTACAATTCCCAGCAGTTACAGCGTCTGAGAATCGCTGCTTTCTGGGGGTTGTAGTATCTGGGACCCGAGTTTGAAATATCGGATCTAAAGCCACCCTGTTATGTAATAAAAGGGAAGGCGAGAGAGAAGCAGATTTGAAGTGGGCCTGTCTGTGTCTTCACGCTCGATCCCAGGCCTAACTATATATGAACAGAACTCCCTGGAGATGAAAGGGACGCTGTGTCTTTAAGGCTCGGCCGCCCTAATCGCTCGTGCCTCATCCGGGAATCGGTGGTTGATGTGTGCGGCCTGGGCGCGGGGCGGGCGCCGCGTGGTGGTGGAGGAAGCGGGGTCCCGGCCGTGGTGCAGGGTAACCGTGAGCCGCCTCTTTTTGTAAACCCGAGGGACCGGCGCTCGGAAGAGGGGCTTGTCGGACCGTTACCCCCCGCGTCTCTGTGGGCCAGTTTGCTGTGCACCCCCGCGATGGCCCAGCTCCAGACCCGCTTCTTCACTGACAACAAGAAGTGAGTACGCTGCGCCCCTCGCCCTTTCCGGGGGTCCTTTGCGAGGACTCCTTCCGCGTGACCCTGCGGGTCTCTGCCTTTGCCGCACTCACTTTTACACCCCCGACCCCCCCCCCCCCCCGCTCCTGTTTTTGCTGGACTCCTCGCTGGACCGTGTTTTCCGCCCAAGCGGCTCGGGGTTCCTCCGGGACCCACCTCTGGTATCGCCATTTAAATTGTGACCGTGGAGGAGCCGGAGGGCTGCGGGGCTGCCTCCAGCAGGAGGCACGTTGTGTCATTGGGCCGTGAACCAAGTCCTTGCAGGCTGTCTGCCCATGATGTGTCCGTTTCTGAAAACACAGCTTCATTTTCTTTTTAAGTAGGTGGTAGACGCTGTTTTCCTAAGCCAGGCTAGAAAGTGGAGCTCCGAAGAGGGGGTTGGTAAGACTGGGAAGTCATTCGGTTACAGATTTGTGGAGATATATATATGTATGTGTATATATGTGTATACATACGTGTATATATAAACATTTTTAACAACAGTCCCCAGGCCTGTAGCATTCATTTGAAACCTAATCACATCCTGCCTTACGGTGTGTTTATAGCTTTTTGAGCCGACCTGCCAATTAATTTTGTTAATCCCATGCAGCAAAATGTCTGACATGTAGTAGATCCCAGTGACCCAGTGGATGTTTGTTGAATGAATGAATGAATGCACATTTGTTAAGATAATCTGTGGACATAACCTTGATGTTTCGTTTCTGTTTCGTAGATATGCAGTAGATGATGTTCCCTTCTCAATCCCTGCAGCTTCTGAAGTTGCTGACCTTAGTAACATCATTAATAAATTGCTGCAGGCTAAAAATGGTAGGTAACGTGTTCTGAAAAGTTACCACTAACTCCAGTAAGTTCCATCACACTTTTATTTCCTTATTTTGGTCTTATTTTATAATACTGCATACATTTTATAATGGTAAAATTTATAAATTATAATATATGGGGTTCCCTGCTGATACTTTTTAAAAAATGCTTTGAAATAAAAGTGTCCAGGAAAAAAATACTTTTAGGACTAAGGAGATAGGATGGTTGAGATTTAGGAATACAGATTTTAGTGTAATAGTTGTGATGTAAAGGTAATCAAGACATTGTAACTGTGCTGAAGATGGCTGAGCTGGGTTGGCAGAGAGCAAACATCTGGATGCTTCGGCCCCACTTGCTATACTTCTACAAAATGGAATAACAAATGCCAGTGTTCATACTGGTTTTTTTTTTTAAGTATTTAAGATTCATAAGAATGGGTAAAACATTTAAAAACATGTAAGAGTATCAAACCATTTATAAAGATACAAATATTAAACATAATGCTGGGTGAATATAAGTTATTAGCCCATAAAATTAATATAAACAATGTGTGCAACAATATTGATTAAACAAGATTGGCCATAAATTGATCATTGGAGTTTTATGATAGGTATATGAAGATGTATTATCAAGTTTATTCTCCATTTTTGCATATATTTGAATTTTTCTATAATAAGATGGTTTTTAAAAAGTAAAATCACACATGAAATAGAAGATATAAACACTTTATTCTGGAGAAACTCAGAGGCCACACTGGGATAATAGGTATCTGTTTGTTGTGGAGTCTCATATACATCTCTGCCAATACCACTTCAGGTCCTCAGAGTGATGATTTTATTATGTGTTTTCTTTAGAGGTCCACAAACATGTGGAGTTTGATTTCCTTATCAAGGGCCAGTTTCTACGAATGCCCTTGGTCAAACATATGGAACTGGAAAACATCTCATCGGTAAGTTCAAATGCATACTTGCTCTATTTTACTCAAGTTATTACCAGATAATGAAGGCGAACTCCATTTAGAATCAGGCTGAATCTACAGTAACCAGTATCCTTTTGATTATTTTTTTTCTTAGAAATTTGAATTTCAGTTTTTTATATACTCAAAATCCTCTCTTCTGACAGTATTATTATTCAAGAAATACAGATGAATGAATATGGAAAGATACCTTCATATCTGTGGAAGAATGGTCAAAAAAGGCAATAGCAAATATATATTTAGTTCTCATAAAGGTGTACAAAATGATTGTGCACCTAGAACAACTTTTATAGCTTAGGGCTATTGTGATTTAAAATGATTTTTCTACCCTCTGATTTTCAAACTTTTATTAATATTGCTTTTATCATTTAAAATATAATTTGGGGGGGCAATTTTTAGAACTGTGGTAAAATACACATAAAATTTATCATTTTAACCATTTTTTAAGTTTATAATCTAGTGGCCATTAACTACATTCACAATATTACACAACCATCACCACTATTCATTTCCAAGACTACTACTTCATCCTAAGTAGAAGCTCTGTATCCATTTAACAATATGCTTTTGTGATTTTATAATTTAAAGTTTCTTATATTCTTTTTTAAAAAATATATTTTTATTGATTTCAGAGAGAGGAATGGAGAGGGAGAGAGAGAAACATCAATGATGAGAGAGAATAGAATCATGGATTGGCTGCCTCCTGCATGACACACACACACACACACACACACACACACACCCCTTGGGGATTGAGCCCACAACCTAGGAATGTGCCTTTACCAGGAATCGAACCATGACCTACTGATTCATAGGTCGATGCTCAACCATTGAGCCATGTCGGCCAGGCTTCTTATATTCTTTTCCCCCCCACTTTTAGCATAAGTTTTCCAAGGTCATTAATATTCCTTAATGTTACTCATAGCATACTGTTATGTCAAATAGTTTCACCTTTTGTATGGCTCCAGATTTTCTGGGTTATGAAGGGGACAAACATGAAGGAGATGTATTAAACTGGGGGTCTTCTATCTTCATAAGACTGCACCACCTGATTGATGCCTGGTTTCTCTCTGTGACTAGGAAGAGGTTGTGGAACTAGAATACGTGGAGAAGTACACTGCACCTCAGCCAGAACAATGCTTGTTCCATGACGACTGGATCAGCTCAATCCAAGGGGCAGAGGAATGGTATTGCAGACGGATGTTCTTATATCCCTTTTCTTACGCCACCATAGTCTTCTTAAGCGCATGATGGGAATATTCTGATTTCTCTGTTCTTTGTAAAAATAGTTTGTGATACATGTATCAGTGACCACACCAAAGATCTTTACATTCACTGTAGTCTAGAAGAAACATATCTATTAGTAAGTTTTCTCTTCTGTGTCAAGATGTGGTGACATTTGTATTCTGAATAGGCCAAGTGTCAAGGCATTTATTTGATTTGCTGTTTTTAAGACCAAGGATATTATTTGTTTTATAGAGGGGGAAGAGGGGAATCCTTTTATAATAAGTTACATATCTCCTGGCCTGCTATCATGAAAGTGCAGATCATGCTATATTAGGGCTAAAATGGGCAGACTGGAATCAAGAAGCTGTGGCTGGCTCAGAGCAGGCTCCCACTGGCCTTACCTGTAGAAAAATACCTCAAGAGTGGTGTATAGTGGTAGCTTACGTGCAGAGAATTCTCCCTGTAGTTATTACACAAAGTTACTTTAAGTGGTTTTCTGTTTAATGGTTTTTACAAGGACTGTTAAGCTTTTCAAACTACTTGCTTAGCTTTCCTAATAGTTGTAGTATTTACAACAATAGTAAAAGTGAAATCTAGGATTAGTCAGTAGCTCTGTTATTATTTTTAGCAGGTCAGGAAAAGCCAAATGTAATATCTCTGTTCTGCTCTCGTGTGTTTTGAAATATCATATTCAAGGAGAGTTTTAAAGTATAATCCTCAAAATTGACTTTGTTACCTTAGAAATATAATTGATTTCAGGGGCTGAAAAAGCTGCTTTTTTTATTTACTCGCAGGATCTTGACTGGTTCTTACGATAAGACTTCTCGGATCTGGTCCTTGGGAGGAAAGTCGATAATGACAATTGTGGGACATACAGACGTCGTAAAAGATGTGGCCTGGGTGAAAAAAGGTAAGCAGTCTGCCTAAACGGAGAACACTCCTGGATAGGGATTGAAAATAAGGCATTTCCAGTGTTAGGGCATAAAATGGACAGCTTAGGAAATGTCTCATGCCTCAGTTATTCTCACCTCTTTCAAAAATACAGTGTTCAAGAAAAAAAGGATTATATAACAAATTCACACTTTAGTGGAAGTGAACCCTTACTAAAATTATATCAGGCTAGTGCACGAAATTTGTGCACTCGGAGAAGTGGGGGTCCCTCAGCCAGGCCTGCACCCTCTTGCAGTCTGGGAACCCTCAGGGGATGTCTGACTTACGGCTTAGGCTCAAGTTGTCAGTCAGACATCATTAGCGCTGCTGTGGAGGCAGGAGAGGCTCCTGCCCTCACTGCTGTGCTTGCCAGCTGTGAGCCTGGCTTCTGGCTGAGCGCACTAACCACCAGGGGGCAGCTCCTGCATTGAGCCGGATCGGGCCAAAACCGGCACTCCAACATCCCCCAAGGGGTCCCAGATTGCGAGAGAGTGCAGGCCAGGCCAAGGGACCCCACAGGTGCACAATCAGGGCTGGGGAGGGACACGGGAGGTTGGCAAGCCACGGAGGGTCCACAGGAGGGCTCCAGGGCATGTCCGGCTCATCTTAGTCCTGATCAGAAGGCCCCAGCAGCAAGCTAACCTATCAGAGTGTCTGCCCCCTGGTGGTCAGTGCATGTCATAGCGACTGGTCAACTATCTGCCCCCTGGTGGTCAGTGCACATCATAGCAAGCAGTTGAACAGTCTTGGCATATCATTAGCATATTATGCTTTGACTAGGGGCCCGGTGCACGAAATTCGTGCACTGGGTGTGTGTGTGGGGGGGTCCCCTCTCACATACTGGGATCCCCCTCTCACATACTGGGAGCCCTCAGGCGTTGACCCCCATCACCCTCCAATCACAGGATCGGCCCCTTGCCCAGGCCTGACGCCTCTGGCCTAGGCGTCCGGCCCAGGCAGCGGGGACCCGCAGCTGCAGCGGCCCCACGATCGTGGGCTTCGTTTTAGGCCCAGGCAAGGGGCCCCTAGCTCCCGGGACTGCCAGCTTCGACCGTGCCCAGCTCCCATCGCTGGCTCCACCCCTACTTCCTGCTATCACTGGCCAGGGTGGAAAAGGCACCTGATTCTCTGATCATGGCTGGGGGGCAGGGCAAAGGCGGCCCCAGGGCCACCTTTGCCCTGCCCCCCAGCTCTTAGCTCCCCCCTGGGTTTCCGATCACTGTCAGTGGCAGGGGGCTTCTTCCTGCTTTCCCTTTCGCCTCCCTGCATTGTGCCTACATATGCAAATTAACCACCATCTTGTTGGCAGTTAACTGCCAATCTTAGTTGGCAGTTAATTTGCATATAGCCCTGATTAGCCAATGAAAAGGGTATCGTCGTACGCCAATTACCATTTTTCTCTTTTATTAGATAGGATTGGTTGAATGGACGACAAGACAACTGGACACTTAGCATATTAGGCTTTTATATATAGAGATATATTTTCAAGTTAAGACTGTGTGTGTGTTAAAATCATTTCTCAATGTATTTTTTGAAGAATCTTTATACTGTAAGTTAGCTTCTTTTTCAAAGCTGGACATGAGCTTTTTTTCTTTTTAACGTTTTCCTCAACAACAAATTCAGTTCTTTGGTTTCAGAGCACGATCTATTTTACATTGTTGTGATTACGTGTCTCTTGCTCCTGTGCTCTCCTTCCTTCAGACAACCTGTCTTGCCTACTGCTGAGTGCCTCTATGGACCAGACGGTCCTCCTGTGGGAGTGGGACGTGGAGAGAAACAAGGTGAAAGCTCTGCACTGCTGCAGAGGCCACGCTGGGAGTGTGGACTCCATAGCTGTCGATGGCTCAGGGACTAAAGTAAGTAGCTACGTGCCATCAGGACTGTGTTGCGTTCCACTCTGAACTTAGGTGAAAATTGTTTCCTGTGTATATTCATTGTGATTGGCCAACTTTCCTAACAACTGGTGACTAAAGCAGAGAAAAACAAGGCAAATAACATGATGGGTTATATTACAAACTCTTTTTCCTTTCATATATCTGTTTCTAGTTTTGCAGTGGCTCCTGGGATAAGATGCTAAAGATCTGGTCTACAGGTAAATCAAATATTTCTTTTACTTTGACTTATTAATATTTCAAGAATTGTAGTGAAAATTCTATGTAGCCCATATGTGACCATAGAAATGGGCCAGTGTTTTGTAGGATACAAAGGATCATAGTGTAGAGAAAAATTCGTATATTTCTTTGTGTTTCACAATGTTTTTCTACCTCAGCATCCCCTTATTAATTGGACAATGTTACTGAATTGCTGCACATGCCAACAGCATGTTTAGTGTAATGGGGCATAACTGTCTGAAGTCCCTTATTCAGGAATCTGGAAATAAACTAAAGTATCTTTTGAGTAATTTTTGTATACTTTACTGTTAGAGGAATTTTCTTAAAGCTGGTTTACTTAAACAAGCAGACATTTTTAATAGTTTTATCAAACCTCTTGCTTTGAAAACAGATTAGAAGGAACAATTAGAGGAAGAGGAGGAGGAGGAGGAGGGAGGACTCTAAGAGGCAGGTGCCTTCATAGTAGTAAGAAGACAATGAAAGAAGAAAAGGGGGGGAAATGTACAGATACTTAAATTTTAAAAACAGTAGCCTAGAGCTGTTTATGGCACAGGTAAACAGATCAGAATACCTGTTACTTCTGAGGTAACTGCTGTATTACAGCATAATACCCTAAATACGGTTTACAAAGGAGAGTCAGGGGGATCAGGAAGCGCTTAAAGAGTTTTAAGTAATTATGTGTAAGATGGCAGGAAATATATAATCCATTTTAGTAGATATTCCAAAAATGCTTAAAATAATCAGCTTTGAGGCAGAAAGTAGTTTAGAAATTTTCCCCTTTGTGGTATATTTTTTTATAATTCTGGGTAAATGAGATATGTTTATTAGTTGTTACCCTTAGGGCACTTACAGTCCAGTTTGGGAAAAACTTCAAAATTCATAAAAAGCATTCAAATATGTGGTTTTCATCTGAAGTTTGGTACCTGGCCAAATGATGTAAAACAAAGTGTGTTTTTTTTTACCAAACAAAAAATAACTATCTGTGAAACACTTTAATTCATTGTTAGAAAAGTAAAAGAAGAATAAACATGGCTGGAATATATGTCCTTTTAACATGTATTTATCTTGTGGCATTCCCTTCATGAGATAAATCCAATCTGGTCAACTAACAGTAAGCAATTTTTCTTAGATATGGTAAAGTAGTGAATATTTTTAATGATCTTAAAGACACAGTGAGATATCAAACTGGTTAGCTTCTAGGATTTAATGTATTTTACTTTTTCTGTTTGGAAAATTGGTAACCCAGGTATTGTTTTTATGTATAATTTTCTATTAATGAAAATTGGTAGGAATATCTATTCTAGCCAAATGAGATACTATGGAGAAAATATGTACCCAGAAATGTAAGAATTCTTTGAGACTGTCTGCAATTACTGTTTACCATAATTTTTA
Source organism: Myotis daubentonii (assembly GCF_963259705.1). NCBI lineage: Eukaryota > Metazoa > Chordata > Mammalia > Chiroptera > Vespertilionidae > Myotis > Myotis daubentonii. Next base: position 10,952,651 of record NC_081846.1, on the reverse strand, counting down.
AAAAGTATCCAATCTAATTCTCTATGATACAGTCCCTACAGATGAAGAAGATGAAATGGAGGAATCCACAAATCGACCAAGAAAGAAACAGAAAACAGAGCAATTGGGACTAACAAGGGTAAGTATTTGTGGGAATTGCTATCCTTGGCAATTTGTCTGTAGTGACAAATTGATGTTTCTATCTCCCTCTTCCTCTCCCTCTCTCAAATCAATAAAAATATATTTTAAAAAAGTTTTTAAAAAAAGAACTGTAAATGCCTTGCCAATTTGGATATTGTGCCAGTTGTGATTTATTGATGCATTGCCTTGATTTTGCAACCTCTAAAGAATATATCTGAGAAGAGAATTTCTTGAATTATAAAATCCCTTTACACAGAGGTAGTTTTTTTTTTTTAATCCTCACCCAAGGATAATTTTCCATTGATTTTTTTAGAGGGAGTGGAAGGGAGGGAGAGAGACAGAGAGAAAAACATCAATGTGAGAGATGGATTGGTTGCCTCCTGCACATGCCCAACCAGGGCTGAGTATCAAGCCTGCAACCAAGGTACATGCCCTTGACCGGAATTGAGCTGGGACCCTTCAGTCTGAGGGACAATGCTCTAACCACTGAGCAAAACCAGGTAGGGCGAAGGTGGTCTCTTTTTTTTATAACCTTTCCTTTAATTGAAGTTTGGCATACATACAGTTACGTATACAACTCAGTGAACTTTTACAATACCCAAGTAATCACTACATTGAGAATTACCAATACCCGGCAGACTCCCTCTAGCCTCCCTTAAAAGAAGTAGACCCTAACGGTAATCACGGTTGTGGCTTGTATCACCTTAGATGAGTTTCATCTGTCTTTCAATTTTAGACGCCCATCGTGACTCTGTCTGGTCATAAAGAAGCAATTTCCTCGGTTCTGTGGTCAGATGCTGAAGAAATCTGCAGTGCATCCTGGGACCACACAATTAGAGTATGGGATGTTGAGTCTGGCAGTCTAAAGTCAACCTTGGTAAGATTTACAGCTTCAGTGGTTCTCGGATTAACTTTGAGCTTTTAAGTGGTAAGCTTCTAGAGATGATTAATTTTAACCCACCCTGGTTAAATGTCCTTCCCTCTTTTTTTTTTTTTTTCCAGACAGGAAATAAAGTATTTAATTGTATCTCCTACTCTCCACTTTGTAAACGTTTAGCGTCTGGAAGTACAGATAGGCATATCAGACTGTGGGATCCCCGGACTAAAGGTGAGTCATGTAAACCACTGGAGGAGAAGTGTATAAACAACATCAGTTTCTCTTTTCAATAGAGATGTGTATAAAAAGCTAACTTTCTACATATTTCTTTTTAGATTTTTTCTGCCTACTTCTAATATTCAGTAATTGTTATCTTGTTTGCTTTGTTCAGATGGTTCTTTGGTGTCGCTGTCCCTAACCTCACATTCCGGCTGGGTGACAGCAGTAAAGTGGTCTCCTACCCATGAGCAGCAGCTGATTTCAGGTTCTTTAGATAACATTGTCAAGCTGTGGGATACAAGGAGGTAAGTCCTATTTACAGCCCACAAAAGAAATATATCAATTGCCTATTGTATACAGAGAAAACAAAGTGAATACTGAAATGATAAATACTGATGTAAAAAGAAAGACCAGAATCAAAGGCATTTTCTTTTGTTAACTTTTTTTGCAGAATTTGTGGTAGTTGGGGGTTTTTGGACAAAAAAAAACCCACAAGAAATTTTTGAGCAGGGGAGCAAGAATGAGAGCAGAGAGGCTAATATGATTTGAGTCAGAATAGTGGTTTGGACTTTGGGGGTAGCATTTGAGATAAGTGGTTGGATTTTAAGTATATTTTAAAGATAGCTCTTTGGGATATTTTTGTTTGTTTTTTTAATATATTTTTATTTCAGAGAGGAAGGAAGAGAGAGGGAGATAGAAACATCAATGAGGAAAGAGAATCACTGATAGGCTGCCTCCTGCACACCCCACACTGGGGATCGAGCCTGCAACCCAGGCCTGTGCCCTTGGCTGGAATCGAACCTGGGACTCTTTAGTCCGCAGGCCAACACTATCCACTGAGCCAAACTGGCTAGGGCAAGATAGCACTTTGTCAGGATTGGCTCAGAAACTGAAAGTAGAAATAGGAGTCTAGGACAGTGGTCGGAAAACTGCGGCTCGCGAGCCACATGCGGCTCTTTGGCCCCTTGAGTGTGGCTCTTCCTAAGCCTTAGGAGTACCCTAATTAAGTTAATAACAATGTACCTACCTATATAGTTTAAGTTTAAAAAATTTGGCTCTCAAAAGAAATTTCAATCGTTGTACTGTTGATATTTGGCTCTGTTGACTAATGAGTTTGCTGACCACAGGTCTAAGATAATGCCTGTATTTTCTACTGAGCAACTGGGTAATTATTGATGCCATTTGCTATAATGGGAAAGAGTAGAAAAAAAAGAGGTTTATAGGGGGAAATTGATAGTTTTTTGGTTGTTTTAAATGTGTAGTGCCCAGACATTGAGCTGTCACCCAATTGGATATACATAGAAACTCGGGAGAAATTTGGCTAAAATATAAATTTGGGAGTTACCAGCATATAGATCAGTGATGGCGAACCTATGACACGCGTGTCAGAGGTGACATGCGAACTCATTTTTTGGGTTGATTTTTCTTTGTTAAATGGCATTTAAATATATAAAATAAATATCAAAAATATAAGTCTTTGTTTTACTATGGTTGCAAATATCAAAAAAATTCTATATGTGACACGGCACCAGAGTTAACTTAGGGTTTTTCAAAATGCTGGCACGCCGAGCTCAAAAGGTTCGCCATCACTGATATAGATAAATAGATCAATGGTATATAAAGCCATGATTCGGAAGTAAAAGTAAAGTAGTCAAGGAAGTGTGAAGATGGGCCTAATTATAAATTTTTATAAATAAATAGCATTTCTCCTGAATATACTTGTTTGTAGTAAGTCTTGGTCACTTGCTAATGATGTAAGAAAACAGGAGAGGTGGTCAAGTAAATACCCAGAATTTTCATACTAAGTGGTTACAAAGGCAGGGATGGTGAATGGAAAGTTTAGCTGATCATTCTTATATGTTTGTTTTAGTATTATGACATGCATATAACATGTCAACATTTTCATCTTTTAGTTGTAAGGCTCCTCTCTATGACTTGGCTGCTCATGAAGACAAAGTTCTGAGTGTGGACTGGACAGACACAGGGGTAAGATGTTATTAGTTATTTGGTGAAGAGGAAAATATATCATTAGAATAAATCTGGTGTTTGTTGTATTTCATATATCTGATATTTATAATTCTCTTAAGTTTCCATTAGTATTATTCATAAAATCTCAGACTCCATTCAAAGAAGGAACAAATTTGTCCATTAATATTAGGAATAGAAAATATGAAGCACTTTTGTTCTTATCAGTATTTTAATGACGTTTCAAATCCATAAACTTGCTACTTTAGACTAATTGGATCAAAATATTTCCCATTTAAAAAAATCTTATATAATGAATCTAGATTATAAAATGTGTTTAAATAATTATAGTTTAATTATTTTTATGTATATACATTAGCTGTATTGCCTAAGAATTCTTTTCAAATATAGGTCGTAGGGCTACGTGTATAATTTTAATGTCCATTTACTGGCAAACAATGTGCTAGCCTTTAAAAACTTAATTTTCCTAAATGGGTAAAACTATATGACCCTTCAAACTTTTTATTACATTTCTTAGCAAATCCTTCATAGAAAATTATACCTTAACCAAATTCAAATGATCACTTTTATAGCTTTAATATACTATATTATAATATAGTGAAAACTGATGTAACCAGTCCATTTAAGTATAAACTCACAATGCAAGTTAACTGCTCATCCATAATTTCTTTGTAATCTGAACCACCAGTATTTATTTAGGTTTATTAGCATATGAAATAACTGTCTTCTATTTGTGTGTGTTTTTCTCTCTCCTTTTATGCAGTTACTTCTGAGTGGAGGAGCAGACAATAAGTTGTATTCCTACAGATATTCACCTACCACTTCCCATGTGGGGGCATGAAAGTGAATGATAAACTTGACTACAGAGATTCTGTAAATGTAATTATAGAGAATCCTCAGAGTACATCAGTGCAGATCACCCTTTATAATAGTTCTTACTGTCTTTTTATGTTGTATTTATTGTATAACAGTGTGCATTTATAAAATATAAAATGTGACTTGCATTCTCTACCTATGTAAACTCTTGAAATAAAACTGAGTTTATTATTTCTTTTAAAGGGACTGTTTGAATTAAAATTTGCTTTTGAAATGCTATAAAAGCATATATTAAAAATACAGTACTTGTCCAGTGGTGGTTGTTTTTTAACTTCTGATAGAGAAACAACTTTTTAAAGTTAGTTGTTTTTAAAAAGCATCTAAAAAATAAAATGTAATACAGAAAAATTTAGAAATGCAATTTGCATTTGTTAAAATAAGTGATGTCTAACTGTAAAGACTTTGAAGGTATTCAGAACATTAGAACATGTAGATGTTGCCAATTTATTAATTTGTTGAAATACTCTAAGTGAGGTACTTCATATTAAAGATGTCACCATCCTTACAGTGGTTCTCAACCTGTGGGTCGCGAACAATGAAAATACATCCTGCATATCAGATATTTACATTATGATTCATACCAGTAGCAAAATTACAGTTATGAAGTAGCAACAAAAATAATTTTATGATTTGGGGTCACCACAACATGAGGAACTGTATTAAAGGGTCACGGCATTAGGAAGGTTGAGAACCACTGCGAGGAACTGCATACAGATTTCATGGTAACAAGGAATCCTTCTACCATACTTATTCTTGTGTATAAGAACAGATTCTTTGGACCAAACCTTTCAGTCAGTATTAGATACAAACTTTCTACAAATGGTATAGCACTTGTCTAAATTCATATGTGATATACCAAATATTTAAAGTAAATGCCCTCATCTTTAATGGATTGGCATTCCTCAAGCAGAGCACTAGCTTCTGAGTAATATATGGAGAATCAGTTTGATCATATCATTAGATTCTCGAATGCAATATATATATATTTTTAATCCTCACCCAAAGAGATGTTTTTCATTGATTCTAGAGAGGGAAACGGGGGGGGGGGGGGGGGGACATCAATGTGAAAGAAACTCGATCAAAAGCCTCCCATGTGCCCTGCCCGGGGATCAGACCCACGACCCTTCAGTGCACAGGACAATGCTCTAACCAACTGAGCCACACCAACCAGGGTACAACATAACTTTTTTTTAAAATCTTGTTTTAAGTTTTAAATTAGAGTTGGCATACAATATTATATGTTTTAGGTGTATAATTCTGTGACCAGAGATAGAACTTACGAAGTAATCACACCAATAAATCTAGTTACCCATCTGGCTGTAGCTGAGAGCCAGATTAACAGTGGATTAAACCAGGTGTAAATTTAGTTCTCTTGTGTGCAGCTGTCCAGGGCTAGTGCGGTGGTTTTTGTTCCATATTCCGTAGGGACTCCAGCATGCACCCTCTACCCCCATAATATGGACCAAGAGCTAGAGCTCCAGTTACACCCTTTTTTTTTTTTCTCATTTAGTGACTGGAAAAGTCATACACAAAGTCTGTTTTTCTCATCTAATGAAGACCTGTAAATTTTATATCTGTAGTTTCTGAAAAAAATGTTAATTTTCAGAGAACAGGGATAAATTTATATTTCTGTCCTGGGTGGTCTCTGAATGAGCCTTTCAGGCAGTGTTATTAAAAATATTTTGCCCTAGTCTAGCCGGTTTGACTCTGGATAGAGCGGCCTGCAGACTGAAGGGTTCAGGGTTTGATTCCCATCAAGGGCACATACCAGGGTTGTGGGCTCCATCCGCAGTAGGGGGCGTGCAGGCGGCAGCCAATCAATGATTCTCATTGATGTTCCTATCCCTCTGAAAAATATACATATTCTTAAAAAATTCCTAATCTAAAGACATCTTAATATTTTCAGTCCAAATTAATTTTATAGTATAAATAGCCTACGCTTTTTTCTGTTCTAAAACTACCTTTTTTTCAGGTTTTTAAGGTACTTTGTAATAACATTCTACAATATCACCCCATCTTACCTCTCATGATATTATAGACATCACTTCAAACCTAAGCTTTTTCCACTTACTAGCCTATACGTCGTCGTAGTTGTAAATCATATTTTGTGACATTAGGACAGCTGATAATTTTTTTGAGTCACTTTGAATTTAAATTATTTTCCATCAGTAACGTAATTCTTTTGCCTTATTTCCATTTTCCTCCTTGAGGTTTTTAGGCTCAAATTTTACTTTTTGCTCATGAAGACATTTATGACAACAAATTATGTGCATTCAAGATCAGTTATGAACGGTTGTTAACTTAATCCCCTTTAAATCTTTAGAGTTAAATACCGATACATCGTGCTGGCGCGGGTACCGAAAGCTCCCAGGACTCAGGAATGAGCAGGGCTCAGCGCATAGCCTCGCTGTGTGTGTGTGTGTGGCGGGGGGGGGGGGGGCGGAGTGTCCGGCAGGTGCAGGGGGGCCCTAGGGAGACAGGGAGGGGGCTGGGGACCCGCACCATGGGCTCGGAAGAGGAAGCCGAGAGCGCCGTCCACTTACCCGCTCCGCGGTCTCACACTCACTTCTGCCGGCTTCTGACTTGTCTTTTCACCCGGTTCGGTAAAGAGGCCGGAGAGGGTCCTGGGTTTATCCGAGAACCGACAGAGCCCGAGGTGGGGCCGTCGGGTTAGGCGGGAACGACAGGGGAGCGAACGCGGGCACCCGCGGGGGCGCCGGGTTTAAATCTCCCGCCTCCCGCAACCGAAGCCCGACACCTCCGCGCAGCGGTGCGCGAGGGGGTTGGGGGGGGGGGGGGGCTGAGGGGACGGGCCACGGCCTGCGGGAGCGACCGGGCGGCGTCTCGGGGCTCGCGGGCGGCAGCTGCGGGAACGGGGGCCGCGGGGACGGACCTCCGCGCAGCCGTGCGCGACGAGCAGACTCCGGCGTGGCGGTGAGTGCGCCTCCCCTGTCCGCTTCACCCCCGGCGGCACCGGCCGCGCCCTCCCTGGACCACCCGGGACCAGCCTCTAATCTAAACCCTTGGTTTCCATGGCGACGCCCCCAGGTGCAGACGCCGCGGGAGCGCACGCACGGGATCTCTCCGGGCCTCGCTGGCCTCGGCGGTTCCCTCGGGGTCCGCGGCCCCTGGGCGGCCCCTGGGCCCGCCCTCCCTCCCTCCCTCCCTCCCGGTCCGATCTCCTCTGGGCAGAACCCGCTGGGAGTGGGTTTGGCGGCGCTGGGTCCTCTCGGGACCAACGGCGCGTCCACCCGCGCGAGCGCGCGCGCGGGGCCTGAGGCTGGTTTGGGTGATTTCTCTCCAAGGGGATGATCCTTCCATTAGAGGCAAATGCTCACAGCCTGTAGGTGCTGGCCTGATGACCTCCTTCTGCTGTGCTCATTTCTGTCATTATTCGGATACGTCTTCAGAAACGAAGTGGCAAGCGATGGGTACAAGCAAAACATCAGTGAATGCGCGGTTTACGGCGAACAGCGGAATGCACGAGCGGGGGTGGGGATAGGGGTGGGGGATGGGGGTCCGCGCACAAATCTTACACGCAGGGATCCTGCTTGTGGAAACACCGATCATCTATCTGGTCAGGTGCCCAAATGATGTCATTGGTCAGATACCTGATGCCCTGAGAAAGATGGAGAGAAAAAAACCCATCCTGGCAACCGACCCTGCGAATGCCGCGGGTTTGCCAGCAGAGGGGGTGGGATTATCTAAATAGATGATCTTGAGGCACAGAGCAAAAAAGCTATTCTGGACTGTAGGCCACTGTGAAATCGCTTCTTGGGAAGAAAACGTTTACCCGTGGTTTTTGGTTTTCTCTATAAATATTTATGTATTGATTTATTTAGTTCTAAGTTAGGCAACGTACTGTAAGATGATATTACTTTAATCATCTTCACATGAATATTTATGGTAGCTACCGGTGCCTCATCCTTTAGTAGGACTTAATTATACATTTGTGGGCAAAATAATCATCTAATGGTATGTACATATTGTTATGTGATAAATTTTTAATCGTTTGATAATGGTGGTCTGTGCCTAACATACCAAGTATTCTTGGAAATGTCTGTATCTGTTTAATAGTGCAAAATTACTGTACATCTAGCCATTGAAACAGTTATGTGGAAGACTGTTTTAATTACAACTAATTACAGTTGTTGGACAAATCATTATAATTTTAGAGATAGATGAGGGCTTACAGATCAGCCAAAGTGCAAAAACTGCAAACAGCCTGGTGGGAAAACTAGGAAGCCACATCTTTACTACAAATATTTGTTATAAAACAATAAAATTAATATTCTCTAACAACAGATGAGGTGTGACAGACTTTTATTTTGTTTTTTTAAATATGTTTTTATTCATTTCAGAGAGAAAGGGAGAGGGAGAGAGAGAGAGAAACATCAGTGAAGAGAGAGAATTATTGATTGGCTATCTCCTGAAGGCTGCCCACTGGGGATTGAGCCTCCAACCCCAGGGCCTGGGCCAGGCTTGGTCCCAGTCTCTTATTAGATCATGTCTAGAATATGGGAAGATTGCTCTGAACTTTCTGTTTAGTCTTTCTGCTACTCACAAACCTCCACTGGGCCCAACCCCTATGAATCAGTTGGTTGAACGTCATGCCATGCACCAGGTCAAGGATTGGATCCCTAATAAGGGGTGTGCAGGGGGCAACTGATAGATGTGTCTCAACAATGTTTCTATCTCTATCTCTCTCTTTCCCTCTCCCTTCCTCTCTTTAAAATAAATAAAAAGGCACATCCCCAGTAGGGGGTGTGCAGGAGGCAGCTGATCAATGTTTCTCTCTCATCGATGTTTCTAACTCTCTATCCCTCTCCCTTCCTCTCTGTAAAAATCAATAAAATATATTTTTTAAAAAATAACAAATAATAAATAAATAAAATAAATAAAAACATATAAAACAAAACCTTTATTGGCTCCAAAACCTTTATTATCTGTTAGAGTTTAGAGATCTCTACAATCTATCATCAATCTACCTTCTCTTCTTTAGCCAATATTTAGAATGACATTTCCTTGCCTCATGCTATTAAAATCTCTGCTTTTCTTCAATATTTCACTCATGATAGCCAGCATGCCTGAATTCTAACCCTATTTCTGTTATTAATTAGGTGTGATATTGTTGGCGGGAGAGGAGAATAGGAGCTTTCTTATAAGTAACATATATGTGATTTAATACATAGTCTGTGTAATAACTATTTTAATGTCTCAGACTTTTTATGAACTTACTAATTCTAGTCAATTTTCAGATAAGTAAAGTTGCTACATAAAAGTATAGCTACTATACTTTAAACAATAAAACAATTTAAAAAAGTGTAGCTACTTAATATATATTTAACAATAAATGAATGAATGAGTGACTCTCATCTTTGAATAAAGGCTTGCTAGCATTGCATAGCAATAATAAATAAAATATTAAAAGACAAAATAAAAAAGATATAACTGTCCTGACAATCAAGTAAACATTTTTTTTAATATATTTTATTGATTTTTTACAGAGAGGAAGGGAGAGGGATAGAGAGTTAGAGACATCGATCAGCTGCCTCCTGCACACTCCCCACTGGGGATGTGCCCGCAACCAAGGTACATGCCCTTGACTGGAATCGAACCTGGGAACCTTGAGTCTGCAGGCCGATGCTCTATCCACTGAGCCAAACCGGTTAGGGCTCAAGTAAACATTTTTAACAATTATAATTGTTATACAACAATTCCCCTCCACCCCCACCCCAAAGTTGAATCATTAACAAACTGTGATTCTGAAGAAAGCTGATTGTGTTTATGAGAAAATTCATGGCTTGGGAGCCAGAGTAATCAGGAATACTGCATTAACATTAAACAGCAAACCTGACTTAGTATATTTTCCTAATTGCATTAAACAGTAATGTTATATTTAGTCAAAAGTCTTCACAGATTATCTTTTCCAAGGGGATTTTGGTGCTTCAGTTTGCACATTACCATCAGTCTGTTTTGCTTGCTTTTCAGTGTTGTCACAGTAATGGGATATTATAAGTAAAGTGAGTACAGAACTGCTGCTAAAGTGAGTATTGATTTGTTTTACGATTTGTACTCTAGCCCTAGCCTGTTTGGCTCAATGGATAGAGCATTGCTTGAGGATCAAAGCGTCCCGGGTTAGATTCTGGTCAAGGGCACGTGCCTTGGTTGCAGGCTCCTCCCGGGCCTGGGCCTTGGTCAGGACACATGCAGGAGGCAACCGATCAATGTGTTTCTCTCACATGGATGTTTCTCTCTGTCTTTCCCTCTCTCTTCCACTTTCCCTAAAAATCAATGGAAAAATATCCTCGGGTGAGGATTAACAAAAACAAACCAACAAACAAAAAAAGATTTGTACTCTAAAGACAGGAGATAACTAAAAATTCAATTATTGTAAAGGACAAAAATGAAAGTCTTCTATGTGATGACTGCGTTCAAGTAAAAAAAACAAACAGTACTCTTTTTAAAAATAAAGAAGATTTCTATTTAGATGACATTGTAAGGTTTGCTCCAAACTCATAATAGTCATTCAAAAAACAAACCCCAAAATATGTGCCTTGGCTAGATAATAAGATAAACACGCACCAGAAACAAAACAGAAAGACAAAGTGGTGAGCGGTGCTACAGCGGGAGGGCTGAGCTCTCACCGGAAGAGTGGGCCCTGGCACCTGGGTGTTCAGTCCCTGCAGGCTAGTGGAAATGAGATGTTCCCCAGGCCACGTTCCTTCAACTGGCTGATTACAGAAGCAGTAGTTCAGATATCGCTGTACCAGGGCCCCTAACATATCCGTGTAGTACACTGTGGAACCCACCGAAGGTAAAGAAAACTCCATAACCACTAGAGAAGGAGGAATAACCACAGAGAAGAAAAAGGAAAAACATTAGTCTGTACTCATAAGGAGCCTGCAAAATTTCGCCAAGAAAATCAAAATTTGAAACAATAATTCACTCCAAATGAAAATAATTGTATGGGAAGTCTAAAAATTCTATACATTTAGGGTACAAAGAGAAAAATTATGGAATAAAGGCCATTTAAAAGGATAAGAAATTAGGAGAATATGAAGAAGAATCACTTAGATATCTTAGATTTTTTTTTTTTTAAAGAAAGTCACTGAATTTAAAAAAAAAAAACAACTCAAAAGCTGGGATCAACTCTAGACTGAGCAGAGTTGAAAAGAGAATTCATAAATTGGAAGATTGTACTGAGGAATCTATTAAAAAATATAGTACAGAGACACATATAAAATGAGCCATTAAGACATATAAAGAATAATACCTAATAGACTCAGATAAAAAGAAGAAATTATGGCTGAAAATATTTGAGGGGACAGTAGCTCTCTAAAATATTTAAAGGGGAAAATAAAGCTTATTTTAAAGGAGGGACAGTTTGATCCCAGACTTTTTTTTTTTTTTTTTTTTAGAGAGAGAGAGAGAGAAAGAGAGAGAGAGAGAGAGAGAGAGAGAGAGAGAGAGAGAGAAGAGAGAGAAGAGAAGAGAAGAGAAGAGAAGAGAAGAGAAGAGAAGAGAAGAGAAGAGAGATAATCACTTTGTTGTGTCAATTATTTATGCATTCGTTGGTTGATTCTTGTATGTGCCCCGACCAAGGTCAAAACCGCAACCTCTATCATCTGATATATCAAACCAGCAAGGTTTGGTTTTCTGCTCAACCTGTCCCCAGTGGCAAGCGTATATAGTATTGCCCTCAGTCAAAAAACCCACAAATATGCAAATGTCACTGTTTGCAGATTTACCCACCAGCTAACGTCCTCCCCTTGCAGGGACTGCCTGCGCTCTGCAGGTAGGATAGCTTCCAGAGAGGAAAAGGAAGACGAAGTTTTTTGCTCTCAAATCCCGTCAGATAAGTGACTCTTTCTTTCCACCAAGGAGATAGTGAGGGAGTGGAAAGAGGCCAGGAGAGTACTGCCCGAGGGAGGGAATAGATGTTCTCTTCTGATCCTTCCTAGATTTTGTTCTCCTAATTGATTGGGCCTAAGCCTGCAGTCCACTTAGGAAGAGATCAGTAGTTTGTCATGCAGTTGGACTGACCCTCAGGCTAATAACAGTCTTGGGTGGGGGAACTAATCAAGAGCAAGTCAAAGGCAACCAAAAGCGAGAGAAATTGGAGGGGAAAGAGGAACTGCAAGTTTTCCCTCAAGACTATGAGTCAAAACAGTATAATGCTGCTTGCTCTGTCTAATGCTGTCGAATGCATTACAACATAATACTGCTTGCTGTTTTAGGTGGATCCCAAATAGCATACAGTTGGATATAGTATTTTGTTTTCTATGATTTAAGGTTCTTTGACTTTAAGAGGAAGTTTGCATTTATCATACTAATTTGGGCTTTAAAAACTATTATTGCCGAAACCGGTTTGGCTCAGTGGATAGAGCGTCAGCCTGTGGACTGAAAGGTCCCTGGTTCGATTCCGGTCAAGGGCATGTACCTGGGTTGCGGGCATATCCCCAGTAGGAGATGTGCAGGAGGCAGCTGATCGATGTTTCTCTCTCATCGATGTTTCTAACTCTCTATCTCTCTCCCTTCCTCTCTGTAAAAAATCAATAAAATATATTTAAAAAACAAACAAAACTATTATTATTTCTTTACTTACTTCTCCTTAAGGAACACTTTTTCACATGTGCCTTTCCTTATATAGTCATGTTAACCATGTTCAGAACAATCACTTCAACATTAATTTTTAATTTTACAGGTTACAATTTCCATCTCTATCTCTTGTTATAAGAGATGTCCCTTGTACCTAAGATCTTTATTTTTGGATACTAAAGTATCTCTTTGAGTGATTTTTTTATTTGTTTGTTAATCCTTACCAGAGGATATTTTTTTTTTTTTTTTTTTTTTTTTTTTTTTTTTTTTTTAGTGAGAGTGGAAGGGAGGAGGGAGAGAGAGAGAGACCATAATCAAACCCATGGCCCTTCAGTCCGTGGGTTGACACGGTCTAACCACTGAGAAAACAGGTTAGGGCTCTTGGAGTGATTTTTAAAGAAGAGTATGTATTTGAATCTTTGCATATCTGAGAATATTTATTAAATATATATTCTCTGCCTGGCTGATGTAGCTCAGGGGTTGAGCATCTACCTATGGAGCAGGGGGTCACAGTTCAATTCCCAGTCAGGGCTCAATACCCAATAGGGGGGTGCAGGAGGCAGCTCATGGATGATTCTCTCTCATCATTGACGTTTCTCTCTCTCTATCCCTTCCCCTTCCTATCTGAAATCAATAAAAAATTTTTTTAAACAAAATGTGTATTCTTCTGACATAGTTATAACTAAAGGGTGTTTTCCTAAGGAAATGATAGTGATATGCAAAGATGTGTGTACAAATTCATTTTGCAGTATTATTACAAATATTAGAAACTGATAAATGTCAACAAATAGAAAATTGGTCAGATAAAATAGAACTATTTCCAGCCATTACTGCAAAATCATAACAGTTTCATTACTTTTGTCACCTAACTGGAATTACGTATCATTACTCTTTTTGCCTGTTCCTTGTGCAAGTTATAATTATTTAGCTCATACAAAGCCAACATTAGCATGTTTAGCTGTTAACATTAATATTCTACTTAGCATCTTTTTTTAGTTTTCTAATTAGATTAACAGTTGGCTAACAAGTATTTATTATTGAAAATACTTTTTTAAAGACCTTTAATTTTAGGGCAGAAGCAGGGTGGAGGGTGTCACGGGGGGGGGGGGGATGAGGGACACTTGTAATACTTTCAACAGTAAAGATAAATTAAATAAATAAATACCTTTACTTTTAGTTTGTTCCTTGTAGTCACTCCATGGATTCCTTTGGGCAACCTAGAGCAGAAGATAACCAGTCAGTAGTCAGCAGGATGCAAAAGAAATACTGGAAAACTAAACAGGTCCTCATCAAAGCCACCGGGAAAAAGGAGGATGAGCACGTGGTGGCATCGGACGCAGAACTGGATGCTAAACTGGAGGTAAACTTTTCTGTGAGCTGTTAGCAACAGTAGTAATAAAGGGATTACGTGGAAAATTCTAAACAAAAATAATTTACAGGTAATTTATTTTTAATGTTATAATACATTATTAATTTGTATGGTAAATTCACTGACCTCTCTTGCTTAGACCAATGTTAGAGAAGAGCCAGAGTCCGAGTCAACGTTTTCTAAGGTTATCTATACTCTCTGATCTGTGGTTGGCAATGCTGGATGCGGTTTTCATTGGATTTGCCATTTTGCTATTTAGTTTGGAGCTGAGGGGAGGACAAACTCCACAGTTTGAAACTTCTATTAGCTCCCATGTATTGATCTCCATGTCTTCCCCAAACATCATGAGGGAAATCTCAATGCGTTTTCTACATCAGAAACAAACTCCAAACTGAAGTGCATCCCAGTCCAGGAAAATAGACATAATACGTACAAGAAAATGTTCCGCTTTTGAAGTGCATACAACAGGTATTTTGTGTTTGTTTATGGTTCTCTAAACTGTCCTAACAAAATGTATGTCTCCAAGGTTTTTCACTCCATTCAAGAGACATGCACTGAACTTCTGAAGATAGTTGAGAAGTACCAGCTAAGACTCAATGGTATGAAATCATAGACATATATCCTGTAATCCCAATGTAATAGAAACCCTTATTTGAATGAAATGTTTAATGTAAAAATAGTTTCTTGAGCTGATTTTAGGAACAGTTTCTTATGATGACATAGAAATATTTACGGGGACCTGTTCTCAAAGCCCCGGAGTTCTCCGACACAGATTCATTTTGCTGAGCTCGGTTTTCCTGCTCAGAGTCTTAAGTGGATTTGCTTCCATCACTTAAAAACTCTCTCTCTTGACACCCCCCACCAGTTGCCTGTGCAGTTACCATGCCATTCCTCTGCTCCTTAACAGAAAATTTGGACTTATTGTCTGTATGCACAGTCTTAATTCCTGTCCTTCCACTTTCTGGGTACTCACTCCAGTTAAGTCTGCATCCCTACCCCTCCACCAAGTTGCTCTTGTCGTAATAAAAAATGGTCAAATCCTAAAATGCATATCTGCACATTTGAAAATGCATCATCTGTGGTTTTATTTTGTCATTTTAATTTTTATGTTTTACTAAAGACCAATCTTTCCCAAAACAAGTTCCATGGAGTCACTGCATCAAAACCATCTGGCCCTGGCCGGTGGGCTCAATTGATTGAGCATTGTCCCGTGCACCAAAAGGTTGCCGGTTCGATTCCTGGGTGAGCCTCATACCCGTTGCACGTTTGATCCCCAATCGGGGCACATACAGGAGGCAGCCTATCGATTTTCTCTCTCCCTCTCCCTTCTTCTCCCTTCCTCTCTGTCTCTTAAAAAAAAACCCAAAAAACCAAAAAAAACACAAAAAACAGAATCTCTGGAAATGGAGCCCAGGAATTGCATCTTAAAAATGTCTTCTTCTTCCCCCAAGTATTTCTTATGCATAGATCATTCGTTCTGTGAGAATCCTAGTGATGTGTGTGTTTTAAACAGATGATAAAATTGAAACAACAAACTATACTGTAATTTTTTCCCTAGTTGTGTCAGAGGAAGAAAGTGAGCTAGGGCTCTTTTTAAAGTTTCAAGCAGAACGAGATGCAACGCAAGCTGGCAAACTGATGGACGCCACAGGCAAGGCACTCTGCTCCTCAGCCAAGCAAAGGTTACCTGGTTTTGCATCATCCTTAAATCTGTAGCCAGTGTGACAGTTTGACGTGTGTGCCTAAGTGTGCATGTTGAAAAGGTTACTGATCGGCTGTCAATCCCCAGAAGGAAAGTAGAGGAGGGCGGGGGTAAGGGGAAGAGATCAACCAAAGGACTTGTATACATGTATATAAGCCAAACCAATGGACATGGACAACAGGGGGATGGGATCGTGAGTGTGCGGGGCAGAGGGAGGTTGGGGGTTAATGGGGGGGATGAGGACACATTTGTAATACCTTAACTAATAATAATAATAATAATAATAATAATAATAATAAAAAGGTTACTGATCATTCCAATCGAGGGTTAAAAGAGAAATATATTGCAGTATGTAATTGTTTTGAGACCTAACTCTTATTTATTTTGTATTTTAAATAATTATTTAAAAATTGACATCCTCAGTTGTTTAATTCCTAGAAACTGACTTTAGGCCTGTATTTAAACTTCTTAAGGGGTTTAATGTAACAGAGGCATCGCATAGCTAAAATTTAAATAGATATAGGTATATATTTTTCACTTTTTTAGGTACTATACTGTCTATGAATACATACAAACTTTTTAAGCAGAGGAAATTTTTTCTTCTTAATTATATACTTTGCATTTATCATCTTGCAGTTTTTTTTTATCTTAAAAATAGGTGCTGCAAAGAATCTCCAACAATTACTAAAGACAGCCAAAATCTTTGCACTTTCCAAAGAAAATAAAATCAGGCCTTCTCAGACCTGCAATGACCATATGTAACTTAAGTGGTTTTATTCTGAAACACCACATCAGTGCCCAAGTTCATCCTTAAGGATGTGACAAAGAGACACTCAATACAGTGCGACGCTTTATCTAATGTCAAAAGCAGACCAGAGGAGCCGGGTTGCAATGATGCTTCTTAAGTCCTTGTTTCTTTGTCCTCACCCTCAGCTGCTAAGAACCCGAACCTCATTAGTTCTTCTAGTATTTATCTGCTTTTCCACACCCAGGTTTTCCCTAAATTTGTCAATTAAAAGGTTTTCTGTTTATAAGATAGTTCTTTATAAATACAGGGTCTCTTTTACCCATGAACTCCTTTAGAAATGGCAAATGTACTTGAGAGGTTATTTCTATGTGGATTAACATCCAACATGTTACAAAAATGATATGTTTTCTAAAATAAGAAAAGAGAAAGATACGGACACATCGTTATCAACAATTCCAAGTTGGCTATGCGATCCTTATTTGCTTTCTAAAGCCTTTTAGGCATTTTAATAATTTCTTATGTACAGACTCATCTGGACAGCAACTACGCTTTATGGTTGTTATAAACCTTTGTTTTTGCTTTGTTTGGCTTATGGCGTGCACAACCCTCTGATTTTTACCCCTTTGCCATTAGATTGGCCCTGTATACTCCGCTGTCTCGTCTTAAGCAAGAAGTAGCAACATTCAGTCAAAGGGCGGTATCCGATACCTTGACAACAATTAATCGCATGGAGCAGGCACGCACGGAGTACAGAGGGGCTCTGCTGTGGATGAAGGACGTGTCCCAGGAGCTGGACCCAGACACCTTAAAACAAATGGAAAAGTTCAGAAAAGTATGAAAACACACCCTTCTTTTCCTGGTGCACAAACCTGTTTAACTTCTACTGAATCACTTCATAAGATCAGACTACTTTTGACAAAATGGTATGTTATAAATTCCTGGTTGCTTGGAGAGCTTCAGTCGAAGTACAAAAGGTTGCCACATTTTTTGTTTTACCCTTTTAGTGGCAACCCCCACCCATGGATCTTGTCTATTAATTTCTTTATCTCCCTCATAATACATTTAACCACCCTTGAAACATTGCTTACCTAGACTTTGGGGCTTTTTTTTTTGCAGGAGGGAAATAGTTTATTAATGAGGAAAAATATATATGTAAAAATTCAGGTAACATGATTATGAATTACAGTGGGGACTTGACTTACGAGTGTCCCGACTAACGAGTTTTTCGAGATCCGAGCCATCTCTCGGCCGATTTTTTGCTTTGAGTTGCGAGCTAAAATTCGGGTTACGAGCAGCTTCAGATACCCCACCGCTAGCTGGCACAGCGAACGTCACAGTGAACACCACTGATTTGACATACGGGTGATTTGAGTTACGAGCTCCGTCACGGAACGAATTAAACTCGTAAGTCAAGGCACCACTGTATAAGAAAAGTGATCACATTTTTCATTCTGCCACAATACGTAGTTTGACCACAAACTTTTAAAGCAACTACCTATGTATAGACATATGTTTTTCTGAATACACTCCTTATTATAAATTGCATTGCCTAAATTTACCATACACGATTAATAAAATTTATTCACTCTTTCATTTCATAAATATTTGGAGTATCTATAGTAAAAATCATATTCACTATTGCTGAAGCCTTGATTCTAGACCAGCAGTTACAAGTGGTTTGCCTCACTGATTACTCCCAACAGATCTGGGAAGTAGGTGGACACATGGCCTCAGGCCACGGCAACCTATAATTCTGTTCCAATTAGAATACAGTCCAAGGTAGGGGTTGCACAACATTGTGAATGCATTAATGTCACTTAGCTGTAAATTTTTAAATGGCTAGGTGTTATGTTATGTGACTTTCACCTCAATTAAACAAACAAACAAACAAAAGAATACAATCCAAACCTCTTATCTGGACCCCAGTAGCCCTGCACAGTCTGATCCTTGGACCCTCTGCAGCCACATCTTGAACTTACTTTTTATGCTCCAGCAAGGAGTATGTTCTACTCTGTTCCTTCCTGTTCCGCAAACATAAGGTCCTCGCCCACCTCCCACGCCCAGGACTCTTGTCCCTGGGCCTGGAATGCCCTCCTCCGGGTCTTGGCATGGCCCGCTCACCACCTTTGTGTCCCAGTTCAAACATCATGCACAAGCCCACCAAGGACTTCCCTGGTTATCTTATCAAAAGTAGTCACCCAGCCCTGGCTGGTGTGGCTCAGTGGATAGATCGTCAGCCTTGTGGACTGAAGGGTCCCGGGTTTGATTCCAGTCAAGGGCACATGCCCAGGTTGCAGGCTTGATGCCCAGTGGGGGGCCTGCAGGAGACAGCCAATCAATGATTCATTCTCTCTCTCTCTCTCTCTCTCTCTCTCTCTCTCTCTCTCTCTCTCCCTCTCCCTCTCCCTCTCCCTCTCCCTCTCCTTCTCCCTTCCTCTCTGAAATCAATGAAAAAAAATATATATATATATTTTAAAAAGTAGTCACCATTTCTGTGCATTTATCTGTTATCTTCACAGTTTGAGATTATCGTCACTATTTATTCTTTTTTTCCTGTGCTTCACACTCAGGGATGGTGAGGATGAACTCTGTTTTGTTCACCACAATATCCCAGTGCCAGCACAGAGCATGGCACATAATAGCTGCCTTATACATATTTGTTGAATGAGTGAGTATATTTAAAAGTTGAGTATTCACACTACTTGGTGACATATGACTCAACTTATATATAAAAATAGAATAGGAATGTATTTAAATGTATAAATATATCTTCATGATTTAACACTACTATTAATGCTTCTCAATACTTTATGTCCCCTTTCCATTTATTCTTCTGCTCTTACCTGAATATTACCCATCATTAATTTTAGATGTTACTTTTTATTTGGAATCTGATTTTTCTTTTTAACTATATACTTTCCATCTATCATTGCATACTTTCTCAGCATAAAGACGTCTGGAAAGAATCTCATATAATTACTAAAAATAGCCAAAACCTTGACCACTAATCATGAAATAATAATATGGGGAAAATGAATTTGTTTTCTTTATTATAATTTCATGTGTCTGAAAATATGTACCATGAAACTTCATGGAACATTTATAATCTGCGTTATCAGTAATCATAGTGAACATTTTTGTGGTTCCAGGTCCAAATCCAAGTGAGAAGCAGCAAAGCTTCTTTTGACAAGTTGAAGATGGATGTCTGTCAGAAAGTGGATCTCCTTGGAGCCAGTCGCTGCAACATGCTCTCCCACTCACTCGCTACCTACCAGGTACCCACCCCATGGCCAGCGTGCCCTTGCAGTAGTACTAGTAAAGATGAGTGGTGAGATTCCTTTTTAAAAGTTGTCCAAAGGATGTAACAAAATACATAATTATCAGATTCCTTTGATTTGCTGAAACTGACTCATGGAGGTTGTGGCAGTCAGAAAATCATAGAATCCCGGACCGAAAAAGACCTTGGTTAGGGATCGCCTACTCAGTAGCTGCACATGATTCTCTTCGGTGTCCTAGGAGAGAAAGAGAGACCTGGAGCCGGTCCTGGGCGGGGGGGGGGGGGGGGGGGGGGGGGGGGGGATGGGGGGGGGTCGCGGCGTGGCGGAACGCCGAGAAGGCAGGCTTTCAGCTCCTCCACTCTGAACTTCTACATCTAATTTCATTGGAAGCAAAGATGCTGTGGCCCCCCAATTTTTTATATTTTCTGTCATTGTATGGACGAGGAAAGTGCAACCTATGAGAATGAAAGGGAATGGGAATTTGGGGCTTAAAAACCTACGTTCTCTAATTCTACATTGTGTGTTCTTTTTACCTTGCCAGGGTTGCCATCCACCTCACTGTAACCTCAAAAGTCTCGCTTGTGCTTATATGACTAACCCAAATCACACACAAATAGCATACAGTGAATAAGACAGATATTAGTAAGTAGCACTTACTGATTTTAACATGTATTTGTAAATGGCAAAATAAGAGCACAAACTGCATTTACATAAAAAAGAATAATACACGAAAGGAAATGGACATTCACTGCTGCTTCTAAGAGGGACTCTACCTAATCACTTCAGCACTGTGGGATTCAAGAACCAAAAAAAGGATGCACTGGAAAATAAAAGTGTTTGACAGTGTGTAGCATAATGCCTGAAACACAGTAGCTGCTAGTTCAGTTCTCCTTTATTGTCTCCATTCAGCCCCCTCACTCTGAACAGGAACCTTAAAGCAGCAAGGAAATTGGTCTATTGCTGGTGTTGCCTTGGGGACACATTTTTGGAGCAAGTCTTTCTTGAACCCTAAATGAAAGGCCAAATTTAGTGGTACATATTACCTTCCTCTAAGATTTCTCATAAAAATCTACACATACCCCTAATGCAAATAGGGGGTCTTTGTGCTTTTATCATTTCTTTTGGATTCCTCCGAAGGTGTTCTAATCCTCCAGTTTCATGCTCTTGGCTGTACTTACTGTCTGCTGGCTCGAATGTACATCCCAGCGCTGTATTCAGCCAGCACACACACACACATGCAGAAACAGAGCCAATTCTTATGCAGAATTACTATGTACTTTGCTTTCTGGTTCCCCAAACCTGGACATGGATTTCCAGTTTCTGCCTATTATCCGGCAACTATTCACCTACTACACTAGGGAGGAAAAATGGCACCGAAACAAATCACAAATCATGGAGAGGAAGCAGCACTGTAGCGTCACCTTTTCTTTTTCTGCAGAGAACACTGCTGGGATTCTGGGAGAAAACGGCTCGAACGATGTCCCAAATCTACGGGGCCTACGTTGGCTTACATCCCTATGACTTTGTGGCCGTCAAGGTACATTTCTTTCCATGTTCATTTGCTAGATATGTTACACTTCATTTGAGTAATAACATTGAAATTATTTTTTGCTAAGCCTAATTTGAAATTTACAAGACACTGGCAAACATTTTTTACACTCCTTCAGCCAGTCATTTTTCTGCACTTCCCTGATTCCAAATGTATCAGCAACATAAAAAAAAATACTTGGCAATATTGCTGGTTGGCTCAACATAATAGTAGCAGGTAATAAAAAGAGGTAGAAGGTGAAAAGAAAAAATGCAAAAGAGATAAAAGATTATGGAAAGTAAAAACTTAACAGAATGGTTCACAAAATGATCAGAGTACCTATCTGACAGTTTTATAGGTTAAAGAACGCATTTGTTGCTTTATTTTCACACTCATATCTTAGATGTGATTCATGATAGAAAACTTATGCCAGTTGGGTCATTATATATGTGTGATTGCGGCTGACAAGACTACTGCATTAGACCAGCTCTTTCTGTGACACCTACAGATAAAAGGTACCCTCGGCCTATGATTAGAATACTTTTGAGATTTGCATATCTTCCTGTCCACCCTCTCTGCAGCTGGCTTACCACCCTGTGGTTATCGTCCTGGTAGGCTAAGATTCAGAGCCTTTGCATTTACCCTCCTGCCTTATTTTCAGTGGAGCTTGAAAATGTTGCTGGTGGCTCTGTTCAAGCTAGCCATGGTATCTGTGGTGGATTCACATTTTGCAACTGTATATTCCTGGGGCTTGGTCTGGATTTTGTAAGTCGTGTTCTGACATAACATATTGCAGTCTGATACCTCTGAATTCGTGTTTTCGTTTTCTGTTCTATTTTATGTCGTTCTTTAGAATGTTTATTCTCATTTTCTTTGCACAACAAGAGGAACAGACTCTTTTCACCTACTTAACGTGGAATTTCTTACCCTTAGCAACTACAAGACACTTCGAGC
Source organism: Myotis daubentonii (assembly GCF_963259705.1). NCBI lineage: Eukaryota > Metazoa > Chordata > Mammalia > Chiroptera > Vespertilionidae > Myotis > Myotis daubentonii. The sequence goes on along the minus strand of NC_081846.1, from coordinate 10,930,393 downwards.
AAGCTTGAGGGAGACCACAAAGAACAAGTAGAAAACAGTCCACTCACTGAAAACCTCAGCAGGTAAGCAGTCAAAAGTTACACATGGTATCGTGCAAGCCCTGGACACCCCGTGTGCTTGGAGTTGTTTCTTCTCTGGCTCACCGAATACTTATTTCTACGTCATTCTTCCAATGAACATTAAAAATTTGTTTTGAAGCCTTATTTTTTTTCTCTCACTTTTAACATGGTGGGCAAAGTCAAAGATAGGAGTACGAACAGATTGGGCTGATAACTTCAAATTCAATACTAGTTTAGGAGGAGACTGCGTCTTGAATAAGAGTGTCCACCTAGTGACTCCCAGAAGGGGCAGCTTGCAAAAGGCAGGGACAGGTGCCAGCAGCTCCGAGGACAGAAGCTATTGAAAATCAATCCTCAACTCTGCGGTAAAAAAAAAAAGAGAGAGAGAGAGAAGGAATTCTTACCATTTGCAACAGCGTGGATGGAACTGGAGAGCATTATGCTAAGCGAAGTAAGCCAGTCAGAGAAAGATAAATATCACAGGATCTCACTCATTTATGGAATATAATGAACAACATAAACTGATGAACAAAAACAGATCCAGAGACAGAGAAGCATCGGTCAGACCATCAAACCTCAGAGGGAAGGTAGGGGAGGGTGGGGGTAAGGGGGAGAGATCAACCAAAGGACTTGTATGCATGCATATAAGCCTAACCAATGGACACAGACACCAGGGGGTGAGGGCATGAGTGGGGGGGGGGGGCAATGGGAGGATAAGGACACATATGTAATACCTCAATCAATAAAGAAAAAAAATAAATAATAAAAAAAGAAAATAAATCCTCAAAACCCACAGCTGGGCCTGGGCCTGGATCCCTGGACATGGAGGCCAGGCTGTGCACACCCTTGGGTTGCCCATCTCCCTACCATTATACCTTCTCTTTGTTTTCCTTTCCGGGCTGCCCCTCACTTCTCATTTTAACCAGATTGCACTGAGTATAATGAGGAACACAGAAATAAGGCCCAAACAATTATAAACCATTTTCTGTTGAGTGGAAGGGGATCTGTAATATAAGCATTTCCCTCTTTTCTCTGTGGGGAAACAAATTTTCTGGCTAACTTGAATTTATAAACATATTAGGATGTAGATTAAATAATCAAATGTATAGTTATAAATTAAACTTCTGCATTGACATTAAAAATCATATGTTAAATCATACATATTTAGATATTTTAACTTAGTAAATTTTTTCTATTATCACATTTCATGAAATTTTCATTCCAAATCTCCTCGTGTAGTACCTTCAGCTTATGAGAGCCTCCTTTTTGAGTTAACAGATTTCAAAGCACCTCACTTTCTCTCACAACCAAGTTGCTTAAAAAGCCATGTAGGTAGACTGGAAATTTCCTTCTAAGTCATGAGTATGTATTTGCTCTGTAGGCTTATTTCGGTATTTGCAATTAAATACTGTATTGCATTTTAAATAACCTTAAAAACTTATTTAAAAACAGGCTATATTCCAGAAATAATGACTAAATCTGTGTGCAGTTTCTTTGTTTCATACTTCTTTTTAAATTGACTTGAGACAGAGAGGTACAGAGAGAGAGAAACATCAATTTGTCGTCCCACTTATTCATGCATTCATTGGTTGGTTCTTGTATGTGCCCTGACCGGGAATCAAACCAGTTACCTCTTGGTTCATGGGACGATGCTCAACCGCGTCACACAGGCTGGGCATCTTTGTCTCAGTTTTTTATTTTTACACCAGATAGATGATATAAACATTCAAAGTTAGCATTGACTGACAATATTTTAGGCAAATGCGTTCTTTTGCAACCATCACTTTGTTGTTCAAATTGGAGTACTCCATTTTTTCTACAGGTTTTCGTCCCCTCTCTTTAGTTCCCAGCTGTTGTTGAGTAAAAACCCTCCAGTGCTTGAAAGCTAAACTTTATACTCAATGGCTTTGGTGACAGATGTTTCCTATAATATAGCACTAGCATAGTGCCTGCAGTGCTGAACATGTGCCCGGCTCTTTGTCAATTCTCAGTAAATGTTTACGGAATGAATAAGGGGTGAAAGGTTATGTTCACAGTCTGTGTGGATATAGAGAAACAGGATTTGTCTGAGACCGATTTTAAGAGATCTACCGGACAACCAGTTTAAAATTGAAAACGAAACAACACACACACACACACACACACACACACACACACACACACACACTCACTCACTCACTGTAAAACTGTGGAATATGAGTCCCAAATGTATTTTAACCAAAATCTTTACATTTTTTGGTTTTCACTTTAGGTTAGTTTTGTCAAATGAGGAAGTGAACTTGAGAAGTGAATCAGGTAAGATGGTAAATTCATTAAAATGTGAAACGATCACATTTTAAATGTCAAAACAGTTTGTCACATTTTTTAAAAAAACTGACAAATCAAGATATTATCGACTACACATATGTAGGTCGCGCGATATTATTCACTGTGTATTATTGACTTTACTCCCTATGCTGTCCTTTACACCTCGGGCCTGTTTTCTAACCAATTTGTACTTCTCGATCCCTTCACCTTATTCACCCAGTCTGTGAAAGCCTCTCCTCTTAAGTCACTTTACAAATCTCTTGTGTACAAATACTTTTGAGTTAGCTTTATTTTTTTCTAGCTTTTTGAGTTGTAATACTCTGTAAGTTTAAGGTGTATACTGTGATGATTAGATAGATGTCACAAAATTATTATCATAACAAGATTAGGCAACACATCTATCAGCTCTCATAGTTACCATATTTATTTTGGGGGTAAGAACATTTAAGAAATACTCTCTTAGCCACTGTCAAGTATTAATTGTTAATTAATAGTTAATATGCTGCCCAGCCAGTGTGGCTCGGTGAATGAGTGTGGATCCATGAGCCAGTCTCTCATTCATTCTGAATTTTAATTGGTTTTTTGAATAAATTTTTCTTTATTTGATGTGTGCTTTTGGAACAATTTCTAGAGAATTTTAAATAGTTATTTTAAAAATAATTCCCACCAGTTATTTAAAAACTGGCCTCCTCACCATCATGCTGGAAGCCCCTCTTTTTCTTTTTTATTTAATAAAGGTGTTTAGGGTCAGGATTTTTCCTCTGTTAATTGCTATTTAAGTATCCCATGGATTATTCAGGGTATGGCAAAAGTAGGTTTACAGTTGTGAGTATGTAAAACAAAGTTTTATCCTTATTATTTATTAATTATTGTATTATTTTCCACATGAACAACTATAGACCTACTTTTGCCCCACCCTGTAATGTAAAATGTCTTCTTTATCATTATTTTTCCATTCCACTTGGAACCAAGAGTTAATAGAACGTATTAAAATTTACAGGTGGAAGAGCCTTTTAGTTTTTTGGTTTCATTTATTAAATGATTTTATTTTATTGCATTGTAATCAGAGCATGTTGTTTGTAATATTTCTACTTTATGAAAGTCACTGGTTTTTGCACCTTAGTATAATTAATTTTTGTGAATTTCAGTGTGTGCTTGAGAAGAAGGTATAATTTCTATTAGGGTTTATATATATTCAAAACAACTACCTTTATTGATTATGCTGTTTAGATCTTTTCTCCTCTTGGACTATTTTTTACTGAGTGATATATTAAAGTCTCCTATTATTAATCTGTATTTCTCCTTGCATCTCCTGTAGTCTGTCTTACATAGGTGGTTGGTTAATTATTTTACATGTACATATGCATAACTGTTATATCTTCATTGTGAAATGTGGTCATTTTGATCTAATTAGAAATAATTTTCATATACGCTTCCTATCAGTTTATTAAAATTATGTGAATAAAATGTGAGAGCAATGAAACAAATTTGGCTCGCCCTACATCCTACTCTCATTCCTTCACAAAGAAAAAAGCCATTCTGTTTTTGTTGTCACTCGGCAGTTGCAAAAGATTTACCTGGAGATTCACTGGAAGATGATTTTGAGAAGGAATTCTCATTTCTGAACAACCTCCTAAGTCCTGCTTCTTCAAGTTCTAGCGAAGTTACTCAAGAATGCCAGACCGCCTTTGGGAGCCTCACGTTCCAGGAGCCTCCCGTGGGGTCCGAGCCCCTTGCTCATTCCCAACGATTCCTTCCTTCCCAGCTCTTCGACCTTGGCCTTCATGCTGCTGGAGCCTTCAACAGTGAGTGTCTCCGCCACATTTGGACGCCCATGACTTATTTATCTTTGTGAAACAAACCACTGTGCATGTGGATGCTAAAGTCAAAAAGGCTGATTTTAGTTGACTTCAGTCCTACGAGGTAAAATCTGCAGTCACACCAGTCAGCTGGAAAAGTAACACATATCCCACCACTGGAGTCCATGCACAAGAGTGAAACGGGGGCTGCTTTCCTGCCCCTCCACACGCCCCCCCTTTTCTTCTCTGACGTTCCCAGGTATCTTCTCCACATGGAAAACCAGCGTCTTGTCTGAGACTCTTGACCTGCTAAGCCACCCCGGCCAAGGGCAGGCAGGTGCTTTCTGTGGGTTCCAGCTCTGGAGGCTGGCTCTGTGGCAGCCTTGTGGGCAAGCCTGCGGCGTGGGGACCGCAGCAGAGAGCTGGGGGCGGGCTGTTCTCCTGAGGAAAGGGTCGCCTGCTTTGTTTATATGTGGAGAACTCTCTCTACTCCCGCGGTTCCTCCATCCTGTGTCCAACCCAGCACCTTGGGGTCACTCTGCTCCCCACTTCCTATTGGTTGCTAAGTCCTGTCCGTTCTTTTTCTGAAACATGTCTCAAGTTTCCCATGGTCCTCTCTGCTACCAGCGCCCCTGAGAGCCTCATTTGGCTTCCTGGGTTTGTGCTAGTCCTCCTCACAGATCTCCCAAACCCTCGTCCATCCTCCACACATCCTCCAGTTCTCTCTCCAAGCGGCAGATAGTATGAATCTTTCAGCTCCATTATAATGGTATGGGACCACTGTGGTATATGGGGTCTCTGTCAGTGGCCAAAGTGTCTTATGTAGCACGTGACCATATTTCAAAAGCACTTTGAAAAATGGAAGGCAGTCTAATCTAAATCTAGCTGGGACTAAACATATTATTTGAATAAAACACATAATTGCAGATAAATTCTAAGTGTTTTATACCTCTTATACTGTAGAGTCTTACCCTGGTATGAAGACTGGAGGACTTATTAGATATTTTTACCTTTTCTTGTTTTTCGGATGCTACTTCCTATTTGACTAGCAATGGATGATTCTTTCCTTCCCTCCCCTCAGGTTGGGCCTCCAGAGGGGGATTCGAACCTCCTCTCTCACACACTGATAGTCAGCCAGTGCCTTCACAGAGTCCAAAGAAATCAACAAAAGGTAAGTTATGTATTTACTACAGGCCTTGTGCATGAAAATTCATGCACTGGAGGGGGGTCCCTCAGCCTGGCCTGCCCCCTCTCACAGTCTGGGAGTCCTCAGGGGTGGGAGGTGACCCGGCGATCAGGGGAAGGTGACACCCCCATCACACCTCTGCTGCTGCCACTGCTGGCAGTGCAAGTCTCGGCCAGCGCTGGTTACCTGAGCCTCGGGTGGCCCTGGGCAGCTGGGCAACCACCATCCGAGGCTTGCCTGCACCTCGGGCGGCCCTGGGTGGCTGGGCAGCCGCCATCCAAGGTTTGCTTGTGCCTCGGGCCAGCCCTGGGCGGCTGGGGTGCTGAGGGGACTGGGGGACTCCGGAGGCAGGTGAGTGGAGTGGCCGGGCCCACCTGGGGGTGGGCCTGGCCTTGCTGCGTGCCTGCTGCCCTGGCAGGGCTGAGGGGACTGGGCACTGCCATCTTGTGGCTGTGGGTGCTGCCACCTTTGAGGGCGGGCAGTCAATTAGCATATTCCCTCCTTATTGGCTGTGGGCACTGCCATCTTTGAGGGTGGGGCAGTCAATTACCATATTCCCTTCTTATTGGCTGTGGGTGTCACCATCTTTGTGACAGCATGAGAGTCAATTAGCATATTCCCTCTTTCTTAGATAGGACTAGAAGCCTGTTGCACAGAGATTCGTGCAATAGGCCTTCCTTCCCCCTGGCTGCTGGCACCGGTTTTCCTCCAGCACTGGGACCCAGGCCTTTTCTCAGGCCTTCACTGCTCCGCCTGCCCCGGGGCCTTGAGGCTTCGCTCCACTGCTTGGAGCCTACATATGCAAATTAACCGCCATCTTTGTTAGGTTAATTTGCATACTCTCCTGATTGTCTGGTTAGCATAGCAAAGGTATGGTCAATTTACATGTTTGTCTATTATTAGGTAAGATGGTCTTTGCTATCATATTAACAATTAATCGAATTCAGATAAATTTAGACAATGTATCCAGAAAAATCTACATTAATAAAAGAGAAAAATGGTAATTGGCGTATGACGATACCCTTTTCATTGGCTAATCAGGGCTATATGCAAATTAACTGCCAACTAAGATTGGCAGTTAACTGCCAACTAAGATTGGCAGTTAACTGCCAACAAGATGGTGGTTAATTTGCATATGTAGGCACAATGCAGGGAGGCGAAAGGGAAAGCAGGAAGAAGCCCCCTGCCACTGACAGTGATCAGAAACCCAGGGGGGAGCTAAGAACTGGGGGGCAGGGCAAAGGCGGCCCTGGGGCCGCCTTTGCCCTGCCCCCCAGCCATGATCGGAGAATCAGGCACCTTTTCCACCCTGGCCAGTGATAGCAGGAAGTAGGGGTGGAGCCAGCGATGGGAGCTGGGCACGGTCGAAGCTGGCAGTCCCAGGAGCTAGGGGCCCCTTGCCTGGGCCTAAAGCGGAGCCCACGATCGCGGGGCCACTGCAGCTGCAGGTCCCCGCTGCCCGGGCCGGATGCCTAGGCCAGAGGCATCAGGCCTGGGCTGGGGGCAGAACCAGTGATGGGGGGAAATGAGGGTCCCTTGCCCAGGCCTGACGCCTCTGTCAGAGGCATCAGGCCTGGGCAAGGGGCCGATCCTGCGATTGGAGGGTGATGGGGGTCAACGCCTGAGGGCTCCCAGTATGTGAGAGGGGGCAGGCTGGGCTCAGGGACACTCCCCCCCCCCACACCCAGTGCACGAATTTCGTGCACCGGGCCCCTAGTATTTTATAAATGTAAATTAATAAAATAATACTTTATAAATTATAATGACAGCTGGACCTGAATACCACTCACCGTAGAAATAACTGAATAGAAATTTGTGATCTTGCCATGGTAAACTAAGTTCTGTAATCTTTTCTTTTTGGTGTGAAGGTTCGTTGATGGTGGATAACACCACTGGGGACAGAAGATGCTCTTTGATTACAGGATGCCTGTTGACACATGAGGCGCTCATTAGCATAGGGCCTGGTACATAGTAATTGCTAACGTATTGCGGACTTACATATTGGTGTCTGCAGAGCGTCTCCATGTTATAATTACCATATGGGTACACATAGAAAACAGACACAGTCTGTCTTGCAGAATTTTAGATACATTTTAATCTTAGGCACTGATGTTGATTTCTTAAAGCTTTTTTAATCAGAGAGAATTTCAAACATATAGAAACGTTGCATAAATGAAAGTACCACAAAGAACATGTGTATACCCATTGCTCAGATTCTCCTGTTGTTAGTGTTTTACCCCATTTGCTTTATGTTATTTATTTCTGAACCAACTGAGGATAAGTTTCATACATAATGACCATTTACCCGTAAATACTTCAATCTGTGTTTCCTAAGAACAGGTATATTGTTTTGCACAAACAAAGTATGATGATAAACTTTGGGAAACTTTATATTAAGATAATACTTTTCTATAATCTGCCATGTTTGTGTTCCAGTTTGGTGAGTTGCCCAGTAATGTCCTTTGTAGCACTTCCCTCTCTGGTAGGGCAAGTCCAGGGTTATGGATTGCATTCGTTTGCCATGTCACTTGTCTCTAACCTCTTTAATCTGAAACAGTTACACAGCTTTTCAAAAATGTTTGGATGCGGGCTTTTTAATAGGATATAGTCCATCTGTTCTACTGTTTTTTGTTTTTACTGGAATGCTTCTTATTTCAATTTTAGCGAGGGTTCCACGTGATTAAATTCAGGTGGTTTGTTTTGCAAATTTTTAATTAAATTTTTAATTTAAGCATAGTTGGTCATATTAGTTTCAGGTGTACAATATAGTGATTTGACATTTTTATACCTTACAATGTGATCATCCCACTAATTCTAGCAATCAGCTGACACCATGCAAACCTACCACAGAAGACTTGACTACTGCTGCCTTTGCACTTTTAATCAGGCCTTTTCTCAGAGCAGCATGCAATCACTTAGACATAAGAGCCTCAGCCAAGTACGGGTATCTGCATTAGTTTGTCAAAACTATCCTTAAGGAGATGTAATTGATAGTTTATTCTTATCAGTTGCCTTAAATTTTTTTGTATTCAAAAGGAACATCTACTTTAAAATAATGAAAGTGGTACAATAATGTGATTTCAAAAACCCGAGACTCGTTAACATGTGTGTGTGTTTTTTAATAGCTCCCAACCATGGTAACCAAGGCATGTCAGCCTGGTTCAACCTATTTGCAGACATGGATCCGCTTTCAAACCCAGACGCCATTGGACACTCGGATGATGAACTTCTTAATGCTTGACTGACGTTCCAATGCCACTTCAGAGGCCTTGAGACATCAATTTCTCCACATATTGCCTTTGTGGAAAGGAGTTCTTATTGAATCCATACACAAAAGCATTGCTTGTGAATATATAACCCTTGTCAGCCAGTTTTAGACAGATGGTAAGGACCACATTTGAATACACTTGTCTCTTTAATAGCTTGGATTTGCAGCTGTTGATAATATGTGGGAAATATTAGGAACTCCTTAGTTTGAAATAGATTTAGAAGTTTATTTTGAAAGAACAGCTGGGAAGAATTCTTCCGTAAGGGATTGGGCTTATTTCTCTGGAGAGCCCTTTCTTCAAGCTGCTTTGCTGGCTGTGAGAATTCTTTATGTGGATAACAGACAGCAGTTAAATTGGGTTGTGATTTAGGGTTGGGTTTTAAATAAAACAGTGGCAAGGAGAGTTCTCTGTTATGGAAAACAGCACTAGAACCAGGCCAGTTTTGTCTTTAGTTAGAAAGGTAGGATAAGGCTTGAGAACTCAATTCGCTTTAAATTCACAGAGAAACTTGGTGCTTGTTTTCTCCACTTAAGAGACTAAAATGTAATATTAAATTTTCCTTCATAGAAAATCATGGACACCCCTCAATCCATTATCGAGTTTTCGGGGGGAAGTAGCAGGATGACTTATTTGCTAGGTCCATCCACTGTAGAAACAGAAAAATCTCTCTCCATGCCATCAACCACAAGAGTGTCCAGACACGTTGCCAGTGTAATGGGCAGTATTCACATTCCCCCTGAGGAGGGGGGCGGACACGCCCTAAGCAACTGACAACCGTGTTCCTGAAATTACCCAGGAACTTCTGTCTGAATGAGGGAGACAGCCTAAACACCCTGTCCTCGTATCTATTTGCAGGTTTACATATTTCTTGACGTGTTTTTATCACAGAGTACTTCCTGCCAGAATCACAGAAAGCTGATCCCTAAGGGAGTGTCTTATCTTTCCCTTTTCCATTTGAGTGGCACCATCTGAGGTGTCTTTGATCGCTCAGGAAAACCTGTTAAACTCAGAGCGTTTTGAGCCTAAGTACTAGAGGGGAGGGTATTTCATTGAAGTTAGTGGAAGCTGATGAACACAGAGCCGCCGTACACACACATCAATCACTCAACTTCCTACTCTCTTTTCTTCCGACCCTTTGGTTTGGGGGCAGTTCCCCAAGTGTGCTGTTTTTGTCATCCAGACCATTGCATCTCCATGGGAAAACATTGAGCTTAGCTGTTCACAGAAGTTTTCAATATGCTCTTAGTTCTGAAGAGGCTTGCTTATTATTTACAAGAGAACTGCTTGTCAAGTTGGAGTCGCTGTATGGACTGGCGTAGGTAAAATGCAGCCCACGGCTCACCCAGAGGGTCTGGCCTCACGATGGAACTGCTCACGGGCTCCCCAAAACACCCCACCACTGTGGCCGAGGACCGGGTAGGCGGGAAAGATCTTATCTGAGTGTCAGAAACATGGACCCAGGAAAAGGCTATGACGTCTTTCCTTGAAATCTTTTCATATGCTTCTTCCTGTTTCTTTATTTGCTTATCCCTTCAGAAGTATTTTTTTAACTCTTCTTTTTTTATTCAGTGAAATTTTCCAGAATGCAATACCGTCTCTGTTCTGCCAAGATCCAGTCACCAGGGTTATGATTACGATTCACAATCTAAATTTTATACCCGTGGTGACTCTGCTCTCACTTTGAGTATTTCAGAAAACGCTGACTCTATGCCTTCAGTTTGTGTCATTTTTCCTTTACTAATGTATTTCACTAATGCATTAGTTCAAATATATTTATCTTCCTCACATGCATACAAAGCAGTCCCTGTTATCTCGTGCAAACGAAGACACCATGACACAGAGGAAAAGCACTGGTCTCTCCAAGCCAGAATCCCGAATACCAGACTATGGAAGTGAGGAGATGCTGCCCTCAATTTCCCAAGAACAAAGGTTCTCAAACAAACAAACCAACCAACCACAGCAACAAGAAGAAAGACAAGAAAAGAAAAATACAAGGGACTTTTATTATTCAGTTCTTGTGTCTCTGACATTTTCAACACAACAGAGTGTGTAGCTGTCCATTTAACCCAAATGCATTATTAACTGCTCTTTCAGCAAGTCTAGTTATACCTTCAGCAGGTCCTAGCAACTGTTTTTGGAGAGCACATTGGACACTTTGTTCTTAAAATGAAGGTAACCCTATTTTCTCAAGATTACTTATTTGAAGCTCACTCATTCATTTAGGGGCCAGAAACAGAAATATGATTGTTTTTATGCTTAGATTGCTAATAAAGAAAGACAGCCACATATTCAGTAGAGAGTGAAGGAAACTACAGAACAGTTACTATTTGTCTAAATCTAAATCAACCATGGAATAAGAAGCAAATTAACCTTAACCAAGCGTAGGCTTTCAAAGTAAATGGATGCTTTCTATATTAAAGGGGGAGGAGGGGAGATATACCTTTTAATTCCAAATAAGAATGCATTTAACCTTAGACCAGCCACAGAATGAAATTGTGTCTAATCTCGCTACAACCACTTCACCAGAAGGGCAGGAGTACCAGGGCATATTAAGATCAGAAGGTGAAACTATGTTTCTTGGAATCTTTCATTAACTGTAAAAAATAGTTCTGATATGGTTAGAAACAAACTGTATTTTAGCAAAACAGGTTTTGGTATTTGCACAATATAGTGTATTTCAACTATGGATGTTTATTTCCCATAACTACCTTTACAGACCATCTGGAAACGTAGAGGCCTCACAGCATAAGGACAAATGAAGTTTGAATGTGCTCTATTTCTCTGAGCCTCTTTTAACAAAGATTATGAGATGGCATAAACGGAAAACTTTATTTCCTAACGTACTCAATGCAGATCCCATTATTGTTGCCCTGTTTCAAAACGTGGGTTTTTCCTGAGGACTGCAGGAATGAGAAGGTCGTTTGAATGGGTGTGTGTATCCACCACAGAATGAAAATAAAACCAGGGCAATGAATATCCTTGTGAGACTCATTCTTTCTCATTTACTTCTTACAGAAGGGGCACTGGAAGATATGGGACATCACAGAATGTGTTCTTTGTATAAATACTCTCAGTAGCAAAATATACAAGCTATCCAATATCAAAAACATGGGCTCAGAAGCAATAACCTATGGAATCTAAGCCATAGCATTTAACCTGATTCGCTGAGGCAGGAAGTAAAAAGAAGGAAGCCAGAATGGGCCCCGGGCATCGCATTTCCTTACCTTGAGCAATAAAGCAGCCCCAGAATCTTCGGATACAGAAATTAAACTAAACTAAAAAAAACAAACAAAAAAATCCCACACCAAACAAACAAGTGAAAAACAACAAAAACAAAACAAATTAAATTAGGATGGAAATACAAACTTTAAAATATCATTAACTCAGGAGTATTGAAAGCAGTGCGTTGTTGGAGGCGGTCAATGGGGGAAGAAAAAAAGGGGACATATGTAATACTTTCATTTTTTAAAAAAGTAGTGCACTCATGTGTTTAAAACATCCTATATAATAAAAGCCCAGCAACCATAATGACCAGAACGACCACTCGACCAGTCACTATGAGGTGCACTGACCACCTCTTAGTCCCTTTCCCCAGCCAGCAGGCTCCCACCACCCAGTGGCAAACGGGGACCTGAGGGTGGGTGGGAGGGGATGCGGGTGGTGCCAAGCCAAGGACTCTGCCCTGCCGGTCGCCCCCCACACAGAGGGCAACCCACAGCGGGGGTGGGGTTGGCGAGTAGGTGGGAATGGCTGACTTCTTGGTCCCTCCCCGCAGCCCACAGGCTCCGATCGCCTGATGGCAAACTGTGAACCCAGGTGGGTGGTGGTGGGAGGCGGGGCTGGCTGCCAGCAGCTGGGGAAGATGGTCCTGATCGCAGGCTGCACCTAGGGACCATATCCACGCACAAATTTCGTGCACCGGGCTTCTAGTACAATGTATAAGTTGTTTAAATGGGCAAAGAAAAGCTATGGGACAGTATGGGAAGAAAAATGTTTGTTGGTCCAGATGGGTCATATCCAAAGCCCAACATAAAATATTTTCTTCTACTTTTTATGTGCCATTTAAAAGGAGACTAAAAATCTCAATAAAAACTGTCCTTGGCATTTAAAGTGAAGTCGTGGTTCTTCTCTCGGTGTAAAAATAAACCGTTCAGTGCCCAAAGTGTAAACACCAAAGGCCTATATAGATACAGGTCTGCGTGGAGTGAACAGGTAAGATTTTGAAGGGCATTGTTTTTACATTAAAGAAAGTTGTTTCCTTTCTCCCATTTCAGAGTAATACCCCACAGTCTGCAAAACACTGGAACGTAGAAAAAGAAGTTCTCCACAGCCCCGTCATCCAGGCCTAACCACTGTTAACATCACACATTACTCTGTATTGCCTTTGAGCTCATCTGGGATTTAAATTATGATCCAGATGATGTTTTTTATTGTTTTCTCCATCTAACATGGGCATACCAAGTTATTGAGATTGAAGAAATTACTTTTGTAAGGCTTTTCCTGGAAAAGTAAATAAGAATAAAAAACACCACCAAAAATGTCACCGGAGTCCCTTTCTGCCTCATCTAAAAGATGAGCCCCCACATGAAAGAGACGGTTTCTATTGAAATTTTACAGCTACAGCAACATTAAAACCGGAGAGCTGGAGGGCCCGTGCCACTGACCTGCTTGCTCAGGAACCGGCGTCTCCCCAGCTGGCTTTCCCTCGCCCTCTGCACCGCGCTGCCAGCTACTGAAGGAGAAGCCACAGAGAACAAACAGGGCAGCGGGCCAGTGGCCCATCGTCTGCAGTGAAACGGAAACACCTCTGTTTACCACTGTCACTGTCACAGGAGAACGCCACGGCACACGGCTCTGTGGTCAAGTTTGAGTTCTATAGCCAGTCTTGGTTCAAGGACATTTCCCAGATGCATTGCCATGGATAAGTCACTGATTCTAATTCCAATTCTATTATCTAAGGCAGTAAGAACAGCAGTACCTCGCTTCAGAGGGTTATTATAAAGGTTATGCTAAACAGTTACATATAAAGTGTCTCATTAAATGATCAGTAAGGGTTACCTAATTTTATGATGATTTCTGCTCAACAGCCTTGACTATCTTACGCGTGACAAGCTAAAATGAGTTCTATGGGACCATTTTCTATGGCCAGAAGCTTCTGGCTTTCCTAAGGAATGAATAAACGAACCTGATAGACGGAGAGAAGTGTTTGCTTCTGGTTTTGTACGTTTAGCTGTTTTCATGGTCTCTACCTGTTTCACTGACAGCACCAACAGCGGCATTTCCTTCACCACATAACCAGGAAAGCTGAGTTTCAAAGAGGTGACTTCTCTATCCAATGCCCCATGACCAGTAAGCTGAGAGCCAGAACTAGTCCCCAAACTGTGGCCCTAAGTCCAGGGCTTGTCTGCATCTCCTTGGTATCATCCCAGTAATCTAAAAAATAAGTGCTTAATACCTGGAATTGGGATGAATGCTTATACTATTGGTTTTTAAGCATCTGAGCCTCCATAACAGTCTAAACATGTGTGGCAGGACTAATCCATGCTGGTGTATACCCCTGGCCGGGGGTCCAGCCTGCAACGGAAGTACATACCCTGGACTGGAATCAAACCCAGGACCCTTCAGTCCGAGGGACTATGCTCCAACCACTGAGCAAAACTGGCTAGGACGACAGTTATTACTTTTGAAAAGAAATAACTGATTATATAATTACTGGATATTACTTAGTCTCTTGACAAAATACTCCAAATAAAATATAAAACAAGAATTGCAGAGGCCCTGGCCAGATGGCTCAGCTGCTTGGAGCGTTGTCCCATACACCGAAAGGTTTCAGGTTTGATCATGGTCAGGGCACATACTGAGGTTGCGGGTTTGAAACCCAGTTAGGGCCAATGCAGGAGGCAACAATCAATGTTTCTCTCACTCTGAAATCAATAAAAATATATCCTCGGGTGAGGATTTAAAAAAAAAAGAATTGCAAAAATACATTCATATAAAATTATTTATCTGGATTGATATTATAAAAAGTATGGCAAGTGAAAGTACCATTTTATTTAAATTACTAGAAGCCCGGTGCACAAAATTTGTGCATGGGGGATGATGTCCCTCAGCCTGGCCTGCACCCTCTCCAATCTGGGAAACCTCGGAGGATGTCAGATTGTCCTGTGGGATCAGGCCTAAACCAGCAGTCTGACATCCCTCTCACAATCCAGGATCACTGGCTCCTAACCATGCACCTGCCTGCCTGCCTGATCGCCCCTAACCGCCTCTGCCCTCCTGATGGCCCACAACTGCCCTCCTCTGCCAGCCTGATGACCCCTAACTGCACTCCCCTCCTGGCCTGATGGCTTCCAACTGCCCTGCCCTGTTGGCCTATTGCCCCTAATCGCCTTTGCCTTGGCCCCCACCACCGTGGCTTTGTCTGGAAGGAACTCAGACGTCCAGAAAATGGCCAGTCACCCAGTCTAATTAGCATATTACCCTTTTATTAGTATAGATTCTGTTAACTATGATTGCCCTTTCTGTTCAAAGAAAGGACACACTAATCTGGCTGGGAGTCTTATGCCTCCAGGACCACCCTTGGAATGCGGTCCATCCTCATTCAAGAACTGCCCATTCTCTTGCTGCCATGCCCCCAAGGTCAGCCTTAGTTCCGCCTCAGCTGGCCTGTGCAGGTTTCTGACATCACAAGCAGGCCACCGGCTTTCCATCCCATCCGAGTTAATATCAACGCTGACAACTGGATGTTTAATGGACGTGATGCTGGGTGGGACTTTGCAAATTTCTCCGCCCTGCCGAGTTCTGCAAGCACCCAAGTACCGCCTCCCATTCTGCCACTTGGAAACCTCTGGCTTCTTTGTGTTTTTTTTTTCCTTTCCCCTCCCGCTTTGCCTCAGGTGGGGAAGATAATGGTTTGTTAACCACAAGCAGTCTTGGAACTGACTGGCCTTTGTTTTAAACGCCCCTGGATTGCAACCTTTACAAATTTCACACTTTTAAATTAATCTTAGAATCTTAAAATTTTAACCCCAGCACAGAAAATCATAAATCAGGGAAGAGAAAATTAAAGTCTCTACTTTACAGACATAAAGACAGAAATCTTAACTAGCTAAGAATTTCTGGTGGACCAACACCCTGCCACGGAGAGCAGGATGAATCCCCAAGAATAAGGATTCTTGGCAGCTGCTGGGACTTTCCTGCAATCTCTGTCATGGGTTCAGGCCCACCACACACAACTGAGCTCCCCCCAAGGCAGGTTTTGCCCCATCTTTAAACAAATTAAACAAAAAAACCAGGCATAAAACACCAACATACACTCTCATACAGGCACGCGCAACACTAAAAATTTACACTAAGAGCAATATCTCTATCCCTGGTTCGGGAACTTGCCTCCCCAGAACCTCAGCATTCTACCAATGGACTATTTTGGGGGAATGTATTCCCTAGGCCTAGAATTTCTGTTTCCCATCCTTAGCAGGACCCTTGTGACTATGTACTCAACCCCTCATGTTGGAGGTTTCTCATACTCCCTGAGATCTGCTTTGTCCCTCTCTGGATGCTTCCCTCGCAGAACAAAACCACAGATCAGAAATCTGCACTCACTTTATGTCCAAGACACATTCCAGTCACATATTCCTGACCTCCGAGGGTACCCAATCACCAAAGTAGTACTCAGTCCAATTTCCCACCTTGGCTCATGCATGAGGTTACCTGATTGCCACGGGTCTTTCTTGGCCCTTCCTGCATTGTTGTCTGACTCTCGATCCCAAGCTCATAGTTGGCCCAGGGGTAATGGCTGTCACTCCTCGCCGAGGCCACTGTAACTTGGCAACAGGGTGCACCTCCTCAGGGGAGGGGTCTAATTTCCCTGTGGCAATAGATGGTATCCTGGATGAGCCCCCAAATTGTTAATAATAAGGCAAGCCCCCCCAAGTCAGGGGTTCTGGTAGAACACAAAACATACTCGGGAGCTATGCAGCAAGGCAAACATCTTTACATCTACATAGAAGGGTGAGCGCACATGGCCTGGAAGTGTGCATACACCGAGCAGGCTGCCTGCTCGGGATTTATAATCCCTGATGCACGTGACCTGTCCCTTGCTCAGGTGCACAGTCTTTCGCAATAGGCTAATTCAAAGGGAGGAGTTGGCCTTTTCTGTTTCAAGATGGCAGCCCCCAGGGGAGCTCAAGCCGTGCAGCCAACATGGCGGCTGCCAAGTCACACAGTCCAAAATGGAAGCTGTCTAAACTGTCCTTTGACAGAAAAGAAGGCTTGTTTATTCCCAAAAGACCTAACACCCTGAGCAAATCACTGGAGCCAAGATTCTGCGTGGGCAACATCAGTTAAGGGTTGGGACTTTGCTTCAAGAAGGCTTGTTTTGTCTAGTCTATACATGATAACAAAACCCCACACACTAAAGTTTATAGTCTTTAGTTTATGTCCTTCCTTCTTAAGTAGAAAAAAATCTCCTTGAATAAAGTGATTGCCTTGTAGACCACTAAATATTCATGAGTGCTGCAAGGTGCTTGTATCCAGGCAGGTTCTCAGTGACTCTGGGTAAATGAATATATAACAATGCAAGTCAAACAGAGAAGATTTTTCTTTATGTTTCCAGGTTCCTGTGGTCTCTGTGATGGCCACCGGTTCTTCCCTAAGGATAATGGAGTAGTAGTTTATACTGTTACACAGGGCAATCATAGGAGATCCTGAAAATCAAATAAAGCAGCCAATGAGATGTCAGAGGTATGATGCAATGGGGTGGGGCTCAGATAGAAGAAGAGAGTATTTGAAGAAAATTTAAATTTGGCAAGAAAAGAACAGAGTGACAGGAAAGCACAGGGACAACAGAACATCAGGTAGGAATTGGAAAGCCTCTTGGTTTTATGCTTTCATTGTCTGAATGAAAAGAAAACGTCCCCAGAGGTAAACTGACTTTTCAATGCCACATAAGACTTAGTCCATAGAGGCTGAACTAGAGAAAGATGAACAGAATGAAGGCTGGTAACAAGGGGAGAAGTTGAAAGTCAGAAGTAGAGGGGAAATGGGAGGCTGAATCAGTGCCTACAGTTTAGGGAAGGAGAACTGGCTTTTTATTTTTGTTTTTTTGGTGGTGGTTTGTTGGTAGAAGAAGGAAGTCAGAATAGAGGTATTGTGGAATAGATTTATTTAAAACAGAAGCTAAAGACCAACTTTCCTGAAGAAGAAATAACATCTGTAAAGGAAATGCTGTTTCTGAAAATTCCAATGCTAGCAGTTCTCCTCGCAACTGGTGACAATGAAGATGGTAAGAACTCTGGCCACTGCCCTGTTGGGTGCAAAAGTGTGTGTGTGTGTGTGTGTGTGTGTGTGTGTGTGTGTGTGTGTGTGTGTGTTTCTGTGTGGTATGGTGTCCTCAGAACATACCTGGAGAGGAGAATGTCAGCGTAGTTCTCAGTATCCTGTACTCTAGGACCCTGTGCCATTCTGAACGTTGTTTGTAAAGACTGGGGCCCTGGGCAGCTGGATGTCTGCTGAGGTAGCCATGGCTTCCCTAATCTCCACATTCTGAGTGTTTTCTTCCTGGCACTTTTCTTCATTCTCTCTCATTCCCTATGCCTTTTCTTCTCCTCATTCTATGTGTTCTTTTGCCACAGCCTTCCAGGAGGAGATCTCCTTTAAAATGATCTATAGCTCTTCCTTCTACAACCATTCCGGGGTGAAAAGTTGGTATTCTGCTTGGTTGCAGACTCATGGCTGGGACACCAACTCTGGCAGAATTATTTTCCTGCATCCTTGGTCCAAGGGCAACTTGAGCAAGGAAGAGATAAAAGAACTGGAAGAATTCTTCCATGGGTTCTCTATTATAATGCCTCAAGTAATTCACAGACATGTCAGTCAATGGAAGTTTAAATGTAAGTTCAATTCCCAAAATGGGGAGGTGCAATGTGCTGGGTGAGGGATGTGTGTCTCAATATGTTCCTTATTCTAATTTTCCCCACAGTTGATCTCTTCTGCATTCTCTGTCTGTACAGTTATTGTCACCTATAGCATTTCATTCACCTTGGGTTATTATAATCACAACTCTTTCACACTACGTGCTTCCTTATTCTCTTGCTCTCACCATTTATGTCACATTCTTTCAACCATTTGCTCACTTCAATTTCCAAAAAAAGTCATTTTTTTTTCACCTTCAACTACCACCAGTTACACTTATTCTGAACTTCAGATCAAACCAAAGTTTGTTCCATTATCTCAGAGCCGCCAAACTTCTTCTATTTCCTTTTTTTTTTTTTTTTGCTTCTACTAATTTAATCTTTTTATTCCCTCTTTCCTCTAATTTACAACTCTCTTTCCTAAATCCCTTTGAGATTCAGATAACAATGGGCTGTGAGCTGCACCCTGGGGGAGCCAAGGTAGCCTTCTATCGATTTGCTTATCAAGGATCAGAGCTCTTGTACTACCAGAACAATTCATTGTTTCCATCTCCAAATGGTGGAACAAGAGCTCAGGATGTGTACAGACTATTTAATCAGAATCGTGCCATCAAGAAAATAGTTCAGAAGATTCTCAGTGACACCTGCCCACGTTTCCTCTTGAGTATTCTTGATGCAGGGAAGGCCGATCTCCAGAGACAAGGTCAGTCCCATATCCTTCCTCCAAGAATTTTCTAAAATTACACACATTCCCACCTTCCCGTCAAATTGAGGATAAGGGGTGAAGAGGAAGAAGGATAATGGGTGATGAATTCCCAGCATGTGACAGATGTGTCTGTAAATCAGAGGTTCTCTACCTTCTGGCCCTTTAAACACAGTTCTTCATGTTGTGACCCAACCATAAAATTATTTTCATTGCTACTTCATAACTGTAATGTTGCTACTGTTATGAATCCTAATGTAAATATCTGATATGCAGGATGGTCTTAAGAGACCCCTGTGAAAGGGTCATTGGACAGCCAAAAGGGTCAAGACCCATAAGTTGAGAACCGCTGGTCTAAGCTAATGTGAAGATATGAACTTCCAAGTCTGTGTTAGTGTCCTTATCTCAGTATCTCTCCTGTTCTCTGCAGTAAAACCAGAGGCCTGGCTGTCCACTGGCTCTAATCCTGGTCCTGACCATCAGATGCTGGTTTATCATGGCTCTGGTTTGCATCCGAAGTCAATTTGGGTAAAGTGGATGCGAGGTGAACAGGTACAACAGGGCACTCAACAAAGTGATATCCCGCCCAATGCTGATGGCACATGGTACCTTCAGGTTTTCTTGGATGTGGAAGCCACTAAGACATCTGGCCTGTATTGCCGGGTGAGACATAGCAGCCTAGGAGGCCAGGACATCCTCCTCTACCTGGGTAAGAAAGACTGGGGCCTGCACTGGGAAAGGGAGTAGATAGCGGTCTACAAGCAGAGCAGAAGAGCCAAGTAAAACATTTGGGATTTATGGACTCCAGACCCAAAAGAATGAAAATAGTTCAATAAATAAGGAGTTGAAAATGAGAGACCTGCAGAAGTAGGAAGATGTTGAGGGTTAGATGAAAGATTCAACTCTGAAGACAGAGAGAGGAAACAAGAACAAAGATTAGTGAGGCGAACACTCAAATAAAAAAGGCAGACCAGGGAAAGGCAGTAAACAGGGGGTGGGTTGGAAATGACACCTTGTGTGCACCCAAACCCACAGAACATCATCAAGGCTCCGTGGGCTGGATCATCTTGGCAGTGATGGTGCCCCTGGTGCTTCTGACAGCTCTTGCATTTTGGCTTAGGAAGCGCTGGTGAGTTTTTTGTGCCCATCTTTCCTGTTCTTTCATCCACTCCCTACTTGTCTTCCCACCTTTCTTCCCTCTCCTCTTAGTTCTTCTTTCCTCAGTCCCTTTCCTTTTATCTTCAGTTCTCACCTCCTCCTCATGCAGAGTAACTTCCATCTCTGTTCTTATCAGGTCACACTGTGAGCCGCCTGCCAATCTTCTTCCTCTGGAATGAGATCCTGCAGCCCTGGGGTTCCAGACATGTTTAAACGCAGCATGGCGACAATGTCCGCTCAGCTCTCCACGTACAACTTTGGTTGTTTATGTGTTGTTATTTGTGTGTTTAACAGTTACTTATTAATATAAAATAAAGGTAATTTTGCTTTCTGACCTGGGTCTGAGATTATAAAACTCTTATTTTAACTCTGGATAAAATGAGATCCTAGCAACCACTACATATTGAAAAACTGATGAATCTCAGGCCCATTTGAGATGTCACTTCTTTGTGGGGGCCTTCCCTGATTCACAAGTGGAAGCAGTGCCTGAACTCCCACCACGCTTTTCAGTGGACTTTGCTGAATCTACTTCTAACTTTTAATCCATTGTTATAGTCGTTTAGGCCCCTTTTCACCTTCTAATTTTTAAGCCTGAGAGCAAAGTCTGTCTTTTTAAAATTTGTATCATTTACAAAGTGTATAACTGTATGTAATATGCTTTCAATAAAAGCCTGTGTTAAGTTTGCTTAGCATTTACCACTAAGATCAGGTACCTGAGTTCTAGAGCAAGAAAGGAGAAAACAAGGAAGTAACTAGTGACAATATTATATATCCTGCTACTTAACACAAACACATTTTTCTATCAATTTTTAAAAAAGAATATACTATTCATATGTTAATTCAGGCTCAATGTGTATGAAAAGAAAATTCGAGGCAATATTCATAAAAGTACACAGGAAATTCAACACTTCCATTGGTCTGGTTCACTCCACTGGCTCAAGCATCAAGGAATGAATCTTAAGTTTAGAATAGTTCAGTAAATGCAGTAGTGGCAATTTTCCTTTTATTTCCTTTAACAAAAGAAAATCTTGACAACCCAGTCCTAATCTTGGACATACCCAATGCTACAAATACTACCATTTTGTAATACCTTCAAGTAACAGCCAACCATTGAAAACAAAAAGCCTGTCTTGTTGCCAGTTATTCCACAGGTAGCAATAGCACCTTCTAAAAGGCGGATTTGGCTGGTCATAAGTGTAAGAAACATTTTAAACAAAAGGAAGAATCTAGAGCAAAAATAATTTTGGCATCCATGCTCAAAATTAACCAAAAAGGAAAAACAGATATTTTAAAAAACATAACTGCTCACAAAAACATGACAAGCAACAGACTCGGTCATAATCAAAACCAGTAAGTTTACATGTTTTATCACAACCAATTCTTTAAGGGTAAAATAATTACTTAATACTGATAAATTAAATAAGCACAGAATAGCTCCTTTTTCCAAAATATATATGCCACCTTTTTTTTTTTTTTACTGCAATGGAAACACATTTATTTAAAATTAAAAAAATTTAAGTTATATTCCCATTGAAGTTATTCTAATTTACTTACTTCCTGTACAGTTTTCTATAGAATAACAATTATAGAATCACAATGTAATTTTAGAAAACAATATAGAGACCCATTAAAAAAAATCAACACCTTGTGAACTATGAGTTAAATAAAGTGGAATGGACCTAAGATTAGTATTTTTTCTAAACTGAGATAAAGATCCTATGTTTAAAATTAGCCCTTTGGCACTGGCAGTTAAAGTTGTTTGTAATTTGTACCTTTATTTTTCCTTCTTCAAATCTCAGGCTCTATCTCTCCCAAATCCACGGGATATGCTTGGCTGCCATACAATTCATTTACCTACAAATTCACATTCTCCTTACAACCAGACATTACAAGTTCCATTTAAAAGACTATGTAAATAATAAAGTTATCCCACTCCCATTTTAAATTACTTTAGGTTAAGGATATATGAAACTACAGAAAAATGTGAAATAGACAAACATGCACAACAGAGTAAAGGAAAAACTTTACAAAGTGGCATTCTGGCTGTAAAATACCCTCGTAACTTGTAGGGATGGAGACACAAGAATGTTAAGTGTGAGGCAAAGAAAAGAACACGGATTTAATAGAACGCAAGTCATCCAAAAACAGGCATGTGTGTTTTAACCTTGTCTTTACCTTCTTCTTCCTGCCTTTTACACTAACTCACCTGACTTCAGTTTTACCTCTCCTGTACTTCTGACAGAGCAGTTCTCTGTGGGGAAATGGTCAAGTCAAAGGCAAAGAATCAAAGTTCTCAGTAAACCAACCAGAACATATTGATCCTGAATAACTGGGCTGTCACTGATTTAGAAGCCACATGTGCTAATTCCAGGTAAATTAGTTTTGAACAAAAAAAGGTACCAAAATTCAATGGACTCACCAACTAACCTGACAGACTTATGTTTGAATGTATCTAACTTCCCTAAATACATCTCCATTTTAACTTTAACAGGGCATGCTTTTCATTACTTAGATATTTTAAAGTTGCATGAGTATAAGAAGTCCTTTCAGCCAAAACCGGTTTGGCTCAGTGGCTAGAGTGTCGGCCTGCGGACTGAAAGGTCCCAGGTTCGATTCTGGTCAAGTGCATGTACCTTGGTTGCGGGCATATCCCCAGTAGGAGATGTGCAGGAGGCAGCTGATCGATGTTTCTCTCTCATCGATGTTTCTAACTCTCTATCTCTCTCCCTTCCTCTCTGTAAAAAATCAATAAAAAAAATAATAATAATAAAAGAAGTCCTTTCAGAAGATGTATTGCTACCACTAGGTTTGCCTTGATGGGATATTTCTGGATTAACTGGTATAGAAACCCTCTAAACTGTATCACTTTACAAGTATTTAAATTTTGTCTTTAATATGTATAAGAACATTAAATCTTTGCATCATAAGGTAGTATATGAAGACCTCAGAAGGATGCTTGTTACTAACACAGTTTGCTGGAACTCACTTTTTAAAAGAGCTGCTCCTTAATTTTACTACCACATTCCCAGACATGAAATACTGCTGACATGTGACACTGGCAGTAACTGTATTAGGCTGAGCCTAAATCCAAAAAGGATGGATTTTTCAAAGGTTCCTGTTGCTTATGCCCCAAAGCCCTCCTTTACCTGTTTTCCCCACTGTGTGGAAGGTTGGATGGACAACTAGCAAAACTGTAGGTACCATATCAGTGCCAACTACATAATGAAAATATCAGTCGCAAGATTCTTCGAATATGGATTGCTATTCAATGGATTAGGCTCCTGGCAAACTACCAACCCGGACCAAGTCCACAAGACAACAACATCACAAAAGCAAAGGAGGAAATCCATGCACCTTCATTTAGGATCTCTGGGACTATGATACAGTGATGATGAAAGGTAGGATGATACCTGTGGTAAAGTGAGATCATGTGACAAATACTGTGCAGAAAACAAAAGGGGATCCTTACTCCTAGCTAGCAATCAACTCTGGATAGCTTCCTATTGGCTCATGTACTTTCAAACGAACTTCCAGTGATGGGTGAGAACTTGTTAAGCACTCATCTCCAAACTACAATTTTTCTGAGCACATGGCTCATGTAGACAGGCCCAGCTCCAGCTGCCACCTCGCTGGTCCTCACCTGGCCTAAGCCTTCCCCTGAGGGCTCTGGCAGGAGAGGCCTGGGGCAGTGGACCTTGGTTCCAGCCACTGTGTGACCTCACCCCTCTGAGCCTCAGTTGTCTTATATAAGAGATGGGTTGAATACCCCCTACCTCCCAGCCTGTCATTGGGACTTAATGAGATAAATCCCAATGCCTGGCACACAATAAGTGTTCAATAGATGGCAATGTCCCCTCTCTGTGTGGGACCTATGGAGAGCCCCACGCATTGCCTGGAAGGGTCTAGGTCTGCACTGTCCACCAGAAAAGTCATGAACCCCATGTGGCTACTGAACAATGGACATGTGGCCAGTCAGAATTGAAATGTGTCATCAGAGTGAAATATACAGCGGATTCTGGCAACCTGGTACCTAAAAGGAATGCAAAATACCTTATGAATAACGTTTTACATTGACTACATGTTGAATGACATATGTCTGGTACATTGGGTAACGTGAAACATATTATTAAATTTAAAAATTACATTAGTTAAGTTGTGCTGGGGTCCAACCCCAGCAGGTCCAGGGGTCCCCAAAGGTGTAGACGGAGTCGGCGAAGAAGGAATGACACGGAGGCAGCCTTCGGGTGATCATCATAGCCAGGTTCCTTGCCAGGATCTCCAGCCAAGTTCTGGTCTGGATCTCCAGCCAAATTCTGTTCAGGATCTCCAGCGAAGTTCTGGTTAGGATCTCCAGCCAGGTTCTGTGTCCATGTTCTCTTGCTAGGTTCTCCAGCCAGGTTCTGTCCAGGTTCTCCAGCCAGGTTCAGTCACCAGGTTCTAGTCAGGTTCTCTTGCCATGTTCTATCCAGGTTCTGTAGCCAGGTTCTGTCTCTAGGTTCTTCAGCCAGGTTCTCTCGCTAGGTTCTGTCTCTAGGTTCTGTCGCCAGTTTCTGTCCAGGATCTTTCGCCATGTTCTGTCTCTAGGTTCTTCTCTAGGTTCTGTGTCTAGGTTCTGTTCTCTTGGTTCTGTCTTCTAAGTTCTGTGTCCTGTTGTCTTGTTACATCTGTATTTATACCAGTTGATTCCAATCCTATCAATCTCTATTCCCAAGGTTAGGGCGTTTCTTATCTCCATTCCAGGGAGTAAAGATTATGTAGCTTAAGCATGATTGTTCATAGTTAAAGTGATTAATTACCCGCCTGGCACTTAGTTAAGGGGTTTTACTCCCTCCCTAACTTCAGGGGAAAAATCCCTGCCTGGGGAAATAACCTTTCTCAGAGAGGTGACTTTGGTTAAAACACATAGTGCCAAGAAGGTGAGCAAACATATTAAGAACAGTATGCCATATATGCCAGGTCCCTTGAAACAGCAAGGATGGACCGGCTCCCAGCAAAGTTGTTTCTTGAATAAAATAGAAACTTAACTCATTGAGTACTTTTAGGCCCACAAATGTATTTGGATATGCTGCTGTTAAGAGGACACACTCCTCTATTTTTACTATCTGAGAGTATGTTTTTCTTTTTCTTTTTTTAAAATTCTCATTTGAGGATATTTTTCCATTGATTTTTAGAGAGAGAGTGGAAGAGAGAGGGAAAGACAGGGAGGAACATCAACATGAGAGAAACACATCGACTGGCTGCCTCCTGCATGCATGAGCCCTGACCAGGGCCAAGGCAGGGGAGGAGCCTGCAACCAAAGTACATGCCAACCAAAATCGAACTCAAGACCCTTCAGTCTATAGGTCAACGCTCTATCCATTGAACCGAACCAGATTGGGCTAGTTTTCTTTTTTAAATATATATGTTTTGGGGTTTTTTTTTGGTTTGTTTGTTGTTGTTTTTTTAGAGAGGGAGACAGAGAGAGAGAAGGAGAGAGAGAGAGAGAAACATCAATGTGAGAAAAGAACACTGATTAGTTGCCTTGCACCCCAATGAGGGACTGAACTGCAACCTACCTGTGCCCTGACCAGAACTGAACCACCACCTTTTTGGTGTATGGGATGGTGCTCCAACCACTGAACAAAACTGGCCAGGGCGACAGTTATTACTTTTGAAAAGAAATAACTAATGATAAACTTATGTACTTGGTTTATTGACTAAATATTCCAAATAAAATATGAAACAAGAATTGCAAAGGCCCTGGATGGATAGCTTAGCTGCTTGGAGTGTTGTCCCATACACCAAGAGGTTTCAGGTTTGATCATGATCAGGGCACATACCAATGTTTCGGGTTCCAAACCCAGTCAGGGCCAATGCAGGAGGCAGCACTCAATGTTTCTCTCTCTCTCTCAAATCAATAAAAATATATCCTCGGGTAAAATTTTTAAGAAAAGAATTGAAAAAATACATTCATATAAAATTATTTATCTGGATTGATATTATAAAAAGTATGGCAAGTGTCGGCGAGGATGTGGGAAAAGGGAACCCTAGTGCACTGCTCCTGGGAATGCAGGCTGGTGCAGCCACTACGGAAAACAATATGGAATGTCCTCTAAAAATTAAATATGGAACTGCCATTTGACCCAGTGATTCCTCTTCTAGGAATGTATCCTAAGAAACCAGAAACATCAATCAGAAAGAATATATGCACCCCTAAGTTCACAGGAGGGCAATTTACAATAGCTAAGATCTGGAAACAGCCCAACTGCCATCAGTAGATGAGTGGATAAAAAGCTGGGGTACATTAACACCATGGAATACTATGCAGCAGGTCCCTCCACACTGTCTGAAAGGGTAAGAGACAGTATGGAGGGACCTGGAGAGTATTATGTGTGAAATGAGCCAGTCAGTGAAAGACAAGTATCACATGATCTCACTCATGTGTGGAATCTAATGAACAAAATAAATTGATGAACAAAATAGATCCAGAGATATAGAAGCATAGAACAAACTGCAGAATCTCAGAGGGAAGGTGTGGGGGGGAGGGTAGGTGGGTAGGAGGAGATCAACCAAAGACCTTGTATGCATATATGTATAACCTGTGGACACAGACAATAGGGTGATGAAGGCCTGGGGCAGTGGGCAGGTGGTGTAGGGGATGTGGGGGAGGAGGGGGGATGGTGATGTTCTATAAGGGGTCACGGGGTGGGAAGGGAAGTGGGTTATATGTAATACTTTCAATAATAAATATTTGTTTTTAAAAATTTCCTTAAAAATGAGTTTTAACTGAGGTAGGAAGATAACATCTGATTAGGTTGGTATTAATAAAATATGTAATATAATTGTTAAGTATCATATATAAAATGTAGTGGAAAAACATAAATAATAATAAGTATTAAATTAATGTGTTATTAAAAGTCTCCCACAAAGAAAACATATGGCTCAGAAAGATTGTTAAATCCAAACATTTAAAGAAGAAATACCAGCCTTATACTAAAATGTTTTAGAAAACGAAGAAGGCATTCCTAATTTACTTTATGAAGTCACCATATTTCTATCATTAAAAACTTACAAGATAATTGCAAGAAAATCAAACTATATACCAACATTTCTTATAAGTATAGATACAAAATTCCTAACAAAATATAATAGAATCTAGCAGTGTATAAAAAGTTTATTATATGATGACTATTTGGGTTTATACCAGATGAGGAAGATTTTTTTAAATTTAAAAATCAATCATTATAATTCACCATGGTAACAGAATAGAGGGGAACAATCATATTTTACTTCAATAGTTAGAAATAAACATTTGAAACATTGAGCACCTTCTTGTGTCGAAAACTTCCAGTGAACTAGGAACGAAAGGGCACCTTCTCAATTTCATAAAGAAGGGAAAAAAACCAAAACAGCTAAAATCCTACTACATCAGTGGTTCTCAACCTTCTGGCCCTTTAAATACAGTTCCTCATGTTGTGACACAACCATAAAATTATTATTTTTTAAATATTTTATTGATTTTTTACAGAGAGGAAGGGAGAGGGATAGAAAGTTAGAAACATCAATCAGCTGCCTCCTGCACACTCCCTACTGGGGATGTGCCCGCAACCAAGGTACATGCCCTTGACCGGAATCGAACCTGGGACCCTTGAGTCCACAGGCTGACGCTCTATCCACTGAGCCAAACCGGTTAGAGCCATAAAATTATTTTTGTTGCTACTTCATAAGTGTAATGTTGCTACTGTTATGAATTGTAATGTAAATATCTGATA
This sequence comes from Myotis daubentonii, assembly GCF_963259705.1. Taxonomy (NCBI): domain Eukaryota; kingdom Metazoa; phylum Chordata; class Mammalia; order Chiroptera; family Vespertilionidae; genus Myotis; species Myotis daubentonii. The sequence goes on along the minus strand of NC_081846.1, from coordinate 10,902,250 downwards.
TGCAGGATGGTCTTAGGTGTCCCTTTTGAAAGGGTCGTTTGACTGCCAAAGGGGTTGCGACCCACAGGCTGAGAACCGCTGCACTAAATGGTGACACTTTGGGCTTCTCTTCTAAGGCCATTTGTGTTCATCATTGCAGTGAATGTCCCAATCTTATTAATTAAGAATTAATATGACAAAGTAAGAAATCAAAGCCATAAGATTATAAACCAAGAAACTTAACAATCTTTATTTGTAGAGGACATGATAGTCTATATACCAGAGAACATCTATATGCTCTTTTATCAGTTCAGAGTCTGCATAGTTAGTTCACAGTTTGCAAATTTTGTTGGAGAACCTAATTAGCAATGTAATAAACTAATCCAAAACAGAGCACTACTTTTGCTTTATCTACATCTTAAACTAAATATAAATAGCAGTAAAACCAAACAAAGTGAAATACTTAGTGGATACAACTGCATATAGTACTATTTAGATCTACACAAGTCATCAGGGGATACTGAATTTCTGTAGAAATGATGGCAATAAAAGATAACTTCCAAAAGCAACCTTTTACAGGTAAAATTCAAGATTTGATTTCCCAATTAGGTTTTACCTTGTATAATTTTTATATGAATAAGAATTGATCTGCCTGAAGATACTTTTAATAAAATATAATGCAAGTTGGATAAGTAGAAATTACGTAACTGCGGTTTTAGAATGATGAAATTAAATTGGTCTACAGGAATTTACTTGGTATGATTTCTTATACATACTTTAATTTGGAGATTAAAGGAGAGTAACTAACAAAAACTGGAGAAATTAAGACTTTCAGATTACAGTGCAATATAGAGATTTCATGTGAGACAGACTGTAACTATGGGGAAGCTACATGGGGTAAGTACACCAGAGTCAAGCCGCCCACATCAATAGTTCACTTGCAAGGTTCCATACTGAGTTTGCCTTATCTTCTCAGAATGGTGGGTTAGAATAACGGTCCCAAACGATGAACAGCTGTTACTGCAAGTGAACAGCTGCACAGCAGACAAAGGGTGTTTTTTGTTTGTTTGTTTGTTTTTAACTCACTAGCCTTATTTTTTAAATATATTTTTATTGATTTCAGAGAGGAAAGGAGAGGGAGAAAGAGATAGAAACATTGATGAGAGAGAAGCATTGATTGGCTGCCTCCTGCAAACCCCACACTGGGGATCCTGCCTGCAACCTGGGCATGTGCCCTGACTGCAATCAAACTAGACTTCCTGGTTCATAGGTCAATGCTCAACAACTGAGCCACACCACCTGGACAGGCACTGGTTTTTAATTTCGAATAGAGTGAAGGTGAGCAACATAGAGTTTCACAGGAATTTCTCCTTAGACAGCGTTAAAGAGCTGTAACTTGATGCTTGTGAATGTCTGTATTTGAATAACTGGGAGTTAAACAGTTACTGAACAGACTGGCCTATGGAAGATTTCCTATAAAAAATAATTGGTTTTGTGTATATATTATATTTTATATGTTTGTTCATAAAGACCTGCTTGTAATAGAGATAATTTTTTTAAAAAAAGCTGCTTGTATCAGGCACCTCTTCTGTCCTGTCTCACATTTTCTCAGTCCATTTCCTCCCCAGCGACTGCAAGGCAACAGCCCCAAACTTTAGCTGCACTGCAAGTCTTTCCCATTGAGTCCTAAGGCTTTTACATGATGTGGTCGGACACCTGTGAGAAGGGATTATCAGCTGTGGGAGCTCAAAACTGCAGATATGGGGGCATTAGAACCTCAAGGACAGTCCTTAACTTTGCAGGGTGTGAATCATTGAACATTATTGTGCTTGTATACTGATAACATAAACATTCATTTCTCATAATATACACAGAAATAGAATTGCTGGGTCACAGGAGGTACATATTTTTACATTTAATAGACACTGGTGAACAGGTTTTCACAGTGCTTCTACCAGTCTCCCTTTCATCTTCTCCACAAACTCACTCATATTTTATATCATTAACCCCTTTAATTTTAGCCATTTTTGTGTTGGTATTTTTGGTCATCTAATTGTTGTTTATGGTTTGTATTTTCCTGTTGACTAATGGTACTTAACATATGCTTATTAGCCATTTAGATACACTCTTTTGTGAAGTACCAGTTTACATTTTTAGCTATTTGCGTGTGTGTGTGTGTGTGTGTGTGGTCAGGGAGAATGTTGGTCTTTTCCTTATTGATATGAAGTTCTTTATAATGTCTGTATACTAGTCCTTTGCTGAATGTATGTATTGTGAATCTTTTCTACCGGACCCTGGTTTACATTTTACTCTCTTAAACTTGTATTGTGATGGAAAGAATTTTTAATGGGATACAATTGATTAATATTTCTCATTATGATGATTGTTATTTACTCCTGTAAATTATTTACTCCTTCTCCAAGGTCATGAGATAGTCTCCTTAAACTGTGGTGCTCAAACTTGAGTGGACATCAGCAGCATCTGCGAGGTGTTTTGTGTTTTTTCTAAAAAAGGAAATGTTTTTTTACATACCTCCAGAATGTCTAGTTCTTTAGGTCAGAAAAGAGGCCTAAGAATTTGCATTTTTTACAACTTTCAAATGATGCTGATTCTGGTGGTCTGAGGATCACACTTTGAAAACCACTTTATCTTTAAGAAGCTTACCGTTTACATTTAGATATACTGGTACAATATGCCTGGACTTGATTTTTGTGTGTGCTATGTAATGGGGATAAAAGTTAATTTTTTCCATGTTAGTCAATTGACTAACAACAATGATATGCAGCACCAATTATGTTGTAATTTAAGTGATTATATGTATACTGACCTGTTGCTGAACTCCTTATTTTGTTCCAATCTTCTGTGAGTCTATTCTTGTGCCAATGTAATGTGAGAGAGTAATCTTACTTACTTTAGATTTAATAAATATTGATAACCAGTACTCTTCCTACTATGTTGTTGTTGTTTTTCTTCAAGTGTATCTTGTAAAAGAAGAGGAAACTTGTAAGAAAACAATACAGAAGTACAGGCTTTTTGGAAGCTAAGGGTTACTTACTGTCTCTGAAGTCTAAATATCTGTGAGACACCTCTGTTAAAAAGAAAATACATTTGCAAGTCAAGAGGATTTTGAAAAGTAAAGAAGAAAGGGAACTAAGATTTTGAAAAGTGAAAATACCCAGTGTATGGGCTGAATTTGTACTTCCTAAAATTTATATGCTGAAGTCCTAACCCCCAATATCTCAGAATGTGACTGAATTTGACAAAAGGCCTTTGTGGGGATCATTGAATTAAAGCCAGGCCCTTATGATAAGCCTTAATCCATTCTGAATGGTATCCTTCTAAGAAAACAATTGGACACACAGGACCAGGGATGGGTGTGCACAAGGGAACAGTGATGTGAGCACACAGCAAGAAGATGGCCCGTCCAACAGCCAAAGAGAGAGGCCTCAGGAGAAACAAACCTGCTGACACCTTGTTAAACTCAGTCCTCTGAAACTCTAAGAAATACATTTTTGGTGTTTGAGTCACTCAGTCTGTAAGTAGCTATGGCAACCCTAGCAAATTAACACATCTGGTGTTGGCAAAGTTTTCTTCTAGATGATTAGTCATTAAGCAAAGTAGGAACAAGTGTGTAACAGGCATTGCAGGATAATAATTAAATATTTAGGCAGCATTTTCAGAACATATTACTGAAATATCAAAATCGTCTTAAAAACATATAAGAGTTTTTTCACTTGCTTTCTATCTTATAATAAGAGCCTTGACAAAATAAATTAGAAAAAGAAAGAAAATATTAAGTGCAATCTACCCAAAGAGGCACCTGGCAGGTATGTGAATTTTTATCACTATCTAGTGAGCACTATTCACCAGTATAACCAAAAATGTTCATAGACCAAGAATTCTCATCAGTTTTTGATTGAGGAGTTAGGTTATATCTAACACACAGGTATTGTGTATTGTTGCTTGTTATGTAGGTTTAGTTTTAATAGTTTAGTTATCTTTATAAATTAAAAACCAGATATAATATTTTCATGGACATACGGGGTCTCACTGCCAAGGTCTGACATAATCATTGCAGCCAATATTCTGGTGCTCAGGTTGAGCGAAGCCACATAAGTAGTGCAAATACATAGTAGATAAAACATATTTTTAAAAAAATATGTTTTCATTGATTTTTTTGAGAGAGGAAGGGTGAGGGAGAGTGAGAGAGAAACATCAATGAGAGAGATATTGATCAACTGCCTCCTGCCCGTCCTCCTAATGGGGACTGAGGCAGCGACCTGGGTATGTGCCCTGACCAGGAATTGAACCTGGGACCCTTGGTTCATGGGTCAGTGCTCAACCACTGAGCAACACTGGCTGGAAAGATAAAACATTTGAGACTCTTTCCATCCCTGTACTTTCTCTCACATGAAAATTATCATGGTCTTCTCAAGTTATGTTTTGTGGCATCATCCCAGAAATAAAATCCATAACTGTGATTTACATATTACACAGAGGAATTTAAGGGTCACACAATGAATCAATGCTTTAGCTTTGAAAGTGAGTCAGGAAGGAAAGACTGAGGTAATAGTGAATGGACAGGGACTATGAGAAAATGGAGAGGAGGCTGGGAGCTGTGCTGGGGCTAAATGGAGAATGGCTGCTAAGACATGCAGAACGAGAAACAAGGAAGGACCAAGATATGGAAACAAGTCAAGTTCCCATCAATAAAGGATGGATAAGAAAGTGGTAGCACAGATATAGAATGGGAAATTACACAGCCATAAAAAAGAATGAAATCTTACCATTTGTGACAGCATGGGTGGGTCTGGAAGGTATTATGCTAAGTGAAATAAGCCTGTCGGAGAAAAAAAAAATACCACATGACTTCACTTATATATGGAATCTAAAAAACAAAATTGAAACAATCTCAGAGGTATAGGAACAGACTGACAGTTGCCAGAGGGGAGGAGGATTGGAGGAATGGGTGAAAAAAGTAAAGAGATTAAGAAGTAAAATTGAGCCCAGTTGTGGTGGTTCAGTGATTGAGCAACAACTTATGAACCAGGATGTCATGGTTCAATTCCAGTTAGTGTACAGCCCTGATTGTGGGCTCGCTCCCCAGTGTGGGGCGTGCAGGAGGCAGCCAATTAATGATTCTCTTTCATCATTGTTTTTTTAAAAATATATATTTTATTGATTTTTTACAGAGAGGAAGGGAGAGGGATAGGGAGTTAGAAACATGGATGAGAGAGAAACATCAATCAGCTGCCTCCGGCACACTCCCCACTGGGGATGTGCCTGCAACCAAGGTACATGCCCTTGATCGGAATCGAACCTGGGTCCCTTGAGTCCGCAGGCCGATGCTCTATCCACTGAACCAAACCGGTTAGGGCGCTTTCATTATTGTTGTTACTATATTTCTCTCTCCCTTTCTTTACCTCTCTGAAGTAAATTAAAAAAATTTTTTTTTAAAAAAAGAAGTAAACTTGGTAGTTACAAAATAGTCATAGGGATGTAAAGTACAACACAGGGAATATAGTCAATAATACTGTAGTAACTCTAAAAGGTGCCAGGTGGGTATTGAAAATACTGGAGGGAACACTTTGTAAGAATATGATTATCTTACCACTATGCTATACACCTAAAACTAATCTATACTAATAAGAGGCTAGGGCCGTCATGGACAGGACTGACGACTGAGCAGTGGGCCCCTGGCCGCCGAGGCACGCAGATGGGAAGGGTCTGTGGGCTCTGGGACTGTGGGGCATGATGGTGGGAGCGATCTGTGGGCCCAGGTCGCTGGGGTGTGGGGCGGGAGTGGTCGTTGGGCTCTGGGCTGCTGGGGTGTGGCAGTGAGAAGGGTCTGTGAGCCCCAGGCTGCTGGGACGTGGCAGCGGGAGCAATCTGTGGGCCCCAGCAGTGATCTGTGGGCCCAGGCCGCTGGCGTGTGGTGGTGGGAGTGATCTGTGGGCCCAGGCCACCTAGGCGCAGTGGCAAGAAAGGTCTGTGGGCTCTGGGCCACTGGGGCGAGGTGGTGAGAACTGTCTGTAGTGGCCAGCAGGGGAGGGCAGTTAGGAGCAACCAGGACTGCAGGGGAGGGCAGTTGGGGGCAGCTGGACCAGCAGGGGAGGGCAATTCAGGGCAATCAGATCGGCAGGAGAGCAGTTAGGCGTCAATCAGGATGACAGGGTACTGGTTAGGGGGTGATCAGGCTGGCAGGCAGAAGCAGTTAGGAGCAATCAGGCAGGTAGGTAGGCGAGCGGTTGGGAGTCAGCAGTCCTAGATTGTGAGAGGGATGTCTGACTGCTGGTTTAGGCCCGATCCTTGTGGACAACCCACAGTTGGACATCCCCCGAGCGGTCCCAGATTGGAGAGGGTGCAGGCTGGGCTGAGAGATCCTCCACCCTGTGCACGAATTTCATGCACCAGGCTTCTAGTACTAAATAATACTGAATGTAAGCTGTAATTGAAAAATAAATTTTTAAAAAAGGAGAAAAAAGTAGATGAGAAGAAAGAGCTCATGGATTGGGAGAAAAGGGAGCCCAGTAGGACACACAGAATGCTAGAGGGAAAGGTGACAAGATTAGAAAATATTTATTTCTTTCAACCCAGCTATTCTACAGATAAGAAAACCGAGGCCAGAACACTGATGTGTTTTTTTCCAAATCACTGAATCGAGGAGGTGTCTCATCCAGGAATTTATCTTGACTCTCAGTCCTAAGATTCTGTTAGGTCAAGAGACTTGCTTTGAAGGGCAAGAATCACTCTCATCAGATACACATAGAGGCTGGAAGCCAGGAAGAGGATAGAGAAGCTTGAAGCCAAGTGGGAGGGAAAAGAAGAAGCTCAATAAAAGGCATGTGACTGTAAAAGGCAGTGGGTTTCTCTAGCAGGGAAGTTGAGGTTACTGCTGCTGGGGAGTGGGAGTTCAGGTAAGAGGCAGTGGATTTCTCTAGCAGGGAAGTTGAGGTCACTGCTGCTGGGGGTTCAGGTGAGTGTGTAACACTGTGTGGGAGGGGAGCTCCGGTCAGGGTTCTTAGGAGAGCTTCAGAGGAGAGAGAAATTCCAGAGCTCTGATGGTGTTTGAGGAGCACCACGCAACAGCTCTTAAAGCATGAGCACGCTTGTAGTCTAAGCACCAATGGACCAAGAGGAGGGATTTCCAGGGAGGTCTGAAGACACAGGGGAAAACATGGGCGTCCTGCCCTGGCCAGTGTGGGTCAGTTCATTGAGGGTAGTCCCGGGCACCAAAAGGGGGCAGGACAGTTAACAAGATTATGTGCTCCCCTGAGGTGGTTACACCTGAGAGGGGTCTGGAAAAGATTACTTTTGACATTTCAAAGGTGTGTTAACCTAAAGGCACAAGAACAATGGACAGAGCTTGCTTAAGGCAAAGATACACCTTTTATAGACCTGGAGCATGACTACCCATTGTGACCTGCCTGGTTAGCAAGTTATGACAGGTCACACTGAGGCTACTTACTGTCACTGAACTTGTCAGATTTACCACCTGGCACTTTTTAAAATTGAGGTAGGAGAGGCAATTCTGAGGTAAAGATGAGGTAGGAACGGTTGGGGCTTCAAAGGCTTGGTAATAAGAGATGTTCAGTAACCAGTAGTCTGCCCTGCCATGTAGATTGATTAAAAAATGTTTCTGCTGAAAGCTTATTACGGGCAAGTCCCCTCATTTAAATTCTTTAAGGCAGAAGTAAAAGTTTCTTATAAGCCTGCAGGGTCTTAATTGTCTTTGGCTCAACATAATTCCAATGCGAAGGCTCAAAATAATACGAATGCCACAGTGGCACATTCTGGGGAGGCCTGTTCTGAACCCCTACCATAGCTATGGAGTAATTGAGCTTATCAGCTTGTTAGCACCAATATAAACCTTTTTTTGTATTCATGCAATTATCCCATTCTTTTCTCCTAAAATTCCCTTGCTCTCTCTCACTCTGTAATCAGGACACTAGGTGGGGTTCTGCTTGAATCTGTGTTTCCAAATTGCACTATTTTGATCCCAAATAAACCCTTATTGCCTCCCATTTTGACTTTTTAATTTTACGTTAAGATAATCTTAACTTTTTTCCAATATATTTTAAGAATTAGCCTTGGATAATTTCTGTTTCCTTGTACATACATAAATAACAAAATAATAGCCAGAGCACATTTATCTAGAAGTTACAAAGGAAAACAACATTTTAAGAGCCTTTTAAACATTATAAAAATGAGGGTCAGCATGGCCAGCAAAGACCAACTTATGATAAAACAAGCATGGAACATCCAAGCGGGGCCAATAAGAAGGAAATCTAGGATAAAGAACTCCAGAATATTCTATTAATTTAATTTCCCACAAATTATCACTGTTTCTTAAAAATTATAATAGGAGATTTACAGCATAACCTCTGTGTAAACTTCATGCTTATTAGCATATATTTTTATCGTAACTAAAACTATATAAGATTCTCATTTCACAAAGTAGAAATACAAATAATGATTTCGGATCCTTTAAACAACGATGCTAAAAATCTAATGAAAAAAATCATTGGATGCCTGAACCCAATTATTCAATCATTCAAACTTATTCATTGAGCACCTTGCCAGGCATTGCATTGAACTGAGGACCCAGTACAACAGAGGTAGACAGACCTAACACACTGAGGCCAAGATTCTGAATGGGCAACATCAGTTAAGGGTTCCGGCTTTGTTTCAAGAAGGCTTGTTTTTGTCTAGTTTATACATTATAATAAAACCTCACACACCAAGGAGTATAGTCATTAGTTTATGTGTTTTCTTACTAAGTAGAATGAAAGCTCCTTGAATAAACTGCCTGTAGACCACTAAACATTCAAGAGTGTTGCAAGGTCCTTGTACCCAGGCAGGTGCTAAGTGACTTTTGGGTAAACATTCATTTGGGTATATATCAGTGCAAGTCAGAGGAGATTTTTCTTTATGTTTCCAGGTTCCTGTGGTCTGTGTGATGGCTACTGGTTCTTCCCTAAGGATAATGGAGTAGTAGTTTATACTGTTACACAGGCCAATAGGGAGATTCTGAAAATCAAATTGAAAAAAAAACAATGAGATATCAGAGATATTAATGAGGTGGGGTGGGGCTCAGATAGAAGAGTACTTGAAGAAAATTTAAATTTGGCAAGAGAAGGACAGAGTGACAGGAAAGAGCAGGGACAACAGAATATCAGGTAGGAATTGGAAAGCCTTTTGGTTTCATGCTCTCATTGTCTGAATGAGAAGAAAATGTCCTGAGAGGTAAACTGACTTTTCAATAGCACATAAGACATAGTCCAGAGAAGCTGAATTAGAGAAAGATGAACAGAATGAAGGCTGGTAGCAAGGGGAGAAGTTGAAAGTCAGAAGTGGAGGGGAAATGAGAGGCTGAATCAGTGCCTAGAGTTTAGGGAAGTAGCACTTTTTCTTTTTCTTTTCTTTTTTTTTTTTGTGGTGGTTTGTTGGTAGAAGAAGGAAGTCAGAATAGAGGTATTGTGGAGTAGATTTATTTAAAACAGAAACTAAAGACAAACTTTCTTGAGAAAGAAATAACATCTGTAACTGAAATGCTGTTTCTGCAAATTTTTTTGCTAGCAGTTTTCCTCGCAACTGATGACAATGAAGATGGTAAGAACTCTGGCCACTGCCCTGTTGGATGCAAAAGGGTGTGTGTGTGTGTGTGTGTGTGTGTGTGTGTGTGTGTGTGTTTCTGTGTGGTGTGGTGACCTCGGAACATAACTTGAGAGGAGAATTCCAATATGGTTTCTGTGCCCTTCTGAAGTTTGTTTGTAAAGCCTGGGGCCCTGGGAAGCTTAGTGTCTGCTGAGGTAGCCATGGCTTCCCTTATCTCTAGATTCTGCGTGTTTCCTTCCTGCCACCTTTCATCATTCTCTATTCTTCCCGATGCCTTTTCTTCTCCTCATTTTTTTAAAATACATTTTATTGATTTTTTTTTACAGAAAGGTAGGGAGAGGGATAGAGTTAGAAGCATTGATGAGAGAGAAACATGGATCAGCTGCCTCCTGCACACCCCTACTGGGGATGTGCTGCAACCAAGGTACATGCCCTTGATCAGAATCGAACCTGGGACCCTTCAGTCCGCAGGCCAACGCTCTATCCACTGAGCCAAACCGGTTAGGGCTGTTCTCATTCTGTTTGTTCTTTTGCCAAAGCCTTCCAGGAGAAGATCTTCAAATTGATCCACACCGCATCCTTCTACAATGATTCCTGGGTGAAAATTCAGAATTCTGCTTGGTTGGGTGACTTGCAGACTCATGGCTGGGACACCAACTCTGGCAGAATTATTTTCCTGCGTCCTTGGTCCAAGGGCAACTTGAGGAAGGAAGAGATAAAAGAACTGGAAGGATTCTTCCGTGGGTTCTCTCTTATAATGCCTCAAGTAATTCACGGACATGTCAGTCAATGGAAGTTTAAATGTAAGTTCAAGTCCCAAAATGGGCAGGTGCAATGTGCTGGGTCAGGGGTGTGTGTGTCTCAATGAGTTCCTTATTCCAATTTCCCCCAGATTCAATCTCTTCAGCATTCTCTGTCTGTACATTTATTGTAACCTATTCTATTTCATTCACCCTGCGTTATTGTAATCACAACTCTTTCACATTAAGTGCTTCCTTATTCTCTTGCTCTCACCGTTTATGTCACATTCTTTCAACCATTTGCTCACTTCAATTTCCAAAGAAAGTCATTATTTCTTCCATCTTCAACTACCACCAATTACACTTTTTCTAAATTTCTGATCAAACAAGACTTTGTCCCATGACCTCAAAACCCCCAATCTTCTTTTATTTCCTTTTTTTAAAAAAAAAATATTTTATTGATTTTTTGCAGAGAAGAAGGGAGAGGGATAGAGAGCCAGAAACATCCATAAGAGAGATGGATCAGCTGCCTCCTGCACGCCCTCCAGTGGGGATGTGCCCGCAGCCAAGGTACATGCCCTTGACCGGAATCGAACCTGGGACCCCTGAGTCCACAGGCCGACGCTCTATCCACTGAGCCAAACCAGTCCGGCTATTTCCTTTTTTTTTTTTTTTTTTTTTTTTTTGCTTCCACTAATTTCATCTTTTTATTCCCTCTTTCCTCTAATTTACAATCCATCTTTCCTAGATCCCTTTGAGATTCAGGTAACATTGGGCTGTGAACTGGACCCTGGGGGAGCCATTGTAGGCTTCCATCAATTTGCTTATCAAGGATCCGATCTCTTGTACTTCCAAAACAATTCATGGCTACCATCTGCAAAGGGTGGAACAAGAGCTCAGGATATGTGCAGAGTATTCAATGAGGATCATATCATGAAGGAAACAGTACAGAGGCTTCTCAGTGACACCTGCCCACGTTTCCTCTCGAGTATTCTTGATGCAGGGAAGGCCGATCTCCAGAGACAAGGTCAGTCCCAGACTCTTCATCCAAGAATTTTCTAAAATTACACCTTCCCATTAAATTGAGAATAAGGGGTCAAGAGGGAGAAGGATCATGCGTGATGAATTCCCAGCATGTGGCAGATGTGTCTGTCTAAGCTGATGTGAAGAGATGAACCTCCAAGTCTGTGATAGAGTTCTTATCTGAGTATCTCTCCTGTTCTCTGCAGTAAAACCAGAGGCCTGGCTGTCCACTGGCCCCAAGCCTGATCCTGACAATCAGATGCTGGTTTGCCATGTCTCTGGCTTCCATCCAAAGCCAATTTGGGTAAAGTGGATGCGAGGTGAACAGGTACAACAGGACACTCAACAAAGTGATATCTTGCCCAATGCTGACGGGACATGGTACCTTCGTGTTTTCTTGGAGGTGGAAGCCACTGAGACATCTGGCCTGTATTGCCGGGTGAGACATAGCAGCCTAGGAGGCCAGGACATCCTCCTCTACTTGGGTAAGAAAAACTGGGGCCCACACTGGGAATGGGAGTACATGGTCCATGAGCAGAGCAGGAGAGCCAAGTAAAAAAATTGGGATTTATGGACTGCAGACCCAAAAGAATGAAACTAGTTCAACAAATAGAAGAATTGAAATGGAGAGACCTGCAGAAGTAGGAAGATGTTGAGGGTTAGATGAAAGATTCAACTCTGAAGAGGGAGGAGAGAGGAAACAAGAACAAAGATTAGGGAGGCGAACACTCAAATAAAAAAGGCAGACCAGGGAAAGGCAGTAAACAGGGGTGGGTTTGAAATGACACCTTGTGTGCACCCAAACCCACAGAACATCATCATAACTCCGTGGGCTGGATCATCTTGGCAGTGATGGTGCCCCTGGTGCTTCTGACAGCTCTTGCATTTTGGCTTAGGAAGCGCTGGTGAGTATTTTGTGCTTATCTTTTTTTTTTTTTTTCATCTTTTAATTCCTTTTTTTTTCCATCTTTATTGTTCAGATTATTACAGTTTTTCCTCTTTTTTCTCCCATAGCTCCCCTCCACCTGGTTTTCAACCATCCTCTGCCCTTACCCCCCACCACTGTCCTCATCCATAGGTGCACGATTTTTGTCCAGTCTCTTCCTGCACCCCCACACCCCTTTCCCCCCGAGAATTATCAGTCCACTCCCTTTCTATGCCCCTGATTCTATTATAATCACCAGTTTATTCTGTTCATCAGATTTTTTATTCACTTGATTTTTAGATTCACTTGTTGATAGATTTGTATTTGTTGTTCATAATTTGTATCTTTCCCTTTTTCTTCTTCTTCCTCTTCTTAAAAAATAGCTTTCAGCATTTCATATAATACTGGTTTGGTGGTGATGAACTCCTTTCGCTTTTTCTTATCTGTGAAGCTCTTTATCTGACCTTCAATTCTGAATGATAGCTTTGCTGGCTAAAGTAATCTTGGTTGTAGGTTCTTGCTATTCATCACTTTGAATATTTCTTGCCACTCCCTTCTGGCCTGCATAGTTTCTGTTGAGAAATCAGCTGACAGTCGTATGGGTACTCCCTTGTAGGTAACTAACTGACTTTTTTTCTCTTGCTACTTTTAAGATTCTCTCTTTGTCTTTTGCTCTTGGCATTTTATTATATATATTTTTTTATATATTTTATTGATTTTTTACAGAGAGGAAGGGAGAGAGATAGAGAGTTAGAAACATCGACGAGAGAGAAACATCGATCAGCTGCCTCCTGCACATCTCCTACTGGGGATGTGCCCGCAACCCAGGTACATGCCCTTGACCGGAATCGAACCCGGGACCCTTCGGTCCACAGGACGACGCTCTATCCACTGAGCCAAACCAGTTTCGGCTGCTCTTGGCATTTTAATTATGATGTGTCTTGGTGTGGTCCTCCTTGGATTCCTTTTGTTTGGGGTTCTCTGCACTTCCTGGACTTGTAAGTCTATTTCTTTCACCAGGTAGGGGAAGTTTTCTGTCATTATTTCTTCAAATAGGTTTTCAATACCTTGCTCTCTCTCTTCTTCTGGCACCCATATAATTTGGATGTTGGAACGCTTGAAGTTGTCCCAGAGACTCCTTACACTATCTACATATTTTTGGATTCTTTTTTCATTTTGCTTTTCTGGTTGGGTGATTTTTGCTTCTTCATATTTCAAATCTTTGACTTGATTCTTATGATCATCTAGTCTGCTGTTGGAACTCCGTATAATATTCTTTATTTCAGTCAGTGTATGCTTAATTTCTAGTTGGTCCTTTTTCATATCCTCGATCGTCTTACTAGATTTCTTGAGGGTCTCACTAAATTTATCGGCATTTTCTAGAAAATTCTTGAAAAACCTTATAAGTTTGGTTTTGAACACTATATCCAGTAGTTTGCTTTCCTCCATTTCTGACCTGTTTCTTTGTGACCTGTTTCTTTGTCTCCTCATTTTGTATGCTTCCCTGTGTTGATAGAGTGGCTTTCTGTGCTAGGTGTCCTATAGGGCCAAGTGGCTCAGCCTCCCCAATTACCTGAGGTGGACACTCTTGGTGCACCCCTTGTGGTCTTTGTGCACACTCTTGTTGTATTTAAGCCTTGTTTGTATAGGTATCACTGGGAGGAATTGACCTCCAGGCCAATTGGCTGTGAGAATCAGCTGTGTCTAGAGTGGGAGAACTTCTGTGCTGGAGACACCCTTATGGGGCAAGACTTGCTTTAATGGGGCTTTGGTGCTCACTGAGTCTGCCCCCTGATTATGTCCCTTATTGATCTGAGGGGTTGTAATCTGGATGGTCCCACTCTGACCACTGGGTACACTGGCTCTTGGATCTCTAAGGAGGTGCTAATTTATCCTCTGCCTGAGGCTACCCAGCAGGAGCCATGGAAAGATCTGCAGATTCCTCTTCTTTGTTTGGGATTTGGAGGTGCCCAGATGAGGCCCAGCTGTGAAGCAATGCAAGGTGCTGTGGGGCCTTGGGCCTTCTTTTGGAAGTTCTGGGTCTCTCTGGCCCACCTCCAGTTTGTTAGGTAATTTTCAGATTGCAAAGCGCCAGGACTTTCATATGCAAAAGCCTCTGTGCACAGCGTGGGTGGGTCGGGGTCTCAGGGAATCAATCAGGTGGAGCAAACAGTTATGGCTGATCCTCAGCACTACCCTAAGAGGTCCCGGGTCTCAATGTCCCGTGGTAATCGCTGCAAGCACCTCTGAGAGAAAGCCGCCCTCGAGATCTGCTGGATGCCAGAAAGTCCAGTTTCTCCCCATATGAGTCTGGGTCCCCAGAGACTTGCCTGGAACTGGAGTTCAGAGCAGTCGGGAGATTGAGACTCCCACCTGATTGAAAAAGACAACTGTGTCCTCACTTGCCAGCCCTTTCCACGTGCGCCTCCGTACCTCTGCACTTTACTTCCCCACCTTCTCTGAGTCTCAGTTTGCTTTTCTCTTTCCTTCTCGTTGTAGAATATCCACTCAGCCAGCCTTCCTGTGGTTCTGGATGATGTCCGTTTTGTCTTTTAGTTGTATTTTTGAAGTGGTTGTGCAAGGAAGCAATTTCCGATGTTTACCTATGCCGCCATCTTGGTTTCTCTCTTTTTTAGTGTTATTTTTGAAGTGGTTGTGTGAGGCAGCAATTTCAGGTGTTTACTTATGCCACCATCTTGGTTTCTCCTTGTGCCCAACTTTCCTGTTCTTTCATCCAGTCCCTACTTGTCTTCCCACCTTTCTTCTCTCTCTCCTTAGTTCTTCTTTCCTGAGTCCCTTTCTGTTTACTCTTCAATTCTCACCTCCAATTCATGCAGAGTAACTTTCATCTCTGTTCTTTTTTTTAAAATTTAATTTAATTTTATTTTATTTTTTCATCTCTGTTCTGATTAGGTCACATTATGAGCCACTGGCCAGGCTTCTTCCTTTGGAATGAGATTACAGCAGCCCTGGGATTCCAGACATATTTAAACGCAGCATGGTGATAATGTCCGTTCAGCTCTGCATGTACAACTTTGGTTGCTTATATGTTATTTGTGTGTTTAATGGTTAGTTATTAATATGAGCTAAAGGTAATTTTGCAGAACTTGCTTCTGACCTGGTTCAGAGATAAAAAGTCCTTTTTTAACTCTTAGTGAAATGAGATCCTATCAATTTTACATATTGAAAAATTGATGAATCTCAGGCCCATTTCAGATGTCACCACTTTATGGGGGCCTTCCCTGATTCACAAGTGGAGGCAGCGTCTGAACTCCCACTACACTTTTCAGTGGACTTTGCTGAATCTACTTCTCACTTTTTATCCTTTGTAGCAGTCATATAGGCCCCCTTTCACCTTCTGATTCTTAAGCTTAAGAGCAAAGTCTGTCTTTTTAAAATTTGTATCATTTACAAAGTATACAACTATATGTAATATATTTTAATAAAAGCCTGTGTTAAGTTTAATTAGCATTTACCACTAAGATCTGGTATCTGAAGTTCTAGAGCAGGGGTCCTCAAACTTTTTCAACAGGGGGCCAGTGCACTGTCCCTCAGACATTTGGAGGGCTGGACTATAGTTTAAAAAAAAAACTATGAACAAATTCCTATGCACATTGCACATATCTTATTTTGAGGTAAAAAACCAAAACGGGAACAAATACAATATTTGTATTTGCATGTGGCCCGCGGGCCGTAGTCTGAGGACCCTTGTTCTAGAGCAAGGAAGGAGAAAACAACGAGTAACAAGTGGCCATATTATATATCCTGCTACTTAACACAAACACATTTTTCTATCAATTTGGGGAAAAATATGCTATTTATAAGTTAATTCACACTCTAAATGCAAGAAAAGAAAAATTGAGGCAATATTCATAAAAGTACAGAGGAAGATTCAGCACTTTCACGGATTCAGTTCACTCCACTGGCCCAAGCATCAAGGAATGAATCTTAAAGTTTAGAATAGTATAGTAAATGCAGTAGTGGCAATTTTCTCGTTATTTCCTTTAAAAAAAGAAAATCTTTTTTTTTTTTTTTTAAATATATTTTATTGATTTTTTACAGAGAGGAAGGGAGAGAGATAGAGAGTTAGAAACATCGATGAGAGAGAAACATCGATCAGCTGCCTCCTGCACATCTCCTACTGGGGATGTGCCCGCAACCCAGGTACATGCCCTTGACCGGAATCGAACCCGGGACCTTTCAGTCCGCAGGCCGACGCTCTATCCACTGAGCCAAACCGGTTTCGGCTAAAAAAAGAAAATCTTGACAAACCATTCCCAATCTTGGACATACCCAAGGCTACAAATTCTGCCATTTTTGAATTCCTTTGAGTAACAGCCAACCATTGAAAAGAAAAAGCCTGTCTTGTTGCCAGTTATCCCACAGGTAGCAATAGCACCTTCTAAAAGGCGGATTTGGCTGGTCATAAGTGTAAGAAACATTTTAAACAAAAGGAAGGATCTAGAGCAAAAATAATGTTGGCATCCATGCTCACAATATTAACCAAAAAGGAAAAACAGATATTTTTAAAAACATAACTGCTCACAAAAACATGACAAGCAACAGACTCAGCCATGATCAAAACCAGTAAATTTACATGTTTTTATCACAACAAATTTTTTAAGAGTAAAAAAATAACTTAAGACTGATAAAGTAAATAAGCACAGAATAGCTCCTTTTGCCAAAATAAACATGCCACCTATTTCTTTACTGCAATGGAAATACACTTATTTAAAATTTAAAAAAAAAATTAAGTTATATTGCCATTGAAGTTATTCTAATTTACTTACTTCATGTACAGTTTTCTATAGAATAACAATTATAGAATGTTATTTTAGAAAACAGTATTGAGACCCATTAAAAAAAAATCAACCCCTTGAGAACTAAGGGTTAAATAAAGTGGAATGGACCTTAGTATTTTTTCAAGACTGCGATAAAACTCCTATGTATAAAATTAGCCCTTGGCTCTGGCAGTTAAAGTTGTTTGTACCCTTGCACCTTTTTTTCTTCTTCAAATCTCAGGCTCTATCTCTACCAAATCCACAGGATATGCTTGGTTGCCATACAATTCATTTAGCTACAAATTCACATTCTCCTTACAACTAGACAGTACAAGTTCCATTTAGAAGGATATGTAAATAATAAAGTTATCCCATTCCTATTTTAAATTACTTTAGATTAAAGATATATGAAACTCTACAGAAAAATATGAATTAGACCAACATGCACAACAGAGTAAAAGAAAAAACTTTACCAAGTGGCATTCTAACTGTAAAATACCCTTGTAACTTGTAGGGATGGAGACACAAGAAAGTTAAGTGTGTGGCAAAGAAAAGAACACGGATTTAACAAAACACAAGTCATCCAAAAACAGGCATGTGTGTTTTAACCTTGTCTTTAACTTCTTCTTCCTGCCTTTTACACTAACTCACCTGACTTCAGTTTTACCTCTCCTGTACTTCTGACAGAGCAGTTCTCTGTGGTGAAATGGTCAAGTCAAAGGCAAAGAATCAAAGTTCTCAGTAAACCAAATAGAACATTTAGAACCCGAATAACTGGGCGGTTACTGACTTAGAAGCCACATGTACTAATTCCAGGTAAATTAGTTTTGAACAAAAAAGATACCAAAATTCATCTGACTCACCAACTAATCTGACAGACTTATGTTTGAATGTATCTAACTTCCCTAAATACATCTCCATTTTAACTTTAACAGGGTATGCGTTTCATTAGTTAGATATTTTAAAGTTGCATGAGTATAAGAAGTCCTTTCAGAAGATGTATTGCAACCACTAGGTTTTCCTTGATGGGATATGTCTGGATAAACTGACATAGTAACCCTATAAACTGTATCCCCTTTACAAGTATTTAAATTTTTTCTCCCTTTAATATGTATAAGAATATTACATCATTGCATCATAAGGTAGTATATGAAGACCTCAGAAGGATGGTTGTTACCAACATGGTTTTCTGGAACTCACTTTTTAAAAGAGCTGCTCCTTAATTTTACTACCACATTCCCAGACATGAAATACTGCTGACACAGGACACTGGCAGTAACTGTATTAGGATGAGGCTAAATCCAAAACTGGATCGATTACTCAGAGATTCCTGTTGCTTATGCCCCAAAGCCCACCTTTGCCGGTTTTCCCCACTGTGTGGAATGTTGGACAGACTACTAGCAAAACTGCAGGTAACATCTCAGTACCAACTACATAAAGAAAATGTCAGTGGCAATATTCTGTGACTACGGATTGCTATTCAATGGATTAGGCTCCTGGCAAACTACCAATCCGGACCAAGTCCACAAGACAACAACATCACAAAAGCAAAGGAGTAAATCCATTCTCCTTCACTTAGGATCTCTGGGACTATGATACAGTGATGATGAAAGGTAGGATGATACCTGTGGTAAAGTGAGATCATGTGACTGTCAGGCTGTGGCCAAAACCCATGAGGGTAAGATCTGGCATGGGAAGGAGTGGCTTAAGGATGCTGATAAGGCAGAAAGCAGAGCCGCTTTTAGGAATGAAATTCACCTTGTTTTTTGTCAGGACAGTAAAAGGCTGGGATTTCGTGAAGTTGTTTTGGCCTAGATATGGAACAGACAACCCAATGCATTTAAGTCACTGAAGAGTGGAAATGCATTCCTTTATTATTATTTTTTAAAAGCAGAGAACAGACACATATAAGGAATACAAAATTCAAGCTACGTCAAAAGCTTCAAATGGTATGGACCAAAGCGGGATTAGACACATGATTCAAAATCTGTATTTCAGAACGCCAGGAGGACACCATTCACCTTGCTGCTGTCAGTCCCTGGCGAGCCCGGTGCACCAGAAGCTTTCCCAGGCTGCCAAAAGGGTCCACAGCACAAAACAGGTAAAGAGCTCCTGCAAGAGGGGCTGAGAGATGTGATAAAACAGCTTGTAAAAGGCTTACAAGGAACACAGGAAGTGACAACCAGTGCACAAAGGAAGAGGGAGAGTTTGGGGAGAAGCAGCCTTCCAAAGGAAGTCACACCTGAGCTGGGTGTTAAAGAATGAAGAAACAGGCCTTGGGGTGGGTGCAAAAAGGAAAGAGTTTCAAGTAGACAGTGTTTTGGGTGGCAATTTTATTGATGAACAGTGAATACTACCCATGAACAGCTCTGACAAATGTAA
This sequence comes from Myotis daubentonii, assembly GCF_963259705.1. Lineage (NCBI taxonomy): Eukaryota > Metazoa > Chordata > Mammalia > Chiroptera > Vespertilionidae > Myotis > Myotis daubentonii. The sequence goes on along the minus strand of NC_081846.1, from coordinate 10,882,802 downwards.
GAATTTAGGAATAAAGACATTACATGAGGGAGTAGGCTCATGAAGAGAGACCCCGCTCCAGCTGCCACCTCGTTGGTCTTCTCCTGGCTTCTAAGCCTCCCCCTGAGGGCTCTGGCAGCAGTGGCCTGGGACAGCGGGCCTTGGCTCCACCACTGTGTGTCTTTAGCCCTCAGAGCCTCAGTTGTCTCAGCTATGAAATGGGTGAACACCCCCTACCTCCCAGCCTTGCCTTTGGGACTTAATGAGATAAATCCCAGTGCCTGGCACACAGTAAGTGTTCAATAGATGGCAATGCCCTCTCTCTGTTTGGAACCTATGGAGATATTAGCCCCACGCCTTGCCTGGAAGGGTCTAGATCTGCACTGTCCACCAGAAAAGTCATGAACCCCATGTGGCTACGAACACTGGAAATGTGGCCAGTCAGAATTGAGAAGTTTCATCAGAGTGAAATATACAGCGGATTCTGGCAACCTGGTACCTAAAAGGAATGCAAAATACCTCATGAATAACGTTTTACATTGACTACATGTTGAAATGACATATGTCTGGTACATTGGGTTACACGAAATTATTATTAAATTTAAAAATACATCATTTAAGTTGTTTCTTGAATAAAATAGAAACTTAACTCATTGAATACTTTTAGGCCCACAAATGTGTTTGGATATGCTGCTGTTAAGAGGACACTCTCCTCTATTTTTACTATCTGAGAGTATGTTTTTCTTTTTCTAATTTTAATCCTCATTTGAGGATATATTTCCATTGACATTTAGAGAGAGAGTGGAAGAGAGAGGACAAGACAAGGAAGAACATCAATATGAGAGAAACACACCGACTGGTTGCCTCCTGCATGCAGTAGCCCTGATCATGACCAGGGCAGGCGAGGGGCCTGCAACCAAGGTACGTGCCCTTAACCAGAATTGAACCCAGGACCCTTCAGTCCACAGGCCTATGCTCTATCCACTGAACCAAACTGGGTAGGGCTAGTTTTCTTTTTTAAATCTGTATTTTTTTACTTTAGAGAGGAAGGGGAGAGAGAGAGAGAGAGAGAGAGAGAGAGAGAGAGAGAGAGAGAGAGAAGAAGAAGAAGAAGAAGAAGAAGAAGAAGAAGAAGAAGAAGAAGAAGAAGAAGAGCTGAAACCAGTTTGGCTCAGTGGATAGAGCGTCGGCCTGCGGACTGAAAGGTCCCAGGTTCGATTCTGGTCAAGGGCATGTACCTGGGTTGCGGGCACATCCCCAGTAGGAGATGTGCGGGAGGCAGCTGATCGATGTTTCTCTCTCGTCGATGTTTCTAACTCTCTATCTCTCTCCCTTCCTCTCTGTAAAAAATCAATAAAATATATTTAAAAAAGAAGAAGAAGAAGAAGAAGAAGAAGAAGAAGAAGAAGAAGAAGAAGAAGAAGAAGAAGAAGAAAGAGAGAGAGAGAAACATCGATGTGATAAAAGAACACTGATTATTTGCCTTGCACCCTGATCACGGCCTGAACTGCAGCCTGCATGAGCCCTGACCAGAACTGAACCGCCACCTCTTTGGTGTATGGGATGATGATCCAACCACTGAGCGAAACTGGCCAGGGCGACAGTTATTACTTTTGAAAAGAAATAACTGAAGATATAATTATGGATAGGACTTGGTTTCTTGACAAAATACTCTAAATAAAATATGAGACAAGAATTACAAAGCTGGCCAGATGGCTCAGCTGCTTGAAGCGTTGTCCCATACACCAAAAGTTTTCATGTTCCATCACAGACAGGGCACATACCCAGGCTGCGGGTTCAAACCCAGTCAGGGCCAATGCAGGAGGCAGCAATCAATGTTTCTCTCTCTCTAGAATCAATATAAATATATCCTCAGGTGAGGATTTTAAAAAAGGAATTGCAAAAATACATTCATATGAAATTATTTATCTGGATTGATATTATAAAAAGTATGGCAAGTGCTAGCGAGGATGTGGGGAAAAGGGAGCCCTAGTGCACTGCTGCTGGGAATGCAGACTGGTGCAGCCACTATGGAAAACAATATGGCATTTCCTCAGAAAATGAAATATGGAACTGCCATTTTACCTAGTGATCCCTCTTCTAGGAATATATCCTAAGAAACCAGAAACATCCATCAGAAAGAATATATGCACCCCTATGTTCACAGGGGGGCAATTTACAATAGCTAAGATCTGGAAACAGCCCAAGTGCCATCAGTAGATGAGTGGATACAAAGCTGAGGTACATTTACACCATGGAATACTAAGCAGCAGGTCCCTCCATAATGTCACTTACCCTTTCAGACAGTATGGAGGGACCTGAAGAGTATTATGCTAAGCGAAATAAGCCAGTCAGATAAAGACAAGTATCACATGATTTCACTCATGTGTGGAATCTTATGAACAAAATAAATTGATGAACAAAATAGACCCAGAGATATAGAAGCATAGAATAGAGAGCAGAATTCAGAGAAAAAGATCAACCAAAGAACTTGTATGCATATATGCATAACCTTGGACACAGACAATAGGGTGATGAAGGCCTGAAGTGGGGTGATTGGGGGGAGGGGTGCAGGGGCAGTCTACAAGGGGTCACTGGGGGGAAATGTAGGATATATGTAATACTTTCCATAATAAATATTTAATTGATTTTAAAAAGTGCTTAAAAAGAGTTTTATCCGAGTTAAGGAGATAACATCTGAATACGTGTGTATTAAATAAATATGTAATATAATTGTTAAATATTATATATAAAATATAGTGGACAGACATAAATAATAATAAATATTAAAATAATTTATTATTAAAACTCTCCCATAAAGAAAACCTATGGTTCAGAAAGATTGTTGAACCCAAACATTTAAAGAAGAAAAAATACCAGCCTTATATTAAAACCTTTTAGAAAACGAAGAAGGCATTCCTAATTTACTTTATGAGGTCAGCATATTTCTACCATTAAAAACTTACAAGATAATTGCAAGAAAATCAAACTATGCACCAATATTTCTCTTAAACATAGATACAAAATTCCTAACAAAATGTAATAGAATCTAGCACTGTATAAAAAGGCTACTATATGATGACTATTTGGGTTTATCCCAGACGAGGAAGATTTTTTTAAATTTAAAAATCAATCATTATAATTCTCCATGGTGACAGAACAGAGGGGAATAATCATGTTTTACCTCAATGAGTAGAAATAAAACATTTGAAACATTGAGCATCTTCTCATGTCAAAAACCTCCAGTGAACTAGGAATGAAAGGGCACCTTCTCAATTTCATAAAGAGGGGAAAAACCAAAACAGCTAACATCCCACTAAATGGTGACACTTTTGGCTTCTCTCCTAAGGACATTTGTGTTCATCATTGTAGTGAATGTCCCAATCTTATTAAGAATTAATATGACAAAATAAGAAATTAAAGCCATAAGATTATAAACCAAGAAGCTTAACCATCTTTATTTGTAGGGGACATGATAGTCTATATACCAGAGAACATTTACTACTGTTCTATATGCTCTTTCATCAGTTCAGAGTCTGCATAGTTAGTACACAGTTTGTAAGTTTGTTGGAGAACCTAATTAGCCATGTAATAAACTAATCCAAAACAAAGGACTATGTTTACTTTATCTACATCTTAAAATAAATATAAATAGCAGCAAATCCAAACAAAGTGAAATACTTAATGGATATAACTGCATATAGTACTATTTAGATCTATACAAGTCAATCAGGGGAAACTGAATTTTTGTAGAAATGATGGCTATAAAAGATAACTGTCAAAAGCAAACCCTTTACAGGTAAAATTCAAGAGTTGATTTGCCAAATAGGTTTTACTGTGTATAATTTTTATATGAATATGAAATGATCTGTCTGAAGGTACTTTTAATAAAATAAATGCACGTTGGAAAGTAGAAATTATGTAACTGTGGTTTTAGAATAATGAAATTTAATTGAATTACAGGCGTTTTCTTCGTATAATTTCTTAAACATATTTTAATTTGGAGATTAAAGGAGAGTAACAAAAACTGAAGAAATTGCCGAAACTGGTTTGGCTCAGTGGATGGAGCGTCGGCCTGCGGACTGGGGGGTCCCAGGTTCGATTCCGGTCGGGGGCATGTGCCTGGGTTGTGGGCACATCCCCAGTGGATGTGCGGGAGGCAGCTGATTGGTGTTTCTCTCTCATCGATGTTTCTGACTCTCTGTCTCTCTCCCTTCCTCTCTGTGGAGAATCAATAAAATATATATTTAAAAAAAAACTGAAGAAATTAAGAGTAAGAGTTTCAGATTACAGTGCAATATAGAGATTTCATGTGAGGCTGCCTTTATGTATGGGGAAGCTACATGGGGTAAGTACGCCAGAGTCAAGCTGCCCACATCAATAGTTTACTTGCAAGGTTCCATACTGAGTTTGCCTTATCTTCTCAGAGTGGTGGGTTAGGGTAACAGACCCAACAAATGAACAGCTGTTACTGCAGGTGAACAGCTGCACAGCAGGCAAAGGGTGTTTTTTGTTTGTTTGTTTTTAACTCACTGGCCTTATTTTTAAAATATATTTTTATTGATTTCAGAGAGGAAGGGAGAGGGAGAAAGAGATAGAAACATTGATGAGAGAGAATCATTGATTGGCTGCCTCCTGCAAAACCTACACTGGAGATCCAGCCTGCAACCTGGGCATGTGCCATGACTGCAATCAAACTAGATTTCCTGGTTCATAGGTCAACGTACAATCACTGAGCCACACCAGCCGGGCAGGCATTGGTTTTTGGTTTCGAATAGAATGAAGGTGAGCAACATAGAGTTTCACAGGAATTTCTCCTAAGACAGCGTTAAAGAGCTGTAATTTGATGCTTGTGAATATCTGTACTTGAATAGGTGTCTGTATTTTAGTAACTGAGAGTTAAACAGTTACTGAAAAGACCAGCTTATGGACGATTTCCTATAAAAAATAATTGGTTTTGTGTATATATTATATTTAATATATACTCATAAAGACCTTGTAATAAAGATAATTTTTTAAAAAGCTGCTTGTATCAGTCACCTCTTCTGTCCTGCCTCACATTTTCCCAGTGCATTTCCTCCTCATAGACTGCAAGGCAACAGCCCTGAACTTTAGCTGCACTGCAAGTCTTTCCCATTGCGTCCTAAGGCTTTTACATGCTGTAGTCGGACACCTGTGAGAAGGGATTATCAGCGGTGGGAGCTCAAAACTGCAGATGTGGGGGCATTAGAACCTCAAGGACAGTCCTTGACTTTGCAGGGTGTGGATCATTGAACATTTTTGTGTGTGTATACTGATAACATAAACATTCATTTCTCATAAGAATATACACAGAAATAGAATTGCTGGATCACAGGAGGTACATATTTTTACACTGAATAGATACTGGTGAACAGGTTTTCACAGTGCTTCTACCAGTCTCCCTTTCATCTACTCCACAAACTCACTCATAATTGATACTAGAGGCCCGATGCATGAAATTCCTTCCCATGCCAGCTGGCACCGGCTTCCCTCTGGCACCTGGGACCTGGGCTTCCTTTGCAGCCCTGGCTTCATTCAGAAGGACATCTGGTCTAATTAGCATATTACACTTTTATTATTATAGACTAGAGGCCCGGTGCACAAAAATTTGTGCACTCCGGGGGGTGGGGGGGGTGTCCCTAAGCCCGGTCTGTGCCCTCTCGCAGTCTGAGACCCCTCAGGAGATAACGACCTGCTGGCTTAGGCCTGCTCCTGGGAGGCAGAGGGCAGGCCCAATCCCTAGGTGCAGCCCCTGGTCGGGCTCAGAGCAGGGCTGATTGGGGAGTTGGGGCATCGCCCCCTGTCATGCACAGAGCAGGGTGGATCTGGAGGTTGCGATGCCACCCCCAGTCACGCTCAGGGTAGGGCCGATTGGGGGGTTGGGGCACCGCCCCCTGTCACACTCAAGGCAGGGTCGATGGGGAGGTTGTGGTGCCACCCCCTGTCATGCACAGAGAAAGGCCAGTCGGGGTTGGGGCGCTGCCCCCTGTCACTCACAGAGCAGGGCCCATCGGGGGGTTGGTGTTCCGTACCCTGTCACGCACAGAGCAGGGTCGATCAGGGGGTTCGGGAGCTCCCGTCATGCACAGAGAAGGGCGGATCAGGGGGTTGGGGCACCGCAGCCTGTCACACACAGAGCCGCATGGCGATCAGGGGGTTGGGGAGCTCCCCCCTATCAGGCACAGAGCAGGGCTGATGAGGGGGTTGCAGCGCCTTCCCCTGTCACGAACAGAGCAGGGCCAATAGGGAGGTTGTGGCCCCGCCCCCTGTCACACACAGAGCTACAGGGCGATCAGGGGGTTTGGGCGCTGCCCCCTGTCACACTGATCCCTGTGCTGGGAGGCATATTACCCTTTTACTATATAGGATAGAGGCCTGGTGCACGAGTGGGGGCCGGCTGGTTTGCCCTGAAGGGTGTCCTGGATCATGTTGGGGGTCCCCACTGGGGTGCCTGGCCAGCCTGGATGAGGGAATGATGGCTGTTTGCAGCTGGTCACATCCTCTTCAGGGTGGGGGTCCCCACTGGGGTGCCTGGCCAGTCTGGGTGAGGAGCTGAGGTCTGTTTTCAGGCTGGCGGGTGACTGAAGCTCCCAACTGCTCCTTTTTTCTTTTTTATTCTGGGCCAGCTTTAGCTCTGAGTCTTGGCTCCAGCTCTTAGGCCTCCGCTGCTGAAAGCAGGTTTCTGGCCTTTGTTTACCTTCTGTATTTGAAACAATGTTGCGATCCTGCTGGCTGAAACCCGACGGATTAAAGCAGGTTTCTGGGGTTTTGTTTAGCTTCTATATTTGTAACATAGTTGCTTAGAGTTGCAGCTCAGAGGCCGGCAGCCGCAGGCGGGGAACGTTGGAGTCCTCCGTCACTGAAGCAAGCAAGCCTCATGTTTGCTTTAAGCTGCCTGGCTGCCGGCCGCCATCTTGGCTGGCAGTTAATTTGCATATTGCCCTGATTAGCCAATGGTAAGGGTAGCGGTCGTATACTAATTACCATGTCTCTTTTATTAGATAGGATAATACACAATACCTGTGTGTTAAATATAACCTAACTCCTCAATTAAAAACTGATGAGAATCTTGGTCTAAGAACATTGATTGGTTATACTGCTTAATAGTTCTCACCTGTTCTAGCAATCACTAGATAATGATAAAAATTCTCATACCTGCCAGGTCATCTTTTGGTAGATTGCATGTAATATTTTCTTTCTTTTTCTAATTTATTTTGCCAAGGCTCTTATTATCATATGGAAAGTAGGTAAAGAAACTCTTTGTTATATGTTTACTCAAATTTCTTTTTAAGAGATTTCTCTACAAAAACTATTTTAAGATGTTTTTGATATTTGCCTAATATGTTCTGAAAATGCTGCCTAAATATTTAATTATTATCCTGCAATGCCTGTTACATACTTGTTCCTACTTTGCTTAATGACTAATCATCTAGAAGAAAACTTTGCCAACACCAGATGTGTTAATTTGCTAGGGTTGCCATAACTACTTACAGACTGAGTGATTCAAACACAAAAATGTATTTCTTAGAGTTTTAGAGGACAGAGCTTAAGATCAAGGTGTCAGCAGGTTTGTTTCTCCTGAGGCCTCTCTCTTTGGCTTTTGGACGGGCCATCTTCTTGCCGGCCATCGGTAAGTAGAAAAGTGCGGCCTGTAGGCAGCCCCCAGCTGCACCTGATCTGGGAGCAGGAAAGCAAGCCTGGCCTGCGGGCAGCCCCAAACTTTGCCTGCTCCCCATTTGCCATGGTGATCCGAGAGCAGGAAAGCAAGCCTGGCCTGAGGGCAGCTCCCAGCTGGGCCTGATCCGGGAGCAGAAAGCAAGCCCAGTCTGCAGGCAGCCCCCAGCTGCGCCTTCTCCTGGTCGCCATGAGGATCCGGGAGCGGGAAAGCAAGCCTAGCCTGCAGGCAGCCCCAAACTTTCCCTGCTCCCCGGTCGCCATGGTGATCCAGGAGCAGGAAAGCAAGCCTGGCCTGTGAGCAGCCCCAAGCTGGGCTTGAAACGGAGCAGGAAAGCCTGGCCTGCAGGCAGCTCCCAGCTGGGCCTGCTCCCAGGTTGCCATGGCAATCCGGGAGCAGGAAAGCCCAACTTGCAAGCAGCACCCCCATCCTGGCCATAGCTCAAGGGAGAGTACAACATGCAGTGGAGGCGAGGAGCCTGAGAGATCAACACAGAGGGGCTCCTGTTCCAAGCCTCCATGGTGTGGCTGCGGGCAGGCCCCCAGCAGACACATACACACACACACACACACACACACACACACGCACACACAGTGCCTGCTCTGAGCCTCCAATGTGGCTGGGGGCAGACCCCCAGTGGGGACACACACACACACACACACACACACACACACACATACACACACACACGGGAAGCCTGCTCCGAGCCTCTGCTGCCAGACTGTGGCCATCAGTAGGACATCCACTGAGGGCTACCGGACTGTGAGAGGGGCAGGCTGGGCTGAGGGAACCCCACCCCCCAGTGCACGAATTTTGTGCACCGGGCCTCTAGTCTATCTATATAAAGAGGAAATATGCAAATTAGACCAGGATGCCATAACAGCTCACGACCAGACAGGAGGAGATTGCGCATGCAGGGGAGACCCGGAGCAGAGATGGAGACAGAGATAGGAGCTGGCAAGCTGCTGCACCCCAGCTCGGGCAGGTCCCCCAGAGCCAGAGCGGACACAGACAGTGACAGGGGGGCTAGCCCGCAGCCTCCGTGGCCGAGCGCAGGCCTGGAGAGGAGATGGCAGGCCCACCGGCAGCAGAAGCAGTGCGGGTCTGTCTCAGCTCCCACGGAGGCAGCAGAGCTTCCTCCCAGCTCCCATGGGTGCAGGCCACTCGCTTCCGCCTCCCACTTAAGCCACGTGGCTCCCGTGGAAGCAGCGTGGCTCTTAGCAGCGAGCTGCTGTGCCGGGGTCCAACCCCAGCGGGTCCAGGGGTCCCCAAAGGTGTGGACGGAGTCGGCGAAGAAGGAATGACACGGAGACAGCGTTCAGTTGATCAGCAGCCTAGCCAGGATCTCCAGCCAAGTTCTGGTCTTGATCTCCAGAGAGGCTCTGTGTCCATGTTCTCTTGCTAGGTTCTGTCTCTAGGTTCTGACGCCAGTTTCTGTTCTCTTGCTGTCTTCTGAATTCTGTCTTCTGTCTCTAGATTCTGAGTTCTGTCTCTTTCTGTCTTGTTACATCTAAGGGAATCCTGTTCCAGGGGTTCCCAAAGGTGTGGACGGAGTCGGCGAAGACTATCCACCCTCTTCCTACGGTGGAGTCCGATCCGTCCCGAGTGCAGGGCGCTTACCTAGGGGTCCCTGTTCGGGCGCCAGATGCCGGGGTCCAACCCCAGCGGGTCCAGGGGTTCCCAAAGGTGTAGACGGAGTCGGCGAAGAAGGAAGGACACGGAGACAGTGTTCAGTTGATCAGCAGCCTAGCCAGGATCTCCAGCCAAGTTCTGGTCTCCAGAGAGGTTCTAGTCAGGCTCTCTTGCCAACCTCTGCAGTCAGGTTCAGTCCAGGATCCCTTGCCATGTTCTCTCCATCGAAGCTCCTCCATCTCCAGGTTCCGCGTAGGTTCTGTCTTCTGAATTCTGTCTTCTAAGCTCTGTGTTCTAAGTTCTGTGTCTGAAGTTCTGTCTCTCTGTCTGGTTACATCTGTATTTATACCAGTTGATTCAATCCTATCAATCTCTATTACAAAGGTTAGGGTGTTTCTTATCTCTATTCCAGGGAGTAAAGATTATGTAGCTTAAGCATGATTATTCATAGTTAAAATGATTAATTACCCGCCTGGCACTTAGTTAAGAGGTTTTATTCCCTCCCTAACTTCAGGGGAAAATCCCTACCTGGGGATTCAACCTTTCTCGGAGAGGTGACCTTGGTCAAAACACAGCGCCAAGAAGGTGAGCAAACATATAAAGAACAGTATGCCATATATGCCATGTCCCTTGAAACAGCAAGCATGGACCGGCTCCCGGCACTGCTGTTCCTGTGTGGAAGCGGTGGGTGGCCTACTGCGTGCGATATCGTGCGATATGTTACTAATATTATAATAAAACCCCACACACCAAGGAGTATAGTCCTTAGTTTATGTGTTTGCTTCTTAAGTAGAATAAAAGCTCCTTGAATAAAGTGATTGCCTGTAGACCACTAGATACTCACAAGTATTGCAAGGTGCCTATATCCAGGCAGGTGCTGAGTGACATTTGGGTAAGCATTCATTTGGGTATATATCAATGCAAGTCAGAGGAGATTTTTCTTCATGTTTCCAGGTTCCTGTGGTCTCTGTGATGGCTACTGGTTCTTCCCTAAGGATAATGGAGTAGTAGTTTATACTGTTACACAGGGCAATAGAGAGATTCTGAAAATCAAATTGAAAAAAACCAATGAGATGTCAGAGATATGAATGTGGTGGGGTGGGGCTCAGATAGAAGAAGAGTGTATTTGAAGAAAATTTAAATTTGGCAAGAGAAGGATAGAGTGACAGGGAAGAGCAGGGACAACAGAACATCAGGTGGGAATTGGAAAGCCAATTGGTTTTATGCTTTCATTGTCTGAATGAGAAGAAAATGTCCCCAGAGGTAAACTGACTTTTCAATAGCACATAAGACTTAGTCCATAGAGGCTGAATTAGAGAAAGATGAACAGAATGAAGGCTGGTAGCAAGGGGAGAAGTTGAAAGTCAGAAGTGGAGGGGAAATGAGAGGCTGAATCAGTGCCTAGAGTTTAGGGAAGTAGCACTTTTTCTTTTTTTTTTTGGTGGTGGTGGTTTGTTGGTAGAAGAAGGAAGTCAGAATAGAGGTATTGTGGAGTATATTTATCTAAAACAGAAGCTGAAGACAGACTTTCCAGAGAAAGAAATAACATCTGTAAAGGAAATGCTGTTTCTGCAAATTCCATTGTTAGCTGTTCTCCTCACAGCTGGTAACAATGAAGATGGTAAGAACTCTGGCAACTGCCCTGTTGGGTACAAAAGGGATGTGTGTGTGTGTGTGTGTGTGTGTGTGTGTGTGTGTGTGTGTGTGTGTGTGTCTGCGTTCTTGTGTGGTGCAGTGTCCCCAGAACATACCTGGAGAGGAGAATGTCAGCGTAGTTCTCAGTATCCCGTATTCGGGGACCCTGTGCCCTTCTGAAGGTTGTTTGTAAAGCCTGGGTTCCTGGGAAGCTGAATGTCTGCGGGGGTAGCCATGGCTTCCCTTACCTCCACATTCTGAGTGTTTCCTTCCTGGCACCTTCCTTCATTCTCTCTCCTTCCGAATGCCTTTCTTCTCCTCATTCTTTGTGTTCTTTTGCCTCAGCCTTCCAGGAGGAGATCTCCTTCAAAATGATCCACAGCTCTTCCTTCCACAACCATTCCTGGGTGAAAATTCGGTACTCTGCTTGGTTGGGTGACTTGCAGACACATGGCTGGGACACCAACTCTGGCAGAATTATTTTCCTGCACCCTTGGTCCAAGGGCAACTTGGGCAAGGAAGAGATAAAAGAACTGGAAGAATTCTTCCGTGCTTTCTCCATTGAAATGCCGCACGAACTTCACAGACATGCCAGTGAATGGAAGTTTAAATGTAAGTTCACTTCCCAAAATGGGGAGGTGCAATGTGCTGGATGAGGGGTGTGTGTGTCTCAATGAGTACCTAATTCCAATTTTCCCCACATTCAATTTCTTCAGCATTCTCTGTCTGTAAATTTATTTTAACCTATTGCACTACATTCACCCTGGGTTATTATAATCACAACTCTCACACTATGTGCTTCCTTATTCTATTGCTCTCACCATTTATGTCACATTCTTTCAACAATTTGCTCACTTCATTTTCCAAAAAAAAGGTCATTTTTCCTCTTCTTTCAACTACCACCAATTATACTTTTTCTGAACTTCTGATCAAACCAAAGTTTCTTCCATTATCTCAAAGCCCCCATACTTCTTCTATTTCTTTTTTTTATTCCAATAATTTCATCTTTTTATTCCCTCTTTCCTCTAATTTATCATCCATCTTTCCTAGATCCCTTTGAGATTCAGATAAGAATGGGCTGTGAGATGCACCCTGGGGGAGCCATAGTAGACTTCTATGGATTTGCTTATCAAGGATCAGAGCTCCTGCACTTCCAGAACAATTCATGGTTGCCATCTCCAAAGGGTGGAACAAGAGCTCAGGATATGTGCAGACGATTCAATCAGTACCTGGTCGTCAAGAACGTAGTACAGAGGATTCTCAGTGACACCTGCCCACGATTCCTCTTGAGTATCCCTGAGGCAGGGAAGGCAGATCTCCAGAGAGAAGGTCAGTCCCATATCCTTCCTCAAAGAATTTTCTAAAATTATACCTTCCAACCTTCCCTTTAAATTGAGGATAAGGAGTCAAGAGGGAGAAGTATCATGCGTGATGAATTCCCAGCATGTCACAGATGTGTCCTTCTAAACTGATGTGAAGATATGAACCTCCAAGTCTGTGTTAGAGTCCTGATCTCAGTATCGCTCCTGTTCTCTGCAGTGAAACCAGAGGCCTGGCTGTCCACTGGCCCCAATCCTGGTCCTGGCCGTCAGATGCTGGTTTGCCATGTCTCTGGCTTTCATCCAAAGCCAATTTGGGTAAAGTGGATGCAAGGTGAACAAGTACAACAGGGCACTCAACAAAGTGATATCTTGCCCAATGCTGATGGGACATGGTACCTTCAGGCTCTCTTGGATGTGGAAGCCACTGAAACATCTGGCCTGTATTGCCGGGTGAGACATAGCAGCCTAGGAAGCCAGGACATCCTCCTCTACTTGGGTAAGAAACACTGGGGCCCACACTGGGAATAGGAGTGGATAACGGTCTACAAGCAGAGCAGGAGAGCCAAGAAAAATTTGGGATTTATGGCCTCCAAACCCAAAAGAATGACAATAGATCAATAAATAAAAGAGTTGAAAATGAGAGACCTGCAGAAGTAGGAAGATGTTGAGAGTTAGATGAAAGATTCATCTCTAAAGAGGGAGGAGAGAGCAAACAAGAACAAAGATTAGTGAGGCAAACACTCAAATAAGAAAGTTACACCAGGGAAATGCAGTAAACAGGAGGTGGGATTGAAATGACACCTTGTGTGCACCCAAACCCACAGAACATCATCAAGGCTCCGTGGGCTGGATCATCTTGGCAGTGATGGTGCCCCTGGTGCTTCTGACAGCTCTTGCATTTTGGCTTAGGAAGCGCTGGTGAGTTTTTTGTGCCCATCTTTCCTGTTCTTTCTTCACCCTCTCCCTACTTGTCTTCCCACCTTTCTTCTCTCTCCTCTTAGTCCTTCTTTCCCCAGTCCCTTTCCTTCTACTCTTCAATTCTCACCTCCACCTCATGCAGAGTAACTTCCATCTCTGTTCTTATCAGGTCACATTGTGATCCTCCTGCCATTCTTCAGCCTTTGGAATGAGATCCAGCAGACCTGGGATTCCAGACATATTTAAACGCAGCATGGCGACAATGTCCGCTCAGCTCTCCATGTACAACTTTGGTTGCTTATGTTTTGTTATTTGTGTGTTTAACGGTTAGTTATTAATATGAGCTAAAGGTAATTTTGCTTTCTGACCTGGGTCTGAGATTATAAAACTCTTATTTTAACTCTGGATAAAATGAGATCCTACCAACCGCTACATATTGAAAAATTGATGAATCTCAGGCCCATTTCAGATGTCACTTCTTTATGGGGCCTTCCCTGATTCACAAGTGGAAGCAGCGCCTGAACTCCCACCACGCTTTTCAGTGGACTTTGCTGAATCTACTTCTCACTTTTTATCCGTTGTTGTAGTCATGTAGGCCCCTTTTCACCTTCTGATTTTTAACTTGAGAGCAAAGTCTGTCTTTTTAAAATTCGTATCATTTACAAAGTGTATAAGTGTATGTAATATGCTTTCAATAAAAGTCTGTGTTAAGTTTGCTTAGCTTTTGCCATTAAAATCAGGTACCTGAAGTTCTAGAGCAAAAGAGGAGGAAGCAAGGAAGTAACAAGTGACAATATTATATATCCTGCTACTTAACACAAATGCATTTTTCTATCAATGTGTGAAATAGAATGTATTATTTATAAGTAAATTCAGGCTCGAAGTGTATGAAAAGAAAATTTGAGGCAATATTCACAAAATTACACAGGAAATTCAGCACTTCCATTGGTCCTGTTCACTCCATTGGAATGATTTTTAAGTTTAGAATAGTACAGTAAATGCAGTAGTGGCAATTTTCCTGTTATTTCCTTTAACCAAAGAAAAATTTGACAACCCAGTCCTCATCTTGGACATACCCAAGGCTACAAATTCTGCCATTTTTGAATTCCTTCGAGTAAAAGCCAACCATTGAAAAGAAAAAGCCTGTTTTCTTGCCAGTTATCCCACAGGTAGCAATAGCACCTTCTGAAAGATGGATTTGGCTTGTCATACGTGTAAGAAACATTTTAAACAACATGAAGAATCTAGAGCAAAAATAATGTTGGCATCCATGCTCACAATATTAACCAAAACATAAAAACAGATATTTTTAAAAACATAACTGCTCATAAAACACATGACAAGCAACAGACTCAGTCATGATCAAAACCAGTAATTTTTACAAGTCTTTACCACAAATTCTTTAAGGGTAAAATAAGAACTTAAGACTGATAGAGTAAATAACCACAGAATGGCTACTTTTGCCAAAATATACATGCCACCTATTTCTTTTACTGCAATGGAAATACAATTATTTAAAATTTTAAAAAAATTAAGTTACATTCCCACTGAAGTTATTCTAATTTACTTACTCTACAGTTTCATGTAGAATAAAAATTATAGAATGTAATTTTAGAAAATAATATTGAAACCCATTTTAAAAATCAATCCCTTGTGAACTAAGCGTTAAATAAAGTGGAATGGACCTAAGATTAGTATTTTTTCTAGACTGCGATAAAACTCCTACGTATAAAATTAGCCCTTTGGCGCTGGCAGTTAAAGTTGTTTGTAATTTGTACCTTTTTTTTTTTCTTCAAATCTCAGGCTCTATCTCTCCCAAATCCAGGGGATATGCTTGGTTGCCATACAATTCATTTACCTACAAATTCACATTCTCCTTACAACCAGACAGTACAAGTTCCATTTGAAAGACTATGTAAATAATAAAGTTATCCCATTCCTATTTTAAATTACTTTAGGTTAAGGATATATGAAACTCTACAGAAAAATGTGAAATAGACCAACATGCACAACAGAGTAAAAGGAAAAACTTTACCAAGTGGCATTCTAGCTGTAAAATACCCTCATAATTTGTAGGGACGGAGACACAAGAAAGTTAAGTGTGAGGCAAAGAAAAGAACCCGGATTCAACAGAACGCAAGTCATCCAAAAACAGGCATGTGTGTTTTTTAACCTTGTCTTTAACTTCCTGTTCCTGCCTTTTACACTAACTTACCTGACTTCAGTTTTACCTTTCCTGTACTGCTGACAGAGCAGTTCTCTGTGTGGAAATGGTCAAGTCAAAGGCAAAGAATCAAAGTTCTCAGTAAACCAAATAGAACACTTAGATCTCGAAAACTGGGCTGTTACTGACTTAGAAGGCCCATGTACTAATTCCAGGTAAATTAGTTTCGAACAAAAAAGATACCAAAATTCAATGAACTCACCAACTAACCTGACAGACTTATGTTTGGATGTATCTAACTTCCCTGAATACATCTCCATTTTAACTTTAACAGGGCATGCTTTTCATTAGATATTTTAAAGTTGATATTTTAAAGTTGCTTGAGTATAAGAAGTCCTTTCAGAAGATGTATTGCTACCACTAGGTTTTCCTTGATGGGATATGTCTGGATAAACTGACATAGTAACCCTCTAAACTGTATACTTTAACAAGTATTTAATTTTTTTCTCCCTTTAATATGTATAAGAACATTAAGTCTTCGCATCATAAGGTAGTATATGAAGACCTCAGAAGGATGCTTGTTACCAACACAGTTTGCTGGAACTCACTTTTTAAAAGAGCTGCTCCTTAATTTTACTACCACATTCCCAGACATGAAATACTGCTGACACGTGACACTGGCAGTAACTGTATTAGGATGAACCTAAATCCAAAACTGGATGGATTTTCAAAGGCTCCTGTTGCTTATGCCCCAAAGCTCTCTTTGCCTGTTTCCCACTGTGTGGAATGTGGGATGGACAACTAGCAAAACCTGTAGGTAACATCTCAGTGCCAACTACATACATAAAGAAAATGTCAGTCGCAAGATTCTGTGATTACGGATTGCTATTCAATGGATTACACTCCTGGCAAACTACCAACCCGGACCAAGTCCACAAAACAACAACGTCATAAAAGCAAAGGAGGAAATCCATGCACCGTCATTCAGGATCTCTGGGACTATGATACAGTGATGATGAAAGGTAGGATGATACCTGTGGTTAAGGCAGATCATGGGACTGTCAGGCTGTGGCCAGAGCCCTTGAGGGTAAGATCTGGCGTGGGAAGAATTGACTTGAGGATGCTGACGAGGCAGAAAGCAGAGCTGCTTTTAGGAATGAAATTCACCTTGTTTTTGTCAGGACAGTAAAAGGCTGGGATTTCGTGAAGTTGTTTTAGCATAGATATGGAACAGACAACCCAATGCATTTAAGTCACAGAACAGTGGAAATCAATTCCTTTATTATTATTTTTTAAAAGCAGAGAACAGACACATATAAGGAATAAAAAATTCAAGCTACGTCAAAAGCTTCAAATGGTATGGACCAAAGCGGATTAGATACATGATTCAAAATTTATATTTCAGAACGTTGGGAGGACACCATTCACCTTGCTGCTGTCAGTTCCCTGGCGAGCCCGGTGCATCATAAGCGTTCCCAGGCTGCCAAAACTGTCCACAGCACAAAACAGGTAAAGAGCTCCTGCAAGAAGGTCTGAGAGATGATAAAATGGCTTGTAAAAGGCTTACAAGGAGCACAGGGAATGACAACCAGTGCACAAAGGAGGAGGGAGTGTTTGGGGAGAAGCAGCCTTCCAAAGGAAGTCACACCTGAGCTGAGAGGTAAAGAATGAAGAAACTGGCCTTGGGAGTGGGTGCAAAAAGAAAGGAGTGTCAAACATTGTCTAATTGACACTCCTTTGGGTGGCAGATTTTATTGATGAACAGTGCATACTACCCATGAACAGCTCTGACAAATGTAATAATTACGAATAAAGATTACATGAGGGAGTGGGCTCATGAAGACAGGCCCAGCTCCAGCTGCCACCTCTCTGGTCCTCTCCTGGCCTAAGCCTCCCCCTGAAGACTCTGGCAGAGCCCTGGGGCAGCGGGCCTTGGTTCCAGCCACTGTGTGACTCACCCCTCTGAGCCTCAGTTGTCTCAGCTATGAGATGGGTTGAACACCCCCTACCTCCCAGCCTTGTTGTTGGGACTTAACGAGATAAATCCCAGTGCCTGGCACACAGTAAATGTTCAATAAATGGCAATGCCCCCCTCTCTGTGTGGGATCTATGGAGATAGCCCCACGCCTTGCCTGGAAGGGTCTAGATCTGCACTGTCCACCAGAAAAGTCATGAACCCCATGTGGATACTGAACACTGGAAATGTGGCCAACCAGAATTGAGATGTGTCATCAGAGTGAAATACACAGCGGATTCTGGCAACCTTTTATGTAAAATGAATGCAAAATACCTCATGAATAACGTTTTACATTGACTACATGTTGAAATGACATATGTCTGGTACATTGGGTTACATGAAACATATTATTAAATTTAAAAATACATCATTTAAGTTGTTTCTTGAATAAAATAGAAACTTAACTCATTGAGTACTTTTAGGCCAACAAATGTGTTTGGATATGCTGCTGATAAGAGGACACACTCCTCTATTTTTACTATCTGAGAGTATGTTTTTCTTTTTCTTTTTTTTAAATTTTTACTCGAGGATATTTTTCCATTGATTTTTAGAGAAAGAGTGGAAGAGAGAGGGAAAGACAGGGAGGAACATCAACACGAGAGAAACACATCGACTGGCTGCCTCCTGCACGCATGAGCCCTGACCAGGGCCAGGGCAGGGGAGGAGCCTGCAACCAAGGTATGTGCCCTTGACGTGAATCGAATCCAGGACCCTTCAGTCCACAGTCCCACACTCTATCCCCTTAACCAAACTGGGTAGGGCTAGTTTTCTTTTTTAAATATATATTTTTTTTACTTTAGAGAGGTAGAGAGAGAAAAGAAGAAGAAGAAGAAGAAGAAGAAGAAGAAGAAGAAGAAGAAGAAGAAGAAGAAGAAGAAGAAGAAGAAGAAGAAGAAGAAGAAGCACGAGGAGGAGGAGGAGGAGGAGGAGGAGGAGGAGGAGGAGGAGGAGGAGGAGGAAGGAGGAAAAGAGAAAGGGAGAGAGAAACATGGATGTGAGAAAAGAACACTGATTAGTTGCCTTGCACCCTGATCAGGGCCTGAAATGCAACCTGCATGTGTCCTGACCAGATCTGAACCACCAACTTTCTGGTGTATGGGATGCTGCTCCAACCACTGAGCAAAACTGGCGAGGGCGACAGTTATTACTTTTTAAAAAGAAATAACTGATGATATAATTAGTGGATAGTACTTGGTTTCTTGACAAAATACCCCAAAAATAAAATATGAGACAAGAATTACAAAGGCCCTGGCCAGATGGCTCAGCTGCTTGGAGTGTTGTCCCATACACCGAAAGGTTTCAGGTTTGATCACAGTCAGGAAAACATACCAAGGTTGTGGGTTGGAAACCCAGTCAGGGCCAATGCAGGAGGCAGCAATCAATGTTTCTCTCTCTCTAAACTCCATAAAAATATATCCTTGGGTGAGGATTAAAATAATTTCAGAAATGCATTCATATCAAATTATTTATCTGTATTGATATTATAAAAAGTATGGCAAGTGCTGGCGAGGATGTGGGGAAAAGGGAACCCTAGTGCACTGCTGCTGGGAACGCAGACTGGTGCAGCCACTATGGAAAACAACATGGAATTTCCTCAAAAAATTAAATATGGAGCTGCCATTTGACCTAGTGATCCCACTTCTAGGAATATATCTTAAAAAACCAGAAACACTAATCAGAAAGAATATATGCACCCCTATGTTCACAGGAGGGAAATTTACAATAGCTAAGATCTGGAAACTGCCCAAGGGCCATCAGTAGATGAGTGGGTAAAAAAGCTGGGGTACATTTACACCATGGAATACTATGTAGCAGGTCCCTCCATACTGTCACTTACGCTTTGAGACAGTATGGAGGGACCTGGAGACTATTATGCTAAGCTTAATTAACAAGTCAGAGAATGACAAGTATCACATGATCTCACTCATGTGTGGAATCTAATGAACAAAATAAATTGATAAACAAAATAGATCCAGAGATATAGAAGCATAGAACAGACTGGAGAAACTCAGAGGAAGAGATCAAGCAAAGAACTTGTACGCATATATGCATAACCTGTGCACACAGACAATAGGGTGATGAAGGCCTTGGGCGAGGGGAGGGGAGGAGGGATGCCGGGGGCAGTCTAGAAGAGGTCACTGAGGGGTAATGTGGAATATATGTAATACTTTCAATAATAAAGATTTAATTGTTTTTAAAAAGTTTCTTAAAAAACTGTTTTAACTGAGGTAAGAAGATAACATCTGATTAGGTTGGTATTAATAATATATGTAATATAATTATTAAATATCATATATAAAATATAGTGGACAAACATAAATAATAATAAATATAAAATAATTTGCTATTAAAACTCTCCCACAAAGAAAACCTGTGGCTCAGAAAGATTGTTGAATCCAAACATTCAAAGAAGAGAAAATACCAGTCTTATATTAAAACCTTTTAGAAAATGAAGAAGGTATTCCTAATTTACTATATGAGGTCAGCATATTTCTACCATTAAAAACTTACAAGCTGAAACCGGTTTGGCTCAGTGGGTGGAGCATCGGCCTGCGGACTAAAGGGTCCCGGGTTTGATTCCGGTCAAGGGCATGTACCTGGGTTGCGGGCACATCCCCGGTGGGAGATGTGCAGGAGGCAGCTGATCGATGTTTCTCTCTCATTGATGTTTCTAACTCTCTATCTCTCTCCCTTCCTCTCTGTAAAAAATCAATAAAATATATTAAAAAAAAAACCTTACAAGATAATTGCAAGAAAATCAAGCTATCCACCAATCTACACTAATAAAAGAGAAACATGGTAATTGGCGTACAACCGCTACCCTTTTCATTGGCTAATCAGCGAGATATGCAAATTAACTGTCAGCCAAGATGGCGGCCGGCAGCCAGGCAGCTTGAAACTAACATGAGGCTTTCTTGCCTCAGTGACGGAGGAAACCAACGTTCCCGGCCTGCGGCTGCAGGCCTCTGAGCCTGCAGTTTAAGAAACACTGTAACGAATACTGCTGGACTTCAGCCAGCAGAATCGCAACATTGTAAGCAAAGGCCAGAAACCTACTTTCAGCAGCAGAGGCCTAAGAGCTGGAGCCAAGCCTCAAGCTAAAGCTGGCTTGAATAAAAAAAAAAAAAAAAAGGAAAAAAGGAGCGGTTGGGAGCTTCAGTCACCCCCAGCCTGAAAACAGACCTCAGCTCCTCACCCAGACTGGCCAGGCACCCCAGTGGGGACCCCCACCCTGAAGGGGATGTGACCAGCTGCAAACAGCCATCATCCCCTCACCCAGGCTGGCCAGGCACCCCAGTGGGGACCCCCACCCTGATCCAGGACACCCTTCAGGGCAAACCAGCCGGCCCCCACCCATGCACCAGGCCTCTACCCTATATAGTAAAAGGGTAATATGCCTCTCAGCACCGGGATCAGCGGAGCCATGAGTCCTCTCGGCACCGGGATCAGCGTGACAGGGGGCAGCACCCAAACCCCCTGATCGCCCTGCGGCTCTGTGTGTGACAGGGGGCGGGGCCACAACCTCCCTATCCATCCTGCTCTGTTCATGGCAGGGGAAGGCGCCCCAACCCCCTGAGCAGCCCTGCTCTGTGCCTGATAGGTGGGAGCTCCTCAACTCCCCCCTCCCCCCGCTCCACGGGCCCTGCTCTGTGTGTGACGGGGTAGAGCCATAACCTCCCCATTGGCCCTGCCCTGAGTGTGAGAGTGGTGGCGCCCCAACCCCCTGATCGGCCCTGCTCTGTGGGTGATAGAGGGCGGCGCCCCAAGCCCCTGATCGGCCCTGCTCTGTGGGTGATAGAGGGCAGCGCCCCAAGCCCCTGATGGGCCCTGCTCTGTGTGTGACGGGGGCAGCACACCAACCCCCTGATTGGCCCTGCTCTGTGCGTGACAGGCTACAGAGCCCCAACCCTCCTGATGGGCCCTGCTCTGTGAGTGACAGGGGGCAGTGCCTCAACCTCCTGATTGGCCCTGCTCTGTGCGTGACAGGGGGTGGCACCGCAACCTCCCCATCGACCCTGCCTTGAGTGTGACAGGGGACGGTGCCCCAACCCCCCAATTGGCCCTATCCTGAGCGTGACTGACGGTGGCATCACAACCTCCCAATCTCCCTGCTCTGTGCATGACAGGGTGGCTCCCCAACTCCCCAATTGGCCCTGCTCTGAGCCCGACCAGGGACTGCACCTAGGGATTGGGCCTGCCCTCTGCCACCCGGGAGCAGGCCTAAGCCAGCAGGGCGTTATCTCCCGAGGGGTCCCAGACTGTGAGAGGGCACAGGCCGGGCTGAGGGACGCCCCCCTCCTCCCCAAGTGCACAAATTTTTGTGCACCGGGCCTCTAGTATTTCTTATAAACATAGATACAAAATTCCTAACAAAATGCAATAGAATCTAGCTCTCTATAAAAAGGCGAAGGTATATGGGAAAATGGCGGAGGTATAAACGGACGTGTCCTGTGCCTTGTCCTGGAGCAGATA
Organism: Myotis daubentonii; assembly: GCF_963259705.1. Lineage (NCBI taxonomy): Eukaryota > Metazoa > Chordata > Mammalia > Chiroptera > Vespertilionidae > Myotis > Myotis daubentonii. The sequence continues at coordinate 10,860,966 of NC_081846.1, read as the reverse complement.
AGGGTGAGCAGCTGAAACGGGTAACATACAGCCCAAATAGGCAGAGGATTTTCAGCTGAGAGACTGTCTGAAACTGGGAAAGACCAAGAACCCCCAGAAAAAAAAAAAGGACGGTTGGAGACTGCGGCTGAAACCTCTCTCGGTGCGCCAGCTCAGCAGCGGAGACTGCGCCATCTTGGGTAGCTGTTGCCGGCGCCCAGAGATTAGCTTCTAACCTGGAAACGGGATCTCAAGCAGCGTGACTGCGTGAACTCAGACGAGCACTGCTTCTTCTCACGGAAAGCAGCGAGAGAACTACATAACCAAACACCTGGAGAAGAGAGATCATGGTGAAACAAAGAACCAACCCACATATGAAAGAAAAACAGGCATCATCAGAAAAGGAAGTAAACGAAATGGAGGCAATGGAGGCAAGCAACTTGTCAGAGAAAGAATTCAGAGAAATGGCCATAAGGTGGATGAAAAAAATGGAAGACAAATTCAACAATATATGTAGGAACCAAGAGGAAATAAAGAAGAACCAAGAGGAAATGAAGAGAAACCAAGAAGAAATGAAAAATGACATCACTGCTATAAAGAACTCAATAGAAAGCATCAACAGTAGACTAGAAGAAGCAGAGGACCGCATCAGCGAGCTAGAAGACAAGGTAGGAAAAAATACCCAAACAGAACAGCTTCCAAAAAAAAAAAATTAAAAAGCAGGAGGCGAGCCTAAGAGAACTCTGGGACAATGCTAAACGAAACAACATCCGAATAATAGGGGTGCCAGAAGGAGAGGAAACTGAGCAAGGAATAGAAAACCTGTTTGAAAAAATAGTAACAGAAAATTTCCCTGATATAGGGAAGAAAAAACTCACACAAATCCAAGAAGCTCACAGAGTCCCAAACAAAATGAACCCGAAAAGACTGACACCAAGGCACATAATAATTAAATTGGCAAACACCAACACAAAGCAAGAATCTTAAAAGCAGCCAGAGAGAGACAGAAAGTTACCTACAAAGGATCCCCCATCAGACTAGTGACCGATTTCTCAACAGAAACACATCAGGCAAGAAGGGAATGGAATGAAATATACAAAGTCATGCAAAGGAAGGGTCTGAATCCAAGAATACTGTACCCAGGGAGGCTATCAATCAAAATTGAGGGTCAAATCAGGAGCTTCACAGACAAAAATGGTCTACGGGAGTTTATTACAACCAAACCAGCAATGCAAGAAATGCTAAAGGGTCTGCTGTAAATGGAAAAAAATAGGAAACAAAGAAGGAACGCAGCAGTAAAGAACAAAAATGGCGACTAACAAGTTTCTATCAATAATAACTTTAAATGTAAATGGATTAAATTCCCCAGTCAAAAGGCATAGGGTAAATGAGTGGATAAGAAAACATGACCCATATATCTGCTGTCTACAAGAAACCCACCTCAGAAAAAGAGATGCACACAGACTGATGGTGAAGGGATGGAAAAAGGTTTTTCAGGCCAATGGAAGTGGAAAAAAAAGCCGGGGTAGCAATACTTATATCTGACAAATTAGATCTCAAAGTGAAGGATATAAAAAGAGATAAAGAAGGCCACTTCATAATACTAAAGGGAGCAGTCCAACAAGAAGAAATAACACTGGTAAATATATATGCACCCAATATAGGAGCACCCAAATACGTAAGAAATCTTCTGGAGAAGATCAAGGGAGAGATTGACAGCAATACAATCATAGTAGGGGACCTTAACACCCCATTATCACCACTGGACAAATCCTCTAAACAGAAACTCAGCAAAGAAACATCAATCCTAAATGACTCACTAGATCAGATGGAATTAATTGACATCTTCAGAACATTTCACCCCAAAGCCACAGAATATACATTCTCCTCAAGTGCACATTTGTCATCTTTAAAGATAGACCATATATTGGGTCACAGACAAAGTCTCTTCAAATTCAAGAAAATTGAAATCATATCAAGCATCTTCTCAGGCCACAAAGGCATAAAACTGGAAATCAACTACAACAAAAACAATCCAGAAAAATCAAACACATGGAGACTAAATAGCATGCTATTAAACAACGACTGGGTTACCAGTGAGATCAAAGAAGAAATAAAAAGCATCATGGCAACAAATGACAATGAAAACACAAAAATCCAAAACCTATGGGACACAGCAAAAGCAGTCTTGAGAGGGAAGTTCATAGCTCTACAAGCCTACTGCAAGAAACAAGAAACAATGAGAATAAATGACCTAACTCTACAACTCAAAGAGTTAGAAAGAGAGCAACAAAAAAAGCCCACTGTAAGCAGAAGGAAGGAAATAACAAAGATCAGAGCGGAGATAAACGACATAGAGACCAAAAAAACAATACAAAAGATCAACAAAACCAAGAGCTGGTTCTTTGAAAGGATAAACAAGATTGATACACCTCTAGCCAGGCTCACCAAGAAACAAAGAGAGAGGACCCAAATAAACAAAATCAGAAATGAAAGAGGAGAAATAACAACAGACCCCATAGAAATACAAAGGATTGTTAGAAAATACTATGAACAACTCTACTCCAACACACTAGACAACCTGGAGGAAATGGACATATTCCTAGAAAAATACAACCTTCCAAAACTTAACCAGGAAGAATCTAAAAATCTCAATAGGCCAATAACTATGGAGGAAATCGAAGCAGTAATCAAAAAGCTTCCAGCAAACAAAAGCCCGGGGCCAGATGGCTTCACAGGGGAGTTTTACCAAACATTCAAGGAAGACCTAAAACCTATCTTCCTCAGACTATGTCAAAAGATCCAAGAGGAAGGAACACTTCCCAGCTCATTCTATGAAGCCAACATCACCCTAATCCCACAACCAGATAAAGACAATACAATGAAAGAGAATTATAGGCCAATATCCCTCATGAACATAGATGCCAAAATCCTCAACAAAATCCTAGCAAATCGGATCCAGCAGTACATCAAAAAGATCATACACCATGACCAAGTAGGATTTATCCCAGGGATGCAAGGATGGTACAATATCCGCAAATCAATAAATGTGATACATCACATAAACAAATTGAGAGAAAAAAAACCACAGTCATATCAATTGATGCGGAAAAAGCATTTGACAAAATCCAACACCCTTTCTTGATAAAAACTCTCAGCAAGATAGGAATTGAGGGATCATACCTCAACATAATAAAAGCCATATATGACAAACCCACAGCCAACATCATACTCAATGGGCAAAAACTAAAACCATTCCCCCTAAAAACAGGAACAAGACAGGGATGCCCCCTCTCACCACTCCTGTTCAACATAGTACTGGAAGTACTAGCCATTGCGATCAGACAAGAAGAAGAAATAAAAGGCATCCAGATTGGAAAAGAAGAAGTACAACTGTCCTTATTTGCAGATGACATGATACTGTACATACAGAACCCTAAAGACTCCATCAAAAAATTATTAGACTTAATAAATGAATTCGGCAATGTAGCAGGATACAAAATTAATGCTAAGAAATCCATGGCATTTCTTTACGCCAATAGTGAACTTACAGAAAGTGAAACTACAGAAGCAATCCCATTTACCATTGCACCAAAAAAATTAAAATACCTAGGAATAAACTTAACTAAGGAGGTAAAAGACTTGTATGCCAAAAACTACAGGACACTGAAAAAAGAGATAGAGGAAGACATAAACAGATGGAAGAATATACCGTGTTCATGGATTGGTAGAATCAACATCATCAAAATGTCGATACTACCCAAAGCAATTTATAGATTCAATGCAATCCCCATTAAATTACCAATGGCATATTTCACAAATCTAGAACGAACGTTCCAAAAATTCATCTGGAATAAAAAAAGACCCCGAATAGCTGCAGCAATCCTGAAAAAGAACAAAGTTGGTGGGATCTCAATACCAGATATCAAACTGTATTACAAAGCCACTGTTCTTAAAACAGCTTCGTACTGGCACAAGAACAGACATATAGATCAATGGAATAGAATAGAGACCCCAGAAATCAACCCAAACCACTATGCCCAATTAATATTCGACAAAGGAGGCAAGAGCATACAATGGAGTCAAGACAGTCTCTTCAATAAATGGTGTTGGGAAAATTGGACAGATACATGCAAAAGATGAAACTAGACCACCAACTCACACCATACACAAAAATAAACTCAAAATGAATAAAAGACTTAAACGTAAGACGGGAAACCATAAAAATACTAGAGGAATCCACAGGCAGCGAAATCGCAAACATATGCCGAAGGAATTTCTTCTCTGATAATGCTCCTAGGGCAATGGAAACTAAAGAGAAAATAAACAAATGGGACTATATCAAAATAAAGAGCTTTTGCACAGCAAAGGAAACCATCAACAAAACAACAAGAAGACCCACTACATGGGAGAACATATTTGCCAATGATACCACCGATAAGGGTTTAATTTCCAACATTTACAGGGATCTCATGAAACTTAACAAAAGGAAGATAAACAATCCAATAAAAAATTGGGCAACGGACCTAGATAGACACTTTTCGAAAGAGGACATACAGAAGGCCGAAAGACATATGAAAACATGCTCAAAGTCACTAATTATACGAGAGATGCAAATCAAAACGACAATGCGTTATCATCTCACACCTGTCAGAATGGCTATCATCAACAAATCAACAAACAACAAGTGTTGGAGAGGATGTGGAGAAAAAGGAACTCTTCTGCACTGCTGGTGGGAATGCAGACTGGTGCAGCCACTGTGGAGAACAGTATGGAGCTACCTCAGAAGACTAAAAATGGAACTCCCATTTGACCCAGTGATCCCACTACTAGGAATATATCCCAAGAAACCAGAAACGCCAATCAGAAAGGATATATGCACCCCTATGTTCATAGCAGCACAATTCACCATAGCTAAGATTTGGAAACAGCCTAGGTGCCCATCAGCAGATGAGTGGATTAGAAAACTGTGGTACATATACACGATGGAATACTATGCTGCGGTAAAAAAAAAGGAACTCTTGCCTTTTGCAACAGCATGGATGGAACTGGAGAGCATTATGCTAAGTGAAATAAGCCAGTCAGAGAAAGATAAATACCACATGATCTCACTCATTTGTGGATTATAGAGAACAACATAGACTGATGAAAAGGGACAGACCCAAAGACTGAGAAACAGCGATCAGGCTATCAATCCCCAGAAGGAAAGTAGGGGAGGGCGGGGGTAAGGGGAAGAGATCAACCGAAGGACTTGTATACATGTATATAAGCCAAACCAATGGACATGGACAACAGGGGGATGGGACCATGAGTTTGTGTGTGTGTGTGTGGGGGGGGGGGAGGTTGGGGGTTAATGGGGGGGATGAGGACACATTTGTAATACCTCAACTAATAATAATAAAAAAAATAAAAATAAAAAAATAAAAAATAAAAAAAAGGCTATTATATGATAACTATTTGGGCTTATCCCAGACGAGGAAGATTTTTTTAAATTTAAAAATCAATCATTATAATTCTCCATGGTGACAGAATAGAGGGGAATAATCATGTTTTACCTCAATAGGTAGAAATAAAACATTTGAAACATTGAGCACCTTCTCATGTCAAAAACTACCAGTGAACTAGGAATGAAAGGGCAGTTTCTCAATTTCATAAAGAGGGGAAAAACCAAAACAGCTAACATCCCACTAAATGGTGACACTTTTGGTGTCTCTCCTAAGGCCATTTGTATTCATCATTGTAGTGAATGCCCCAATCTTATTAATTAAGAATTAATATGACAAAATAAGAAATTAAAGCCATAAGATTATAAACCAAGAAGCTTAACCATCTTTATTTGTAGGGGACATGATAGTCTATATACCAGAGAACATTTACTCCTGTTCTATATGCTCTTTCATCAGTTAAGAGTCTGCATAGTTAGTACACAGTTTGCAAAGTTTGTTGGAGAACCTAATTAGCCATGTAATAAACTAATCCAAAACAAAGGACTATGTTTGCTTTATCTACATCTTCAACTAAATATAAATAGCAGCAAAACCAAACAAAGTGAAATACTTAGTGTATACAACTGCATATAGTACTATTAGATCTATACAAGTCAATCAGGGGATACTGAATTTTTGTAGAAATAATGGCTATAAAAGATAACTTTCAAAAGCAATCCTTTTACAGGTAAAATTCAAGAGTTGATTTGCCAGTTAGTTTTTACCATGTATAATTTTTATATGTATAAGAATTGATCAGTCTGAAGATACTTTTAACAAAATATAATGCAAGTTGAATAAGTTGAAATTATGTAACTGTGGTTTTAGAATAATGAAATTAAGTTGGTTTACAGGAATTTACTTGGTGTAATCTCTTATACATACTTTAATTTGGAAATTAAAGGAGAGTAACTAACAAAAACTGGAGAAATGAAGACTTTCAGATTACAATGCAATAGAGAGATTTCTTGTGAGGCTGATTGTAACTTTTGGGGAAATACCAGGGGTAAGTACACCAGAGTCAAGGTGCCCACATCAATAGTTTACTTGCAAGGTTCCATACTGAGTTTGCCTTATCTTCTCAGAGTGGTGGGTTAGGGTAACGGTCCCAACAGATGAACAGCTGTTACTGTAGGTGAACAGCTGCACAGCAGGAAAAGTGTGTTTGTTTGTTTTTTAACTCACTGGCCTTATTTTTTAAAAACGTATTTTTATTCATTTCAGAAAGAGAGGGAGAAAGAGATAGAAACATTGATGAGAGAGAATCATTGATTGTCTGTCTCCTGCAAACCCCACACTGGGGATCCAGCCTGCAACCTGGGCATGGGCCCTGACTGCAATTGAACTGTGACCTCCTGGTTCATAGGTCAACGTTCAACCACTGAGCCACACCACCTGGACAGGCACTGGTTTTTAATTTCGAATAGAGTGAAGGTGAGCAACATGGAGTTTCACAGGAATTTCTCCTTAGACAGCGTTAAAGAGCTGTAACTTGATGCTTGTGAATGTCTGTATTTGAATAACTGGGAGTTAAACAGTTACTGAACAGACTGGCCTATGGAATTCCTATGAAAAATAATTGGTTTCGTGTATATGTTATATTTTATATGTTTATTCATAAAGACCTGCTTGTAATAAATATAAAATTTTTAAAAACCTGCTTGTATCAGTCACCTCTTCTGTCCTGCCTCACATTTTCTCAGTCCATTTCCCCCACCTCCCCCCGCCCCCCAGCGACTGCAAGGCAACAGCCCCAAACTTTAGCTGCACTGCAAGTCTTCTGCATTGTGTCCTACGGCTTTCACACGCTGTGGTCGGACACCTGTGAGAAGGGATTATCACCTGTGGGAGCTCAAAACTGCAGATGTGGGGGGATTAACACCTCAAGGACAGTCCTTGACTTTGTGGAGTGGGGATCATTGAACATTTTTGTGTGTGTATACAGATAACATAAACATTCATTTCTCATAAGAATATGCATAGAAATGGAATTGCTGGGTCATAGGAGGTCCATATTTTTACATTTAATAGATACTGGTGAACAGGTTTTCACAGTGCTTCTACCAGTCTCCCTTTCATCTTCTCCACAACTCCCTCATATTTGATACTAGAGGCCCGATGCATGGAATTCATGCAAGAGAAGGCCTTCCTTCCCCGCAGCTGCTGGTACCAGCCTCCCTCTGGCACCCAGACCCGGGCTTCCCTTGCAGCCCCGCCTTCGTCCGCAAGGACGTCTGGTCTAATTAGCATATTACACTTTTATTATTATAGATAATTAACCCCTTTAATTTGAGCCATTCTTGTGTGGGTATTTTTAGTTATCTAATTGTTGTTTATGGTTTGTATTTTCCTGTTGACTAATGGTACTTAACATATACCTATTAGCCATTTCAATACACTCTTTTGTGAAGTACCAGTTTACATTTTTAGCTATTTGCATATGTGTGTGTGGATGGGGGGTGAGTGGGATGGCGAGGGGGTGAGGAAGGAGGTTGGTCTCTTTCTTATTGAAGTTCTTTACACTGTCTATATACTAGTCCTTTGCTGAATATATGTATTGTGAATATTTTCTACCAGTTTCTTGTTTACATTTTACTCTCTTAAACTTGTATTGTGATGGAAAGAATTTTTAATGGGACACGTCTATATTAATAAAAGGGTAATATGCTAATTAGACCAGGCCTCTTCCGGACAGCCTTCCGGATATCCTTCCTGACAAAGATGGGCCCAGGCGAAGACATCCGGCGTCCCAGGTGACTGAGGCCGGCCTGGGCAAAGCCGCCCATGGTCCTGGGTGCCTGTGGCTGTGGCCAGCCTGGGTGAAGCTGACCCAGGTCCCAGGTGCTTGCAGTCAGCCAGAGAGAGGGAAACCCAGGTCCTGGGCGCCTGCGGCCGGCCAGAGGAGGGAAACCTGGGTCCTGGATGCTAGGGCCACGGTAAAGGTAGTTAGGGGTGATCATGCTGGGAGGGGAGCAGTTGGGGCGATCAGGCAGGCAGGCAGAAGTGGTTAGGGGTGATCAGGCAAGCAGGTATGTGTGCAGTTAGGAGCCAGCAGTCCCAGATTGCGAGAGGGATGTCCAACTGCCGATCTAGGCCCGATCCTGCCAGCAGGAGCAGGCCTAAACCAGCAGTCAGACATCCCCTGATGGGTTCCGGATTGCGAGAGGGTGAGGCCGGGCTGAGGGGGCACACCCCCTGCATGAATTTCGTACTCCAGGCCTCTAGTTAACTAATATTGTTCTTTATGATGACTGTTATCTACTCCTGTAAATTATTTACTCCTTCTCCAAAGTCATGAGATATTCTCCTTAAACTGTGATATTCAAACTTCAGTGGGAATCAGCAGCATCGTGGAGGTGTTTAGTTTTGTTTATTTAAAAAAAAAATGAAATTTTTTTTTAACATACCTCCAGAATGTCTAGTTCTTTACAGTAAGGTCAGGAAAGAGGTTTAAAAATTTGCATTTTTATACAACTTTCAAATGCTGCTGATTCTGGTGGTATGAGGATCACACTTTGAAAACCACTTTATCTGTAAGAAGCTTACCTTTTACATACAGATATACACTATACCTGGACTTGATTTTTGTGTGTGCTATGTAATGGGGATAAAAGTTAATTTTTTTCCATGTTAGTCAACTGACTAAAAACAATGATATGCAGCACCAATTATGTTGTAATTTAAGTGCCTATATGTATACTGACCTGTTGCTGAACTCCTTATTTTTTCCCAATCTTCTGTGAGTCTATCCTTGTGCCAATGTAATGTAATTGAGTAATCTTAATTACTTTAGATTTAATAGATCTTGATAACCACTACTCTTCCAGCTATGTTGTTGTTGTTGTTTTTCTTCAAGTGTATCTTGTAAAAGAAGAGGAAAAATTGTAAGAAAACAATACAGAAGTACAGGCTTTTTGGAAGCTAAGGGTCACTTACTGTCTCTGAAGTCTAAATATCTGTGAGACACCTCTGTTAAAAAGAAAATACATTTGCAAGTCAAGAGGATTTTGAAAAGTGAAGAAGAAAATAAGATTTTGAAAAGCAAAAATACCCAGTGTATGGGCTGAATTTGTACTTCCTAAAATTTATATGCTGAAGTCCTAACCCCCAATATCTCAGAATGTGACTGAATTTGACAAAAGGCCTTTATGGGGATCATTGAATTAAAGCCAGGCCCTTATGATAATCCTTAATCCATTCTGAATGGTATCCTTCTAAGAAAAAAATTGGGCACATGGACACCAGGACCAGGGATGGGTGTGCACAACGGAACGGTGATGTGAGCACACAGCAAGAAGATGGCCCGTCCAAAAGCCAAAGAGAGAGGCCTCAGGAGAAACCAACCTGCTGACACCTTGATCTTAAACTCTGTCCTCTTAAACTCTAAGAAATACATTTTTGTTGTTTGAGTCACTAACTCTGCGAGTAGCTATGGCAACCCTAGCTAACTAACACATCTAGTGTTGGCAAAGTTTTCTTCCAGATGATTAGTCATTAAGCAAAATAGGAACAAGTATATAACAGGCATTGCAGGATAATAATTAAATATTAAGGCAGCATTTTCAGAACATATTAGGGAAATATCAAAATCAACTTAAAAACATATAGCAAAGAGTTTCTTCACTTACTTTCTATCTTATAATAAGAGCCTTGACAAAATAAATTAGAAAAAGAAATAAAATATTAAGTGCAATCTACCAAAAGAGGCACCTGGCAGGTATGTGAATTTTTATCACTATCTAGTGATTGCTAGAACAGTGAGAACTATTAAGCAGTATAATCAATCAATGTTCTCAGACCAAGAATTCTCATCAGTTTTTAATTGATGAGGTAGGTTATATCTAACACACCGGTATTGTTGCTTGTTATGTAGGTTTAGTTTCAATACTTTAAGTATCTTTATAAATTTAAACCCAGCTGAAATATATTCATAGATATATGGGTCTCAATGCCAAGGTCTGACATAATCATTGCAGCCAATATTCTGGTGCTCAGATTGAGCAAAGCCACATAAGTAGTGCAAATATATAGTAGATAAAACAGATTTTAAAAAAAATATGTTTTCATTGATTTTTTTAGAGAGAGGAAGGGAGAGGGAGAGCGAGATAGAAACATCAATGAGAGAGACATCAATCAACTGCCTCCTGCCCGTCCTCCTAATGGGGACTGAGGCAGCAACCTGGGTATGTGCCCTGAACAGGAATTGAACCTGCGATCTCTTGGTTCATGGCTCAGTGCTCAACCACTGAGCACCACTGGCTGGAAAGATAAAACATTTGAGACTCTTTCCATCCCTGTACTTTCCCTCACATGAGAATTATCACAGTCTTCTCGAGTTATGTTTTGTGCCATCATTCCAGAAATAAAATCCATAACTGTGATTTACATATTACACACAGGAATTTAAGGGCCACACAATAAAACAATGCTTTAGGTTTGAAAGTGAGTGAGGATGGAAAGACTGAGATGATAGTGAATGGACAGGGACTATGAGAAAATGGAGAAGAGGCTGGGAGCTGTGCTGGAGCTAAATGGAGAATGACTGCTAAGACATGCAGATGTGAGAAACAAGGAAGGACCAGGATATGGAAACAAGTAAGTGCCTATCAATAGAGGATGGCTAAGAAAGTGGTAGCACAGATATACAATGGAATATTACACAGCCATATAAAAAGAACGAAATCTTACCATTTGTGACATCATGGGTGAATCTAGAAGGTATTATGCTATGAAATAAGCCAGTCAGAGAAAAATAAATACCACATGATTTCACTTATACATGGACTCTAAAGAACAAAATTGAAACAAACTCATAGATACAGACTGCCAGTTGCCAGAGGTGGGGAGGATTGGAGGAATGAGTGAAAAATGAAAAGAGATTAAGAAATAAAATGCAGCTCAGCTGGTGTTGCTCAGTAATTGAGCAACCAATGAACCAGAAATTCATGGTAAAATTCAGGTCAGGGCACATGCCCGGGATGTGGGCTCCTTCCCTAATGTGGGGTGTGCAGGAGGCAGCCAATCAATGATTCTCTTTCATCATTGATGTTTCTATATTTCTCTCTCCCTCTCCCTACCCATCTGAAATCAATAAAAATATTTTTTTAAAAAAAAGAAGTAAAATTGATAGTTACAAAATAGTCACAGGGATGTAAAGTACAACACAGGGAATATAGTTAATAATACTGTAGTTACTATGTATGGAGCCAGGTGGGTACTGAAAATATTGGAGGGAACACGTTGTAGGGACATAATTGTCTCATCACCATGCTGTACACCTCAAATTAATACTAAATAATATTTAACATAAACTGTAATTGAAAAGTAAAGTTTAAAAAAATGAGGGAAAAGCAAAATGGGGAGGAAGAGCACATGAATGGGGAGAAAAAGGAGCCCAGGAAGACACACAGAATGCTAGAGGGAAAGGTGACAAGATTAGAAAACATTTATTTCTTTCAACCCAGTTATTCTACAGATAAGAAAACTGAGGGCAGAATGCTGATGTGTTTTCTCCAATTTCCTGCATCCAGCAGCTGTCTCATCCAGGAATGTATCTTGGCTCTCAGTCCTCAGATCCTTTTAGGGCAAGAAGCACTCACATCAGATACACATAGAGGCTGGAAGCCAGGAAGAGGATAGAAAAACGTGAAGCCAAGTGGGAGGGAAAAGGCACATGACTGTAAGAGGCAGTGGATTTCTCTAGCAGGGAAGTTGAGGTTACTGCTGCTGGGGAGTGGGGGTTCAGATGAGTGTGTGGCACTGTGTGGGAGGGAAGCTCCCGTCTGGGTTCTGAGGAGAGCTTCAGAGGACAGAGAAATGCCAGAGCTCTGATGGTGTTTGAGGAAATAGTTGTTAGAGCATGAGCATGCTTGTAGCCTAAGCACTAATGGATCAAGAGGAGGTATTTCCAGGGAGGTCTGAAGACACAGGGGAAAACATGGGCGTCCTGCCCTGGCCAGTGTGGCTCAGTTCATGGAGGGTAGTCCCAGGCACCAAAAGGGGGCAGGACAGTTAACAAGATTATGTGCTCCCCTGAGGTGGGTACACCTGAGAGGGGTCTGGAAAAGATTACTTTTGACGTTTCAATGGTGTATTAACCTAAATGCACAAGAACAATGGACAGAGCTTGCTTAAGGCAAAGATACACCTGTTATAGACCTGGAGCAGACTACCCATTGTGACCTGCCTAGTTAGCAAGTTATAACAGGTCACCCTGTGAGGCTACTTTCTGTCACTGAACTTGTCAGATTACCACATGGCACTTTGTTAAATTGAGGTAGGAGAGGCAATTCTGAGGTCAAGATAAGGTAGGAAAGCTTGAGGCTTCAAAAGGTTGATAATAAGAGATGTTCATTAACTAACAGTCAGCCCTGCCATGTAGATTGGTTAAAAAATGTTTCTGCTGAAAGCTTATTACGGGCAAGTCCCCTCATTTAAATTCTTTAAGGAAGAAGTAAAAGTTTCTCATAAACCTGCAGGTACTTAATTGTCTTTGGCTCAACATAATTCCAATGCTAAGGCTCAAAATAATACAAATGCTAAAGTGGCACATTTTGGGGAGGCCTGTTCTGAACCCCAATAGCCATAGAGTAATTTATCTTATCAGCTTATTAGCACCAATAGGAATCTTTTTTGTTTGTTTGTTTCATGCAATTATTCCTTTCTTTTCTCCTAAAATTCTCTTGTTCTCACCCTGTAATGAGGACACTGTGGATTTCTGCTTGAATCTGTGCTTCCCAAATTGCAATATTTTGATCCCAAATAAACCCTTATTGCCTCATATTTTGGCTTTTTAATTTTAGATTAAGATAATCTTAACTTTTTTCCAATATATTTTAAGAATTAGCCTTTGATAATTTCTATTCATTTGTACATAAATAATAAAATAATAGCCAGAGCACATTTATCTAGAAGTTACAAAGGAAAACAACATTTTAAGAGTCTTTTAAACATTATAAGAATGTGGGTCAGCATGGCCAGCAAAGATCAGCTTATGATAAAACAAGCATGGAACATCCAAGCAGGGCCAATAAGAAGGAAATCTAGGATCAAGAACTCCAGAATATTCTATTAATTGAATTTCCCACAAATTATCACTGCTTTTTAAAAATTATAATAGGAGATTTATAGCATAACACCTGTGTAAACTTGATGCTTATTAGCATATATTTTAATCCTAAATAAAACTATATAAGATTCTCATTTCACCAACTAGAAATACAAGTAATGATTTCTGATGCCTTAAACAATTATGCTAAAAATCGAATACTCTTTGTAATACTTTAAACAATAAAACAAAATTAAAGAAAAACAATAATGGTACCAACCTCAGAAGGTTGTTGAAAGAATTAAATGGTATAACTGAAAAAAAAAATTAAAAAATAATTGGATGCCTAAACCAAAATATTCAATCAGTCAAACTTATTCATTGAGCCCCTTGCCAGGCATTCCATTGAACTGGGGACCCAGTACAACAGAGGTATACAGATCTAACACACTGAGCAAATCACTGAAGCCAAGATTGTGAGTGGGCAACATCAGTTAAGGGTTGGGACTTTGTTTCAAGAAGACTTGTTTTTGTAGAGTCTATATGGATACTAATAAAAGAACAAGCGTCCCGACCAGAACGACCAATCCACCAGTCGCTATGAGGTGCGTTGACCACCTCTCCGTCCCTCCCCTGTGGCCCAGAGGAGCCAAGGTGGGCGGGTCGGTGGGGTGGTGAGTGTGGCAAGCAGCAGCAGGCTACCGCACAATTTCGCGCGTTGGGCCTCTCGTATTATAATAAACCGCCCCACCCCTACACTAAAGTTTATAATCCTTAATTTATGTGTTTTCTTCTTAAGTAGGATAAAATCCCCTTGAATAAAGTGATTGCCCTGTATACCACTATATATTCATGACTTATTGCAAGGTGCTTGTATCCAGGCAGGTGCTAAGTGACTTTAGGGTAAACATTCATTTGGGTATATATCAATGCAAGTCAAACAGAGGAGATTTTTCTTCATGTTTCCAGGTTCCTGTGGTCTCTGTGATGGCTACTGGTTCTTCCCTAAGGATAATGGAGTAGCAGTTTATACTGTTACACAGGGCAGTCAGGATATTCTGAAAATCAAATTTAAAACAACCTATGAGATGTCAGAGATATGAATGTGGTGGGGTGGGGCTTAGACAGGAGAAGAGAGCATTTGAAGAAAATTTAAATTTGGCAAGAGGACAGAGTGACAGGGAAGAGCAGGGACAACAGAACATCAGGTGGGAATTGGAAAGCCTTTTGGTTTTATGCTTTCATTGTCTGAATGAGAAGAAAATGTCCCCAGAAGTAAACTGACTTTTCAATAGCGCATAGGACTTAGTCCATAGAGGCTGAATTAGAGAAAGATGAACAGAATGAAGGCTGGTAGCAAGGGGAGAAGTTGAAAGTCAGAAGTGGAGGGGAAATGAGAGGCTGAATCAGTGCCTAGAGTTTAGGGAAGTACCCCCCCCCCTTTTTTTTGGTGGTGGTTTGTTACTAGAAGAAGGAAGTCAGAATACAGGTATTGTGAGTAGATTTATTTAAAACAGAAGCCAAGGACAAACTTTCTTGAGAAGGAAATAACATCTGTAAACGAAATGCTGTTTCTGCTACTTCCATTGCTGGCAGTTCTCCTCGCAGCTGGTGACAATGAAGATGGTAAGAACTCTGGCATCTGCCCTGTTGGGTGCAAAAGAGGGTGGGTGAGTTGGCGTGTGTGTGTGTGTGTGTGTGTGTGTGTGTGTGTGTGTGTGTGTGTGTGTTCCTGTGTGGTGTGGTGTCCTCAAAACATACCTGGAGAGGAGAATGTCAGCATGGTTGTGAGTATCCCGTACTCTAGGACCCTGTGCCCTTCTGAAGGTTGTTTGTAAAGCCTGGGGCCCTGGGCAGCTGAATGTCTGCTGAGGTAGCCATGGCCTCCCTAATCTCCAGATTCTGAGTGTTTCCTTCCTGGCACTTTCTTCATTCTCTCTCCTTCCAGATGCCTTTTCTTCTCCTCATTCTTTGTGTTCTTTTGCCTCAGCCTTCCAGGAGGAGATCTCCTTCAAAATTATCCACAGCTCTTCCTTCTACAACCGTTCCTGGGTGAAAAGTCGGCACTCTGGTTGGTTGGGTGATTTGCAGACTCATGGCTGGGACACCAACTCTGGCAGAATTATTTTCCTACATCCTTGGTCCAAGGGCAACTTGAGCAAGGAAGAGATAAAAGACCTGGAAAAATCCTTCCGTGCGTTCTCCATTGGTTTGCCGCACGAACTTCACAGATATGCCAGTCAATGGCAGCTTAAATGTAAGTTCAATTCCCAAAATGGGGAGGTGCAATGTGCTGGGTGAGGGGTGTGTGTGTGTCTCAATCAGTTCCTTATTCCAATTTTCCCCACATTCAATCTCATCAGCATTCTCTGTCTGTACACTTCATTCACCCTGGGTTATTAAAATCACAACTCTCACACTATGTGAGTTATTCTCTTACTCTCACTATATTATGTCACCTTCTTTCAACAATTGGCTCACCTCAATTTCCAAAAAATGCCAATTTTTCCTCTACCTTCAACCACCACCAATTACACTTCTTCTAAAATTCTGTCAAAGCAAAGTTTGTTCCATTATCTCAAAGCCCCCATACTACTTCTATTTTCTTTTTTCGCTTCCAAAAATTTCATCTTTTTATTCCCTCTTTCCTCTAATTTATAACCATTCTTCCCTAGATCCCTTTGAGGTACAGGTAACAGGAGGCTGTGAACTGCACCCTGGGGGATCCATAGAAGCATTCACTCAATTTGCTTATCAACGATCAGAGCTCATGTACTTCCAGAACAATTCATGGTGGCCATCTGTAAAGGATGAAATTAGAGCTCAGCCTATAAGCAGACGATTCAATCAGTACCATATAGTCAACAAAATAGTACAGAGGATGCTCAGTGACACCTGCCCACGTTTCCTCTTGAGTATCCTTGATGCAGGGAAGGCAGATCTCCAGAGACAAGGTCAGTCCCACATCCTTCCTCCAAGTATTCACTAAAATATACCTTCCCAACTTCCCTTTAAATTGTGGATAAGGGGTCAAGAGGGAGAAGGATAATGTGTGATGAATTCCCAGCTTGGGATAGATGTGTCCGCCTAGGCCAGTGGTTCTCAACCTTCCTAATGCCGTGACCCTTACTACGGTTCCTCATGTTGTGGTGACCCCTAACCATAAAATTATTTTCGTTGCTACTTCATAACTGTAATTTTGCTACTGTAATGAATCATAATGTAAATATCTGATATGCAGGATGTATCTAGGCGACCCCTGTGAAAAGGTCATTCGACCCCCAAAAGGGTTGGGACCCACAGGTTGAGAAGAGCTGGTCTAGGCTGATGTGAAGATATGAACCTCCTAGTCTGTGTTAGAGTCTTTATCTGAGTATCTCTCCTGTTCTCTGCAGTAAAACCAGAGGCCTGGCTGTCCACTGGCCCCAATCCTGGTCCTGACCATCAGATGCTGGTTTGCCATGTCTCTGGCTTCCATCCAAAGCCAATTTCGGTAAAGTGGATGCGAGATGAACACGTACAACAGGGCACTCAACGAAGTGGAATCTTGCCCAGTGCTGACAGGACATGGTACCTTCAGGTTTTCTTGGATGTGGAAGCCACTGAGACATCTGGCCTGTATTGCCGGGTGAGACATAGCAGCCTAGGAGGCCAGGACATCCTCCTCTACTTGGGTAAGAAAGACTGGGGCCCACACTGGGAATGGGAGTAGATGGTCCACAGCAGAGCAGGGGAGCCAAGTAAAACATTTGGGATTTATGGACTCCAGACCCAAAAGAATGAAAATAATTAATTCAATAAATAGAAGAACTGAAAATGAGAGACCTGCAGAAGTAGGAAGATGTTGAGGGTTAGATGAAAGATTCAACTCTGAAGAGGGAGGAGAGAGGAAACAAGAACAAAGATTAGTGAGGCGAACACTCAAATATAAACGGCAGACCAGGGAAAGGCAGTAAACAGGGGGTGGGTTTGAAATGACACCTTGTGTGCACCCAAACCCACAGAGCATCATCAAGGCTCCGTGGGCTGGATCATCTTGGCAGTGATGGTGCCCCTGGTGCTTCTGACAGCTCTTGCATTTTGGCTTAGGAAGCGCTGGTGAGTTTTTTGTGCCCATCTTTCCTGTTCTTTCATCCTCTCCCTGCTTATCTTCCCACCTTTCTTCTCTCTCCTCTTAGTCCTTCTTTTCTCAGTCCCTTCTACTCTTCAATTCTCGCCTCCTCCTCATGCAGAGTAACTTCCATCTCTGTTCTTATCAGGTCACACTGTGAGCCGCCTGCCATTCTTCTTCCTCTGGAATGAGATCCAGCAGCCCTGGGGTTCCAGACATATTTAAACGCAGCATGGCGACAATGTCTGCTCAGCTCTCCATGTACAACTTTGGTTGCTTATATGTTATTTGTGTGTTTAATGGTTAGTTATTAATATAAGCTAAAGGTAATTTTGCAGGACTTGCTTTCGGACCAGTTCCGAGATAAAAGTCTTATTTCAACTCTGGATAAAATGAGATCCTAGCAACCGCTACATATTGAAAAACTGATGAATCTCAGGCCCATTCCAGATGTCACTTCTTTGTGGGGGCCTTTCCTGATTCACAAGTGGAAGCAGCCTCTGAACTCCCACCATGCTTTTCGGTGGACTTTGCTGAATCTACTTCTCACTTTTTATCCGTTGTTGCAGTCATGTAGGCCCCTTTTCACCTTCTAATTTTTATGCTTAAGAGCAAAGTCTATGTCTTTTAAAAATTTGTATCATTTTCAAAGTATATATCTATGTAATATGCTTTAAATAAAAGCCTGTGTTAAGTTTGCTTAGCATTTACCATTAAAATCAGGTACCTGAGGTTCTAGAGCAAAAAAGGAGGAAGCAAGGAAGTAACAAGTGACAATATTATATATCCTGCTACTTAACACAAATGCATTTTTCTATCAATTTGTGAAAAAGAATATACTATTTATAAGTAAATTCGGGCTGGAAGTGTATGAAAAGAAAATTTGAGGCACTATTCACAAAATTACACAGGAAATTCAGTATTTCCATTGGTCCGGTTCATCCACTGGTCCAGGCATCAAGGAATGAATCTTAAGTTTAGAATAGTACAGTAAATGTAGTAGTGGCAATTTTCCTGTTATTTCCTCTAAAAAAAGAAAATCTTGACAAACCAGTCCTAAACTTGGACATACCCCCAAGGTACCAATTCTTCCATTTTTTTAATTATCTTTGAGTAAAAGCCAACCATTGAAAAGAAAAAGCCTGTGTCTTATTGCCAGTTATTCCACAGGTAGCAATAGCACCTTCTAAAAGGCACATTTGGCTTGTCATACATATAAGAAACATTTTAAACAACATGAAGAATCTAGAGCAAAAATAATGTTGGCATCCATCCTCACAATAGTAACCAAAAAGGAAAAACAGATATTTTTAAAAACATAACTGCTCATAAAACACATGATAAGCAACAGACTCAGTCATGATCAAAACCAGCAATTTACATGTCTTTATCACAAATTCTTTAAGGGTAAAATAATAACTGAAGACTGATAAAGTAAATAACCACAAAATAGCTCCTTTTGCCAAGATATACATGCCACCTATTTCTTTTACTGCAATGGAAACACATTTATTTAAAATTAAAAAAAAATTAAGTTATATTCCCATTGAAGTTATTCTAATTTACTTACTGTACAGGTTTCTATAGAATAACAATTATAGAATGTAATTTTAGAAAACAGTATTGAGACCCACTAAAAAAATCAACCCCTTCCTTGGGAACTAAGCATTAAATAAAGTGGAATGGACCTAAGATTAGTATTTTTTCTAGACTGCGATAAAGCTCCTATGTTTAAAATTAGCCCTTTGGGGCTGGCAGTTAAAGTTGTTTGTAATTTGTACCTGTTTTTCTTCTTCAAATGTCAGGGTCTATTTCTCCCAAATTCTCAGGATATGCTTGGTTGCCATACAATTCATTTAGCTACAAATTCACATTCTCCTTACAACCAGACATTACAAGTTCCATTTTTAAGACTATGTAAATAATAAAGTTATCCTATTCCTATTTTAAATTACTTTAGATTAAAGATATATGAAACTACAGAAAAATGTGAATTAGACCAACATGCAGAACAGAGTAAAAGGAAAAACTAAACCAAGTGGCATTCTAACTGTAAAATACCCTCATAACTTGTAGGGTTGGAGACACAAGAAAGTTAAGTGTGAGGCAAAGAAAAGAACCCGGATTCAACAGAACTCAAGTCATCCAAAAACAGGCATGTGTGTTTAACCTTGTCTTTAACTTCTTCTTCCTGCCTTTTACACTAACTCACCTGACCTCAGTTTTACCTTTCCTGTACTTCTGACAGAGCAATTCTCTGTGGGGAAATGGTCAAGTCAAAGGCAAAGAATCAAAGTTCTCAGTACACCAACCAGAACATTTAGAACCCGAATAACTGGGCTATTACTGACTTAGAAGCCACACGAACAAATTTTAGGTAAAATAATTTTGAACAAAATTCATCAGTCTCACCAACTAACCTGACAAACTTATGCTTGAATTTATCTAACTTCCCTAAATACATCTCCATTTTAACTTTAACAGAGCATGCTTTTCATTAGATATTTTAAAGTTGATATTTTTAAAGCTGCACAAGTATAAGAAGTCCTTTCAGAAAATGTATTGCTACAGTAGGTTTTCCTTGATGGGATATGTCTGGATAAACTGACATAGTTAACCCTCTAAACTGTATCCCCTTTACAAATATTTAAATTTTTTCTCCCTTTAAAACGTATAAGAACATGAAATCATTGCATCATAAGGTAGTATGTGAAGACCTCAGAAGGATGCTGGTTACCAACACAGTTTGCTGGAACTCACTTTTTAAAAGAGCTGCTCCTTAATTTGACTACCACATTCCCAGACATGAAATACCGCTGACACGTAACACTGGCAGTAACTGTATTAGGATGAGTGTAAATCCAAAACTGGATGGATTTTTCAAAGGTTCCTGTTGCTTATGCCCCAAGGCTGTCCTTTGCCTGTTTCCCAACTGTGTGGAATGTTGGACAGACAACTAGCAAAACTGTAGGTACCATCTCAGTGCCAACTACATAAAGAAAATGTCAGTCCCAAGATTCTGTGACTACGGATTGCTGTTCAATGGATTACACTCCTGGCAAACTACTAACCCGGACCAAATCCACAAGACAACAACATCACAAAAGCAAAGGAGGAAATCCATGCACCGTCATTTAGGATCTCTGGGACTATAATACAGTGATGATGAAAGGTAGGATGATACCTGTGGTTAAGGCAGATCATGTGACTGTCAGGCTGTGGCCAGAGCCCTTGAGGGTAAGATCTGGCGTGGGAAGGAGTGGCTTGAGGATGCTGACGAGGCAGAAAGCTGAGTCACTTTTAGGAATGAAATTCACCTTGTTTTTGTCAGGACAGTAAAAGGCTGGGATTTCGTGAAGTTGTTTTGGCCTAGATATGGAACAGATAAACCAATGCATTTAAGTGACAGAACAGTGGAAATCAATTCCTTTATTATTATTTTTTAAAAGCAGAGAACAGACACATATAAGGAACACAAAATTCAAGCTACATCAAAGCTTCAAATGCTATGGACCAAAGCGAGACTAGACACATGATTCAAAATCTGTATTTCAGAACGCCAGGAGGACACCATTCACCTTGCTGCTGTCAGTCCCTGGCGAGCCCGGTGCACCAGAAGCTTTCCCAGGCTGCCAAAAGGGTCCACAGCACAAAACAGGTAAAGAGCTCCTGCAAGAGGGGCTGAGAGATGTGATAAAACAGCTTGTAAAAGGCTTACAAGGAACACAGGAAGTGACAACCAGTGCACAAAGGAAGAGGGAGAGTTTGGGGAGAAGCAGCCTTCCAAAGGAAGTCACACCTGAGCTGGGTGGTAAAGAATGAAGAAACAGGCCTTGGGAGTGGGTTCAAAAAGAAAGGAGTGTCAAGTAGCAATGCTTTGGGAGGCAGATTTTACCGATGAACAGTGAATATTGCCCGTGAACAGCTCTGACAAATGTAATAATTTACGAATAAAGACATTACATGAGGGAGTGGGCTCATGAAGACATGCCCCGCTCCAGCTGCCACCTCTCTGGTCCTCTCCTGGCCTAAGCCTCCCCCTGAGGGCTCTGGCAACAGAGGCCTGGGGCAGCGGACCTTGGTTCCAGCCACTGTGTGACTTCACCCCTCTCAGCCTAAGTTGTCTCAGCTATGAGATGGGTTGAACACCCCCTACCTCCCAGCCTTATCGTTGGGTCTTAATGAGATAAATCCCAGTGCCTGGCACAGAGTAAGTGTTCAATAGATGGCAATGCCCCCTCTCTGTGTGGGACCTATGGAGATACTATCCCATGCCTTGCCTGGAAGGGTCTAGATCTGCACTGTCTACCTGAAAAGTCATGAACCCCATGTGGCTACTGAACACTGGAAATGTGGCCAGTCAGAATTGAGAAGTGTCATCAGAGTGAAATATACAGCGGATTCTGGCAACCTGATAAGTAAAAGGAATGCAAAGTATCTCATGAGTAATGTTTTACATTGACTTCATGTTGAAATGACGTATGTCTGGTACATTGGGTTACACGAAATTATTATTAAATTTAAAAATACATCATTTAAGTTGTTTCTTGAATAAAATAGAAACTTAACTCATTGAATACTTTTAGGCCCACAAATGTGTTTGGATATGCTGCTGTTAAGAGGACACACTCCTCTGTTTTTACTATCTGATAGTATGTTGTTCTTTTTCTTTTTTTTAATCATCACTCCAGGATATTTTTCCATTGATTTTTAGAGAGAGGGTGGAAGAGAGAGGGAAAGACAGGTAGGAACATCCACATGAGAGAAACACATCGACTGGCTGCCTCCTGCATGCATGAGCCCTGACCAGGGCCAGGGCAAGGGAGGAGCCTGCAACAAAGGAACATGCCCTTAACCAGAATTGAATCCAGGACCCTTCAGTCCATAGGCCAATGTTCCATCCAATGAACCAAACCGGGTAGGGCTAGTTTTCTTTATTAAATATATATTTTTTACATTAGAGAGGAAGGGAGAGGGAGAGAAAGAGAGAGGGAGAGGAAGGGATAGGGAGAGAGAGATAGAAACATCAATGATGAGAGAGAATCACTGATCAGCTGCCTCCTACATGCCCTCTACTGGGGATTGAGCCCGCAACCCGGGCATGTGCCCTGACAGGGATCATAGGTTGATGTTCAACCACCGAGCCACACTAGCTGGGCGAGTCCTAGATTTTTAATTATTTAATTTATTTGAAGCTATCTTTTTTTAAACTTTAAATTTATTTTTTTTAAAATTGATTTTAGAGATTGGGCGGGGAGAGAGAGAGAGAGAGAGAGAAGGAAGGAGAGAGAGAAACATCTTGTGAGAAAAGAACACTGATTAGTTGCCTTGCACCCTGATCAGGGCCTGAACCTGCAACCTGCATGTGCCCTGACCAGAACTGCACCACCACCTTTTTGGTGTATGGGACGCTGCTCCAACCAACTGAGCAAAACTGTCTAGAGCGATAGTTATTACTTTGGAAAAGAAATAACTGATGATATAATTATGGATAGTACTTGGTTCCTTGACAAAATACCCCAAATAAAGTATGAGACAAGAATTGCAAAGGCTCTGGCCGATGGCTCAGATGCTTGGAGTGTTGTCCCATACACCGAAAGGTTTCAGGTTCCATCACAGTCAGGGCACAGACCGAGGCTGCAGGTTGGAAACCCATTCGGGGCCAATGCAAGAGGAAGCAATCAATGTTTCTCTCTCTCTCAAATCAATAAAAATATATCCTCAGGTGAGGATTTTGAGAAAAGAATTGCAAAAATACATTCATATAAAGTAATTTATCTGGATTGATATGATAAAAAGTATGGCAAGTGCTGTCAAAAATGTGACAAAAGGGAACCCTAGGGCACTGCTGCTGGGAATGCAGACTGGTGCAGCCACTATGGAAAACAGCATGGAATGTCCTAAAAAAATTAAATATGGAACTGCCATTTGACCCAGTGATCACACTTCTAGGAATATATCCTAAGAAACCTGAAACACCAATCAGAAAGAATATATGCACCTCTATGTCCACAGGAGGGCAATTTACAATAGCTAAGATCTGGAAACAGCCCAAGTACCATCAGTAGATGAGTGGATAAAAAAGCTGGGGTACATTTACACCATGGAATACTATGCAGCAGGTCCCTCCATACTGTCTTACCCTTTGAGACAGTATGGAGGAACCTGGAGAGTATCATGCTAAGCGAAATAAGCCAGTCAGAGAGAGACAAGTATCACATGACCTCACTCAAGTGTGGAAGCTAATGAACAAAATAAATTGATGAATAAAATATATCCAGAGATATAGAAGCATAGAACAGACTGCAGAATCTCAGAGGAAGAGAACTTGTATGCATATATGCATAACCTGTGGACACAGACAATAGGGTGATGAAGGCCTGGGGCGGGGGCAGTCTAGAACGGGTCACTAGGGGGAAAAGTGGGATATATGTAATATTTTCAATAATAAAGATTTAATTGTTTTTTTTTAATTCCTTAAAAAACACTTTTAACTGAGGTAAGAAGATAACTTCTGATTGGGTTGGTATTAATAAAATATGTAATGTAATTGTTAAATATCATATATAAAATATAGTGGACAAACATAAATAATAATAAATATTAAAATAATTTGTTATTAAAACTCTCCCACAAAGAAAACCTATGGCTCAGAAAGATTGTTTAATCCAAACATTTAAAGAAGAAGAAATACCAGCCGTATATTAAAATCTTTTAGAAAACGAAGAAGGCATTCCTAATTTACTTTATGAGGTCAGCATATTTCTACCATTAAGAACTTACACGATTATTACAAGAAAATCAAACTATCCACCAATATTTCTTGTAAACATAGATACAAAATTCCTAACAAAATGTAATAGAATCTAGCAGTGTATAAAAAAGTTATTATATGATAACTATTTGGGGTTATCCCAGATGAGGAAGATTTTTTTAAATTAAAAAATCAATCATTATAATTCACCATGGTGACAGAATAGGGGGGAATAATCATATTTTATCTCAATAGTTAGAAATAAAACATTTGAAACATTGAACACCTTCTCCTGTCAAAAACTTCCAGTAAACTAGGAATGAAAAGGCACCTTTTCAATTTCATAAAGAGGGAAAAAACCAAGACAGTTAACATCCCACTAAATGGTGACATTTTTGGCTTCTCTCCTAAGGACATTTGTATTCATCATTCTAGTGAATGTCCCAATCTTATTAATTAAGAATTAATATGACAAAATAAGAAATTACAGCCATAAGATATAACCCAAGAAGCTTAACCATCTTTTTTTGTAGGGGACATGATAGTCTATATACCAGAGAACATTTACTCCTATTCTATATGCTCTTTTATCAGTTCAGAGTCTGCATAGTTAGTACAGAGTTTGCAAAGTTTGTTGGAGAACCTAATTAGCATTGTAATAGCTAATCCAAAACAAAGGACTATTTTTGCTTTATCTACATTTTAAACTAACTATAAATAGCAGCAAAACCAAACAAAGTGAAATACTTAGTGGATACAACTGCATATAGTACTGTTTAGATCTATACAAGTCAATCAGGGGATACTGAATTTTTGTAGAAATAATGGCTACAAAAGATAACTTTCAAAAGCAAACATTTTACAGGTAAAATTCAAGCTTTGTTTTGACAATTAGTTTTTACCATGTATAATCTTAGCTAATAATAGACGAACATGGTAATTAACCGTACCTCTGACACGCTTCCCATTGGCTAATCAGGGCGATATGCAAATTAACTGCCAACCAAGATGGCGGCCGGCAGCCAGGCAGCTGAAGGGAACAGGAGGCTTGCTTGCTCCAGTGAAGGAGGAAGCCAAGGTTCCCCGCCTGCCGCTGCCAGCCTCTGAGCTACACTCTAAGCAACTATGTTGCAATTATAGAAGCTAAACAATCCCCATGCTTTCAGCCAGCCAGCCGAGCTGGAGTTGCAACAGTGTTTTAATTATAGAACCCAAACAAACCAGATACCTGCTTTCAGCAGCAGAGGTCTCAGAGCTGGAGCCGAGCCTCAGAGCTAAAGCCAGCTCTCAGTTCCAGTGACAGCCATAGAAGGTAAATAAATCCCAGAATAAAATAAAAAAAAAGAAAAAAAGGAGAGGTTGGGAGCTTCAGTCGCCTGACAGCCTGAAAACGGCCCTCAGCCCCTCACGCAGACTAGCCAGGCACCCCAGTGGGGACCCCCACCCTGAAGGGGGTGTGACCAGTGGAAAACAGCCATCATCGCCTCATCCAGGCTGGCCAGGCACCCAAGCGGGACCCCCACCCTGATCCGGGACAC